>NW_027461484.1:358750-717500 GCF_030463565.1 Pelecanus crispus | reverse complement strand
TAACCCCCTAAGCTGAACTCCAAACTCACCCCTATAATCGTGTGTGTTACCCCTAATTTGTTGTGTAGAAGCCGTTTCCGGTGCTGTTGTGCGACTTCCGGGGGTTTTGGGGGTGACTTCCGGTTTATTTGGGGGGTTAATGGTCTACTTCCAGTTTTTGGAGGGAATTTCCGGTTGAGATTGTGGGACTTCCGGTGTTCCTGGAGGACTTCCGGATAGTAGAGTTGGCGGACCGGTAGTCTCTGTGGTAATTTCCGGTTGAGGTTGGTCGATTTCCGGTGTTCCTGGAGGAATTCCGGTGCTGTTGGAGGACTTGTGGATCATAGAGTTGGCGGATTGGTGGTCTCTATGGTATGTATCATCGATGTGGACCTCCGGAGGCTAGGGTGGCACTCCGGAAGTTCCTGTGGTGTCCGGAAGTGCAGGTTGGTGGTCTGAATCAGAGACTCTGGCCTCTGGAAGATAGAGCAGAGTGCTGGAAGTCCACCTCTTGCCAGGAAATGCAGCTCTGTGGTCCCCCCCACCACAGAGCTGACCTCCAGGGTGTAGAGTGGTGGTTCTGAGGCTGCCCTATTGTCCGGAAGTGGGTGTCTATGGTTCTGGATTGTTGGGTAGCACCTCTGGAGCTGTAGTAGTGGTTATGAAGTGGGTGTATAAGGTGTAAATGTGGAGCTATGGTGGTGAGGTGTGTGTATGGCAGGAGTGGGTCTGTGGTGCAGGGTTGGTGGCAGGTGGGGGGGGTAATAATAGTGGATGTAGGAGAGTGTAAATGTGGAGCTATGGTGGTGAGGTGTGTGTATGGCAGGAGTGGGTCTGTGGTGCAGGGTTGGTGGCAGGTGGGGGGGTAATAATAGTGGATGTAGGAGAGTGTAAATGTGGAGCTATGGTGGCGAGGTGTGTGTATGGCAGGAGTGGGTCTGTGGTGCAGGGTTGGTGGCAGGTGGGGGGGTAATAATAGTGGATGTAGGAGAGTGTAAATGTGGAGCTATGGTGGCGAGGTGTGTGTATGGCAGGAGTGGGTCTGTGGTGCAGGGTTGGTGGCAGGTGGGGGGGTAATAATAGTGGATGTAGGAGAGTGTAATAAAAAAATGAAAAATCATAAGTCTGGTGCAGCAGTAGAAAATGCCAGGCTCCCTGGGAGTAAATTTGGGCTTTTTTTTGGTTTTGTTTTTTTTCTTTACTCCCAGGGAGTATGTGATTTTCTCCTGCAGCTATTTTTTTTCCCTTTAAAACAAAGGAATTTTATTGTTAGTTTTCTACATGAATACATAGAGAAATAAAACTGCAATGACAAAGGCACACACTCACTCCCAGACACACACAGACACACTCACACCCTCAGTCCAAGCCACACACATACACTCACCCTTCATCCAAGATGAAGACAGACACACAGACACTGTCACTCCACTACCAACACAAACACTGTCACTCCAAGACAGACACACAGACACACTCCCACTCCAAGACCCTCAGCCTTGCTCTGAGACGAAAGACACACCCGCACTGCAATACAGACCGACACTCACTCCAAGACCAAAAGACAGACACACAGACACACGCTCACACCAATACGAAACACAGGAACACACATGCACTCACTCCAAGGCACAGGCACACTCTCCCTCGCTCTAAGACAAAGACACACTCTCCCTCACTCTCGCAAGAAAGAAACACACATACACTCTTAGGAAACACCAGACATACACACACTCTCCAAGGCAAGACAAACACAGGCAGACACAAGCACACACACATACTCACACACTCTCCAAAAAAATTCACACACACAAAATGATTCGTACCCAGTACAGACACACACACAATCCAAAGACACAGACATCCACACAGACAAGACAGACAAAACCTCCAAAACACATACAAAAAACTACAGGAGACAAAACAGAACAAACAAAACTTTATTGAAACTTTTATTCGTTTGTTTCATTATACCTTAAAAGCATCATACAGAGATGTTTAAGAACCATAACAGCTCACAATACATTACTATAATGAAACACCTGCCATCTTCACTGTCTCATTTGATATTTTTCTTACAGTACCACTCAGACACAATTCATACCTGCTATTCTCTCCACACGCTACGATAATGACAGCACACCGATTATGCCTAAGTAATATTCTACTGCTCTTCAAAACTACAGGAAGTCATAGGAAACAAATTAAACCTTCACGCAACTACGCATACTTGAGATGTGCCTGGGAGCCAGAAATGCACATCCTTTCTTTTAACCTTGGAATGGCTACATTTCTCTATGGGTATTGACAACTCTCCCTCTGACACCTACTTCTCCTGTAATTTATCATTTATAGACTTTATTGCAGCAATAGTCCCCAGGTGACAGCCTTCAATGCTGGTAACACTATCTTTTTTCCCCCCTCTAAAGACCTACCTGTACATCTAGGTGCCAAAACACCTGCTTATCTTTGTGCTTTCACTTCCTGTTATCACAATTCTGACACAGATACCTTATGGCTGGTTTTTTTTTTTTAAACATACCTTACGTTTACATTGGTCCATTGCGCACTCCAAGCAAGCTGTCTATTCTCATTTTTTGCATTTCAATCCTATAGTGTTCTTACACTACAAATATGACTTACTCTCCAGTTGACCACATGCTTGCTACAATTACCTTTACTCACTTTATACTCATTGGGTTTTAGGCATATTTGACCTCTACAGATTCACCACTACCTTAACATTGCAACTACTTAGTGCCTCAAACTCTCTACCTAGTAATATTTTCCACATGTCTCACTCCTGTTAGGTACTCAGTCTAATGCTTTACATCTCTACCTTTTTCTCTTCAAAGTGACACAATCTCCGCAATTTCTATTCCCATGCAGAACGCGACCCAGCTCGGCTCCTCTCAGAGTCTCTGCTTCCAGGCCACCACACACAAAAACATAATCAAATGATATCATTACATCAGAAACTACAAAGCCCCTGATAACAATTTACAATCCTACCAATACACAATACAGCTAAGCCCACCTGGTTCACAAGCTGGCCCTCTTCAACACTATCTACCTACTTCCAATTCCACACACCCTTCAGCTGCAAGATTGTCAATAATCTTCCCATCACCACTGGCTAAATGACATAACTCTTAGCAATACCAGGCAAACAGCACATTGCAGGACAGTGCTCCCCAGGAATGCCATTACCAGGGGCCTCAAAAATCACCCTCCCTGCAAAAATCCCTGCCCGAGCCTGACCTCCGCCCAAACGTTGGCAATGACCATCGCCTCACGCAGCAGCCAGGACTCAGGGGAAAAAAAAACCAGCCTGGTTAGAAAAAAAAATCCCCCGGCTGGGGTTTTTTTATTACAGTTTCTTGTAAATGCCTGCAAAACTAATTCACCACTCCACACACAACATGCCAACAAACAATAATAAAAGCCCAGCACACAAGCATACAAGGTTAGATACATTCTAAACACACCACTCACCTAGTGCACCAGCCAGCCCTCGCTCTCATCACATGCGCTCCACCACCGGCCTGCAGTGCTCCCTAGGAACACAGTTCCCAGGGGCCTGGCAAATTGCCCTCCCTACAAAAACCCCAGCCCGAGCCCGACCTCCGCCCAAACGTTGGCAATGACCGTTGCCTCGCAGAGCGGCCGGGACAGGGGAAAAAAAACCCAGCCGGGGGAGAAAAAAAAAATCCCCCGGCTGGGGTTTTTTTATTATCATTTCTTTTATTTGCCTGCAAAAAAAAAAGTCACAACTCCACATGCAACCTGCAAACAAACAATAAAAAAACCCCACCACACAACCATACAATGTTAGGTACATTTTAAACACACCACTCAGCCATCACACCAACTAACCCTCCCTCTCAACACATGCAACTCTACCACTGGCCTGCAGTGCTCCCCAGGAGTGCCGTTCCCAGGGGCCTCAAAAATCGCCCTCCCTGCTAAAACCCCATCCCGAGCCCAACCTCCACCCAAACATTGGAAATAACCATCACCTCAGAGACCACGCAGGACCTGAGGAAAAAAAAAAAACCACACACACACAGCCAGGGGACAGAAGACAAATCCCCCACCTGAGGTTTTTTTTTTATTAGTAACTTAAAAATACTCTCAACCTTACATGCAACCTGCAATAAACTACTTCACACATGCAACATTATACACTTTCATAAACTAACGCTCCTTCAACAACCGCTCACTCCGCCTCTTACTCAAAATGCACTTGTTTCTCAACCCACCCGCCACAATGACAGAGCACCCCAGTTCTAAAGGCCATCCCTGGAACCATCTCACCGTGCACCTTCTTCACAACACATTCTGGTCCCGCTCCTTCTTCGCCTCAATTTGTACGCTCTGGTAACACACACTTCAGGATTTCCTCCGGGGATCCAAATGGCCCGGGGGCACGTGCAAAAGGCAACAAAAGCGACTGCACGCCCTTCCTGGCAGATAGCTACTAGCTATCCAAAAACCCAGCCTGGACAACCTCCGTCCAAACAAGCCACGCTAATCGAACCATGTAAATCAAGTCACCTGAATGCTGACCAACAGCTCAACAAGACTAAAAGTCTGTCTTACTTTTGCATACATCTTCTCACCATAGCTAACAATAACCAAACCCCACACCCAGATATTTGGCCCTGCAGATACATGACTCAAAATTCAACCCACTCGGCTACTGGGAAAACTGCCACTCCCCACAGTCCAGACTCCTACCTTGAGCTCCCACAAAACACAATGGAAGTAAACTGGGGCAGCTGACAGCAGCTACTGACCCATAAATGGACTGTACAGCCTTTGCCTGAAGATTATTGCCATATCAACATGTAACCTTATCGCCATAAAGCTGTTCTACCAGGCAGGGCAGCTCTGACCCCAGCACGCAGACACGTAACACACAGACACCACCACCACCGTGACACGCAACACTAAAGAAAGCATGATGCCCGTAGGAAATAAGCCTCCGGCAGACAAGTCCCATGGTGCTGTGATGCAACAAATGGTCTATAGCATCCCTGGAAAAGAGAGGCAACAGCCCGCATCCCTGGAAAAGAGAGGCAACAGCCCCAGCCCATGACATAAAGCTAGTATCAAATCCAGACCACTAGATGCAGGAGAAGATGGTGGTCAAGACCTACGAGCGACCAGGGATGCGGTCAAGACCTACGAGCGACCAGGGATGCGGTCAAGACCTACGAGCGACCAGGGATGCGGTCAAGACCTACGAGCGACCAGGGATGCGGTCAAGACCTACGAGCGACCAGGGATGCGGTCAAGACCTACGAGCGACCAGGGATGCGGTCAAGACCTACGAGCGACCAGGGATGCGGTCAAGACCTACGAGCGACCAGGGATGCGGTCAAGACCTACGAGCGACCAGGGATGCGGTCAAGACCTACGAGCGACCAGGGATGCGGTCAAGACCTACGAGCGACCAGGGATGCGGTCAAGACCTACGAGCGACCAGGGATGCGGTCAAGACCTACGAGCGACCAGGGATGCGGTCAAGACCTACGAGCGACCAGGGATGCGGTCAAGACCTACGAGCGACCAGGGATGCGGTCAAGACCTACGAGCGACCAGGGATGCGGTCAAGACCTACGAGCGACCAGGGATGCGGTCAAGACCTACGAGCGACCAGGGATGCGGTCAAGACCTACGAGCGACCAGGGATGCGGTCAAGACCTACGAGCGACCAGGGATGCGGTCAAGACCTACGAGCGACCAGGGATGCGAGGACAGAACCCCTAAAGACAACTGTGGAAACAGAACTCTCAAGAGCAGAGCTACAGGCACCACCCGGCTTGCCACCGCAATAGATGAGCGCTCACAACCATCTATGATGGAATGCTTGCCAGACTTGTCCACACTTCAATGGCAATATAAAAAGCACTCAACTGGTGCTACCCTGATGAGTTGATCCATTTGAGACGCATGGAAGCGCTATGGAGGTGCCTACTGATCAAAGACCCACAGACATCAATACCCAACAAAGCTATGGTATAAGACACACAAAACAGACTTACAGAAAATACACAACAGGACAGACACGGGCTGCAACCGCCCTGCCTGGCACACACGAGCATCGTGCTGACGCATAACCCGCGCCGATTACCTGCCCAAAGGGGACTATTCCTGGACGGCCCCTTCTCCTACACTAACTTTACAACTCCTCCCTGCAATTCCCAACCTTGTTCCCTGCCCAGGCCGGGTCCCTCAGTTTATCTTACAGAGGGCCACAGCTCTGAATCCATCCACAAACAAAGAAACCAAACCACACTTATGCAACAGCCCCATGCTCTTCTGCAGCGTGACACAGATCACCTGAACTGCTCATCCAATTGTAAAGGCAGCCAGCACAGCTCCCAAAATACCAAAAGGGAAATTCCTAACCAAGATGCCACATAATATTTTTGCTATTACGTGGTGACCCAGTCAACAACCGCCTCACTACTTCCTACCGCTCCTTACCTGCTGGTAGGCCCCTCCGACACCATCTGCCACACGTGGAAAAAACCAAAGCGACAGGCGCGTGCCGAGATACTTCACAAAACCACAGCCTGCCTGCGGCAATTCCCATCTCCCGCTCCTTTACCTCGTCCGGTTGCGCACCTGGCCTCTGTCATTCGCAGCGGCCGCGTCGAAGCTCGTGTACCGTGTGTCAAACCGTAACAACAGGCGACGCTTAGAACTTCTGACAACACGACACCTGAAAAATAACTGCTACTTCAGCCTGCTAATCATTACTCACCTTGTCTGGATCAGTTCCCATGTCCGTGGTACAAATACACATTTATGAATCCTGATAATTATGTGACTTTATGTAGAATGAGTAACATCACACACTGATGTTCTAACAGATGAGATTTTAACTGTAGCACATGGCAATATTTGATTGGAATGTCTTAACAGCACTCAGTCATCAGTGATTAACAAAGCGATTAGACAAAATTGATCAAAACAGGGACTTAGTTACACAGTCAAAGATAGCAAGGTGCACTCCATTACTAGATGTAAGAATTGCATAAAGGCAAATTAAGTTACACAGAGTTTTAATGATTCACAGAGGGACTGCAGGTGTGGGCGATAAGGAGGACCCTCCCGTTGAGTCACAAGGTTCAGAATAGACCCCCTTGCTTTCTAAACTCCTCCTCAGAGAGGAGTCTAGGTGCAGCTAAGTACAATATTAGTCTCAGACTTGGTCAACAGTTTACAAGACTAAGGATAATATATATACATGTATATCTAGTACATGGAATAAGCGCATAAAAGACAGTTAGGCAACACCAGAGTGAGAGACATTGTGTCTGCAGGGAATAAGGAGGACCCTCCCGTTGAGTCACGAGGTTCAGAATAGACCCCCTTGCTTTCTAAACTCCTCCTCAGAGACGAGTCTAGGGGCGGCTAGGTCCAGTCTTAGTCTCAGACTTGGTCAACGGTTTACAAGAATAAGGATAATATATATATACACATATATCTAGTACATGGAATAAGTGCATACAAGACAGTTAGGCAACACCAGAGTGAGAGACTTTGTGTCTGCAGGGAATAAGGAGGACCCTCCCGTTGAGTCACGAGGTTCAGAATAGACCCCCTTGCTTTCTAAACTCCTCCTCAGAGACGAGTCTAGGTGCGGCTAGGTCCAAACTTTGTCTCAGACTTGGTCAATGGTTTACAAGAATAAGGATAATATATATACACATATATTAGTACATGGAATAAGCACATACAAGACAGTTAGGCAACACCAGAGTGAGAGACATTGTGTCTGCAGGGAATAAGGAGGACCCTCCCGTTGAGTCACGAGGTTCAGAATAGACCCCCTTGCTTTCTAAACTCCTCCTCAGAGAGGAGTCTAGGGGCGGCTAGGTCCAGTCTTAGTCTCAGACTTGGTCAACGGTTTATAGCAATAAGGATAAGGCAGCAGTATGGAAATCCCTTTGTAATTAAATCATACATCTACAGAGAACGTAAACGGATTGACACATGCCTACACATAGACATGAAGACATGTATCCATACACATACATATACAACATATAACCTATACCTGTTAAAAATTCCCCTCGAGTTCAGTAAAGTATTCACATCAAATGTCTTGACATTTCTCAATGGGCAAGTGTTGAGCCTCGAGGAGCAAAGTGTTTCAATCCAGGCTCCACCAGCAGTCTTTGACGATACGCCTCCAATAGTAGCAAACTCTTAGCTTGCTGGTGCCGAGAGGCATCCCGCTCAGAAGGAATGCTGGTGAGGGACGCTACGGTCCAGGACAGCTCAAAGGAACTCACCTAGGACTGCTGTTTTACGGAAGGTTGACATGATTGGCTTTAGTCTTTCTAAGTCTCCATCTGACCCTCCATCCAGATCATTCATTACTAGAATTCCACTAATCAGGATATCGCACTGCTTTAAGTCTGTTAGGGGGAACAGATTGTTCTCGCTCCCCTCATGAACCATAATACAGTTTCTGATAAGGACAGAGCTGGTCTCCGCATCAGCCACATCGAAGTTTCCAATAGAATTAAGGGACACCCAACTGAACAACTCGCTACACAAGGCCATGGTCAGGCAGTAATATATGAGATGATAAAGCATTCAAATAGAAAAAAAGTCTGAGGGGCACACACCACCACAGTCCATACCCCGCTTTCCTCATCGCTTCGCAGACTCAAAAAACACCCCACCCAAAAAAAACTCCCACGCACCAACCTTCACATGGTCATCTACCGACAAGACTCCTCTTCCCTCTGACGCTGCAGTATGACCTACCTTAAATGTAGAATACCAGCTGGTGAAGCATGTCAAGGATCATCTGGTACTGCCTTTCTTGGCCAAACAAAGTCTAGACAGGATGGCCCAGCAGCCTGTCTGGCCAAATCTTAACTGTCCGGTGTTGGAAAATCCACCGCTTCCCTATGGAGATTATTCCAATGGCCAATTGTACTCACTGTGAAAATTGAGGAGGCGACTGTGGAAAACGTATCAAAAACCACAGAGAAATCAAGGTACGCAACAGCTGCTGCTGGCCGCAAATCAAGCGAGTGGGTTACTTGGAGAGAGCCATCAGCTTTGTGAAGAAATATTTGCAATTGGTGAATCTGTGCTACCTTGTCCATTCCTGTACTTCATTTGACTCGCAATAGCCCCCAGGAGCATTCATTCCAAAGTTCCAAGTGACTAAAACACAACTGATGAGCCTGTAATTTCCTGGATCCTGCTTAAGGCCCTTCATATGGATAGCAGCAACAATAGTCATCTTCAGACCTTCTAGGATATCAGCAAATCCCAGCAACTGGTCAAAACTTCTGAAGAGCAGCCTCAAAACAATATTAAGTGACTCTGCTCACCTCCACTGTCAGTCACCGGTACGTGACTCATGCCTCTGCAAAACCAAAAACATCAGATGAATCACCCAGATGCAGAGCAATACCTTGACAATTCCAGAGGTCTCATTCCCATTTACAAATACAATCTACAGCCCAACCACATCCTGGCAGTATAAAAAAAAACACACCCCCAAAAAACCATTTAGGCACCACATGAAAACTATGCCATAACACCTTTGAGATTGCATCAGCTTCACTACCCCTAAAGTGCCCCTCCCACATAACTCAGCTCAGGCCCAAGAAACACTATTCAGAGAGCTGACCACCCAAGCTTCTGACAGCTAGTCCATCTGAGATGACCATACAACTTCTGCCTCAACAGCCTAGGGATAATGGCATATTAACCCTGCACTCTTACAGCTATTCCACCTGCCCCTGATGCCACACCCCCAGGCAGGGCAGCTCCAAGCCAAAGACACACATACTGACATTCCAAAGAACACTACAAGCAATGGTCCTCAAGGGCAAGAGAAAACTCTCAGACAGAAGGATGACACCTGAACAGAAGACGTCAACACTCAAGATGACCTGACGGACCGTGACATAGGGAATATATATGGCAACTTCAAGAAGAGACTAGATTGTCACATTCCTTTAAAAGAGGTTACTCGCACAAGAACCAAGAAGACGGACACGCAAGAAGCCTGCCATCAAGACCTAAGAACGTAACGACGCAGGGAAGAAATCCCGCTCCACAGAACACAGGTGCCTGCGGAGCAGAACTGCTCACACGGCCAGGAACGCCGCCACACAAGAGGACCATCTGGAAACTTCAACACACAAGAGCAACCCACGTTTTAACCTCATAGCACAGGAAAAGCAGCACCGGATGGGTGCTACGCCCATAAGTGCAGGGGTTCAAGACCCTAGGGGTGGCTTCCGAGGGGTGTGCCACACCCCTCGAGCGCAAACAGGATGCCAGGAGGCCAGGCAAGTCTAAGACACAGAAGACAGACCACACAAATGACACAGACAGGCTGGAACCGCCCTGCCCGGCACACCCTAACATCATGCTGGCGGGTAAGCCGCTGCTCCCTTGACCTGCCCAAAGGGGACCATCCTTGGATGGCCAACTCCCCTACACTGTCTTTGAAACCCCTCCCCTGCAATGGCCAACCTCGCCACCTCCCCCCACCAACCCCTCTTCTCCAGCCCCGGTGCATCAACTTAGCTTTCAGACGGCCAGGAGTCCACATGCAGCCTCGACGACAGCAACAGCCACAGTCAGCCCACTGGATTAATCCTCCCGTCGCCAGGCTCCTCTCCATCTTCTGCAAGACAAAACCAAGCCATGCTCACAAACAGCGCCGGTCAGCCAGCGTCACATCGGTCAACGCAGACCTTTCCCGCAACATCCCCCAACTCGGACGCACCGCGGCGTTCCGCTCCCGTGCTCCACGCCCATTCCAGAGTCGGAGGCTCCCGCTGTCATCGCTTGAGGCACCTAGGATACACCAAGAGACACAGATACCGTTACGCTTGCGAGAAGTCACTGGCCCTGGGCTCCTCCTCTCTACTACCCAGCTCACCTCAAATGCTCCTCCAGTCCAAAGGCAGCCCCCACAGCACCTGCAAGATGAAGAACAGGAACACTTCAACCGACTTGCCGTATAATAACGCCATGCTATCAGAGTCCACCCCGGCCCACGACCGCCTCACCGTCTCAGACCGCTCGTCAGCATGCGGCATCACCCCTCCAAGCCTGCATGCTGCACCTGCAAAAAAGCCAAGCAAAAAGGAACATGCTGAGACACCGCTGGCAACATGTGCCCACCCACACTGATCCCCATCTCTGCCTCCTTTACCCTCCACAGCTCGCCCAGGTTCCATCAGGTTGGGTGGCCACATCGAGGCTTGCACACCACCTGCAAGACCCAAACAACAGGGGTTGCCAATAACTTCACCCGTAACACAACACCTGGAAAAAGAGCCACCACTTCACACCACCAATCACCGCTCACCTCGCCCCAGTCTGCTCCGGTGCCCTCGTTGCACCTCACTTTGGACCTGCAAGTTAAAAAAAAATACCCATCCTGTAGTCCCATAGCCAGTAGTCACCTCCGCCCTCTAACACCATGCAACAACCCACCTTCTTACAGCACATCGCTCGGCTCTTCTGCATCGCCCCTTGGCGCACACCTCTTCCCTCTGCATCTGCAAAGCCAAGAATATATGAAACAAGTCACCCAGATGCAGAGCAATACCTTGACCATTCCAGAGGTCTTGTTCCCATTTCAAAATGCCATCTAGAGGCCAACTACACCCTGCCATTAAACAAAACAAAACCAAACCCTCGTTGAGGTACAACACAGAAAAATGCCTTACCACCTTTGAGGTGGCACCTACTTCACTAGCCCCAAACAGCCCCTCCCCACATGGCTCTCTAGAGAGCTGTCCACACAAGCTGCTAATGGCTACTCAATCCTAGATGACCGTAGAACCTTTGCCTCAATCATCTTGGCAAAGTGCCATACTAATCCTAGACTCTCACAGCTATTCCACCTGCCCCCGACTCTGCACCCCCAGGCAGGGCGGCTCCAACCCAACCACGCACACACACACACCCCCCCCCCCCCCCCCAACTGACACTCCACGGAACACTACAAGCAACACGCCTCAAGGGCGAGAGAAAACTCTCGGCGAGAAGGATGAAAACCGAACAGAAGACGCCATCAGGCAAGGTGAACTGCGGGACCTTTATGCGAGGGGGCTCTACGGTGAGCCCCCACAGAGAGCAGAACGTCACAGCTCGTGACAACAAGTTACTCCCAGAAGTACTGAGAAGACAGACACGCAAGAAGCCTGGCATCAAGACCTAAAAACATAACGACACAGGGAAGAAATCCCACTCCACAGAACACAGGTACCTGCGGAGCAGAACCGCTCACGCAGCCGGGAACACCGCTGCAGAAGAGAAGCATCCAGAAACTTCCAAGAGGCAAGATCAAGCCACGCTTTAAGCTCATAGTGCAAGAACAGAAGCACCGGATGGGTGCTATGACAATGACTGCAGGGGTTCAAAGCCCCTCTAATGCAGGTGTTCAAGACCCTAGGGGTGGCTTCGGAAGGGTGTGCCACACCCCTCGAGCGCAAACAGGATGCCAGGAGGCCTGGCAAGTCTAAGACACAGAAGACAGACCACACAAATGACACAGACAGGCTGGAACCGCCCTGCCCAGCACACCCTAACATCATGCTGGCGGGTAAGCCGCTGCTCCCTTGACCTGCCCAAAGGGGACCATCCTTGGATGGCCAACTCCCCTACACTCTCTTTGAAACCCCTTCCTGCAATGGCCAACCTCGCCACCTCCCCCCACTGACCCCTCTTCTCCAGCCCCCATGCATCAACTTAGCTTTCAGACAGCCAGGAGTCCGCATCCATCCTCGACAGCGACAGCCACAGCCAGCCCACTGGATTAATCCTCCCGTCGCCAGGCTCCTCTCCATCTTCTGCAAGACAGAACCAACTCACACACACAACGACACCAGTCAGCGGGCATCACGTCGCTCAATGCGGACCTTTCCCGCAACATCCCCCAAGTCGGACGCACCGCGGCGTTGTGCTGCCATGCTTCATGCCAATTCCAGAGTTGGAGGCTCCCGCTGTCATCGCTTGAGGCACCTAGGATACACCAAGAGACACAGATACCGTTACGCTTGCGAGAAGTCACTGGCCCTGGGCTCCTCCTCTCTACTACCCAGCTCACCTCAAATGCTCCTCCAGTCCAAAGGCAGCCCCCACAGCACCTGCAAAATGGCAACCAGAAACACTTCAACCACCTTGCCATATAGTAACGCCATGCATTCAGAGCCCACCCCGGCCCACAACCGCCTCACCTTTTCGGACCACTTATCAACATGTGGCATCACCCCTCCGAGCCGGCATGCTGCACCTGCAAAAACCCAGGCAAAAAGGAACATGCCGAGACACCGCTCAAAACATTAGCCCGCCCGCACAGATCCCTGTCTCGGCCTCCTTTATCACCACAGCTTGCCAGCCCAGCCACCGTCAGGTTGGGTGGCCACATCGAGGCTTGACACCACCTGCAAGACCCAAACAACAGGGCTTGCTGAGAACTTCACTGGTAACACAACACCTGGAAAAAGAGCCACCACTTTACACCACCAATCGCCACTCACCTTGCCTGAGACTGTGCCGGTGCCCTCATCGCACCTCACTTTGGACCTGCAAGCTAAAAAAAAATCAATCCTGTAGTCCCATAGCCAGCAGTCACCTCCACCCTCTGATACCATGCAATGACCCACCTTCTTGCAGCACGTCACTCGGCTCTCCTGCATTGCTCCTTGGTGCACGCCTCATCCCTCTACAAAACCAAGAATATATGAAACAAGTCACCCAGATGCAGAGCAATAGCTGGACAGCTCCAGAGGTCTTGTTCCCATTTCAAAATGCCATCTAGAGGCCAACTAGAGCCTGCCATTAAACAAACCAAAACAAAACCCTCGTTTAGGCACGACACAGAAAAATGCCTTACCACCTTTGAGGTGGCACCTACTTCACTAGCCCCAAACAGCCCCTCCCCACATGGCTCTCTAGAGAGCTGTCCACACAAGCTGCTCATGGCTACTCGATCCTAGAAGGCCATACAACCTTTGCCCCAACAGTCTTGGCAAACTGCCATACTAATCCTAGACTCTCACGGCTGTTCCACCTGACCCTGACCCTACAACCCCGGGCAGGGCGGCTCCAAGCCAAACACACTCAGACCGACACTCCACGGAACGCTACAAGCAACGTGGCTCAAAGGCGAGAGAAAACTCTCGGTGAGAATGATGACAACCAAACAGAAGATGCCATCAAGCAAGGTGAACTGCAGGACCTTCATGTGAGAGGGCTCGACAGCGAGCCCAGACAGAGAGTAGAACATCATAGCCCATGACAACAAGTTACTCCCAGAAGTACTGACAAGATGGACACACAAGAAGCCTGGCATCAAGACCTAAGAACGTAACGACGCAGGGAAGAAATCCCGCTCTGCAGAAACAGGTGCCTGGGGAGCAGAACTGCTCACGCAGCCAGGAACGCCGCCGCAGAAGAGGACCATCCGGAAACTTCCCAGATAAAAGACCAATCCACGCTTTAAAGCTCATAGTGCAAGAAAAGAAGCACCGGATCGATGCTATGCCAATGACTGCAGGCATTCAAAACCCTAGCGATGGCTTCTGAGGGGTGTGCCACACTCAAGCACAAGGACTATGTCAGGAGGCAATGCAAGTCAAGACACAGAAGACAGACCACACACATGACACAGACAGGCTGGAACCACCCTGCCCAGCACACCCTAACATCATGCTGTCATAGAAGCCGCTGCTCCCTTGACCTGCCCAAAGGGGACCATCCTGGAATGGCCCCCTCCCGTACACTCTTTTTGAAACCCCTCCCCTGCAATGGCCAACCTCACCACACCTCCCCCAAATGACCCCTCTTCTCCAGGCCCCATGCCTCAACTTAGCTGTCAGACAGCCGGGAGTCCACATCCATCCTCGACAGCAACAGCCACAGCCAGCCCACTGGATTAATCCTTCCGTCACCAGGTTCCTCTCCACCTTCTGCAAGAGAAAACCAACCCACACACACAATGACACTGGTCAGCCACAATCACATCGGTCAACGTGGACCTTTCCCACAACATACCAACTCGTACTCGCTGTGGTGTTCTGCTCCCATGCTCCATGATGATTCCAAAGTCGGAGGCTCCCGCTGTCATCGCTTGAGGCACCTAGGATACACCAAGAGACACAGATACCATTATGCTTGTGAGAAGTCACTGGCCCTGGGCTCCTCCTCTCTACTACCCAGCTCACCTCAAGTGCTCCTCCAGTCCAAAGGCAGCCCCCACAGCACCTGCAAAATGACAAACAGAAACATTTCAACCAACTTGCCGTATAACAACACCGTGGTATCAGAGTCCACCCCGGCCCACAACCGCCTCACCTTCTCAGACCACTCATTGGCATGCAGTGTCACCCCTCCAAGGCTGCATGCTGCACCTGCAAAACCCAAGCAAAAAGGAATACGCTGAGACACCGCTCAAAACATTAGCCCGCCCGCACCAATCCCCGTCTCAGCCTCCTTTACCTCCACAGCTCGCCCAGGTTCCATCAGGTTGGGTGGCCGCATCGAGGCTTGACACCACCTGCAAGACCCAAACAACAGGGCTTGCTGAGAACTTCACCCGTAACACAACACCTGGAAAAAGAGCCACCACTTTACACCACCAATCACCGCTCACCTTGCCTGATTCTGCTCCGGTGCCCTTGTCGCACCTCACTTTGGAGCTGCAAGTAAAAAAAATATCCATCCTGTAGTCCCATAGCCAGCAGTCACCTCCGCCCTCTCATACCATGCACTGATGCACCTTCTTACAGCACATCACTCAGCTCTCCTCCATCGCCCCTTGGTGCACGCCTCATCCCTCTGCATCTGGAAAACCAAGAATATATGAAACGAGTCACCCAGATGCAGAGCAATAGCTCGACAGCTCCAAAGGTCTCATTCCCATTTCAAAATGCCATCTAGAGGCCAACTAGAGCCTGCCATTAAACAAACCAAAACAAAACCCTCGTTTATAGGCACAACACAGAAAAATGCCTTACCACCTCTGAGGTGGCACCTACTTCACTAGCCCTGAACAGCCCCACCCCACATGGCTCTCTACACAGCTGTCCGCACAAGCTGCTCATGGCTACTCGATCCTAGATGACCATACAACCTTTGCCTCAATAGTCTTGGCAAAGTGCCATACTAATCCTTGACTCTCACAGCTATTCCACCTGCCCCTGACTCCGCACCCCCAGGCAGGGCAGCTCCTAGCCAAACACACACACAGCCCCCTGACCTACACTCCACAGAACACTACAAGCAGCACAACTCAAGGGCGAGAGAAAACTCTCATCGAGAAGTACGAGAACCAAACAGAAGACGCCGTAAAGCAAGCTGAACTGCAGGACCTTTATGCAAGGGGGCTCTACAGCGAGCCCCCACAGAGAGTAGAATGTCATGGCCCATGACAACAAGTTACTCCCAGAAGTACTAAGATGGACACACAAGAAGCCTGGCATCAAGACCTAAGAACATAACGACGCAGGGAAGAAATCCCGCTCCACAGAACACAGGTGCCTGCGGAGCAGAACTGCTCACACGGCCAGGAACGCCGCCACACAAGAGGACCATCTGGAAACTTCAACACACAAGAGCAACCCACGTTTTAACCTCATAGCACAGGAAAAGCAGCACCGGATGGGTGCTACGCCCATAAGTGCAGGGGTTCAAGACCCTAGGGGTGGCTTCCGAGGGGTGTGCCACACCCCTCGAGCGCAAACAGGATGCCAGGAGGCCAGGCAAGTCTAAGACACAGAAGACAGACCACACAAATGACACAGACAGGCTGGAACCGCCCTGCCCGGCACACCCTAACATCATGCTGTCATAGAAGCCGCTGCTCCCTTGACCTGCCCAAAGGGGACCATCCTTGGATGGCCAACTCCCCTACACTGTCTTTGAAACCCCTCCCCTGCAATGGCCAACCTCGCCACCTCCCCCCACCAACCCCTCTTCTCCAGCCCCGGTGCATCAACTTAGCTTTCAGACGGCCAGGAGTCCACATGCAGCCTCGACGACAGCAACAGCCACAGTCAGCCCACTGGATTAATCCTCCCGTCGCCAGGCTCCTCTCCATCTTCTGCAAGACAAAACCAAGCCATGCTCACAAACAGCGCCGGTCAGCCAGCGTCACATCGGTCAACGCAGACCTTTCCCGCAACATCCCCCAACTCGGACGCACCGCGGCGTTCCGCTCCCGTGCTCCACGCCCATTCCAGAGTCGGAGGCTCCCGCTGTCATCGCTTGAGGCACCTAGGATACACCAAGAGACACAGATACCGTTACGCTTGCGAGAAGTCACTGGCCCTGGGCTCCTCCTCTCTACTACCCAGCTCACCTCAAATGCTCCTCCAGTCCAAAGGCAGCCCCCACAGCACCTGCAAAATGACAACCAGAAACACTTCAACCGACTTGCCGTATAATAACACCATGCATTCAGAGCCCACCCTGGCCCACGACCGCCTCACCGTCTCAGACCGCTCGTCAGCATGCGGCATCACCCCTCCGAGCCTGCATGCTGCACCTGCAAAAACCCAAGCAAAAAGGAACATGCTGAGACACCACTCAAAACATTAGCCCACCCGCACCGATCCCTGTCTCGGCCTCCTTTATCACCACGGCTCGCCAGCCCAGCCTCCATCAGGTTGGGTGGCCACATTAAGGCTTCCACACCACCTGCGAGACCCAAACAACAGGGCTTGCTGAGAACTTCACCCGTAACACAACACCTGGAAAAAGAGCCACCACTTTACACCACCAATCGCCGCTCACCTTGCCTGATTCTGCTCCGGTGCCCTCGTTGCACCTCACTTTGGACCTGCAAGCAAAAAAAAATATCCATCCTGAAGTTCCATAGCCAGCAGTCACCTCTGCCCTCTCATACCATGCACTGATGCACCTTCTTACAGCACATCACTCAGCTCTCCTCCATCGCCCCTTGGTGCACGCCTCATCCCTCTACAAAACCAAGAATATATGAAAGAGTCACCCAGATGCAGAGCAATACCTCGATGGTTCCGGAGGTCTGGTTCCCATTTCAAAATGCCATCTAGAGGCCAACTAGAGCCTGCCATTAAACAAACCAAAACAAAACCCTCGTTGAGGTACAACACAGAAAAATGCCTTACCACCTTTGAGGTGGCACCTACTTCACTAGCCCCAAACAGCCCCTCCCCTCCCCACATGGCTCTCTAGAGAGCTGTCCACACAAGCTGCTAATGGCTACTCAATCCTAGATGACCGTACAACCTTTGCCTCAACAGTCTTGGCAAAGTGACATACTAATCCTAGACTCTCACAGCTATTCCACCTGATCCTACAACTCCGGGCAGGGCAGCTCCAAGCCAAACACACACAGACAGAGGACGCTCCACAGAACGCTACAATCAACATGGCTCAAGGGCGAGAGAAAACTCTCAGCGAGAAGGATGACAACCGAACAGAAGATGCCGTCAAGCAAGGTGAACTGTGGGACCTTGATGTGAGAGGGCTCGATGGCGAGCCCGGACAGAGAGTAGAACATCACGGCCCGTGACAAGACATTACGCCCAGAAGTACTGAGAAGATGGACAAGCAAGAGGCCCGGCATCAAGACCTAAGAACTTAACGACACAGGGAATAAATCCCACTCTGCAGTAACAGCTGCCTGGGGAGCAGAACTGCTCATGCAGCTGGGAACGATGCCACAGAAGAGGACTATCTGGAAGCTTCCAAGATGCAAGACCTATCCACGCTTTAAGCTCATAGTGCAAGAAAAGAAGCACCGGATCAATGCTATGCCAATGACTGCAGGCATTCAAAACCCTAGCAATGGCTTCTGAGGGGTGTGCCACACTCCTCAAGCACAAAGAGGATGCCAAGAGGAACGGCAAGTCTAAGACACAAAAGACAGACCACACACATGACACAGACAGGCTGGAACCGCCCTGCCCGGCACACCCTAACATCATGCTGACATGCCAGCCACTGCTCCCTTGACCTGCCCAAAGAGGACCATCATTGGAAGGCCAACTCCCCTACACTGTCTTTGAAACCCCTCCCCTGCAATGGCCAACCTCGCCACCTCCCCCCACCGACCCCTCTTCTCCAGCCCCCATGCATCAACTTAGCTTTCAGACGGCCAGGAGTCCGCATCCATCCTCGACAGCAACAGCCACAGCCAGCCCACTGGATTAATCCTCCCGTCGCCAGGCTCCTCTCCATCTTCTGCAAGACAAAACCAAGCCACGCACACAATGGTGCCGGTCAGCCGGGATCGCGTCGCTCAACGCGGACCTTTCCCGCAACATCCCCCAACTCTGACACACCGTGGCATTCCGCTCCCGTGTTCCGTGCCGATTCCGGAGTTGTACGCCATGACTGTTACGCCGTGACTGTCATCGCTTGAGGCGCCTAGGATACCGAGAGACACAGATACGATTGTTCTTGTGAGAACTCACTGGCCCTGTGCTCCTCCTCTGTACTACCCAGCTCACCTCAAACACTCATCCAATTGTAAAGGCAGTCGCCATGGAACCTGCAAAATCGAAAGAGAAATACTTCAACCGAGCTGCCACGTAAAGTTTTTTTTAAAAGCCAAGGAAGGCTCACCTTCCGATACAGTTAGTCAGCCTGCAGCATGACCCTTCTGACCCTGCGTTCACCACCTGCAAGCACCCACAAGATACACATGCCAATATACTGCCCAAAACAAGAGCCTGCCCGCACCCATCGCAGCCCCCACGCCAGTTCACCTTAGCCAGTTGTGTGTGCTTCCTCCGCTCGTTTTAGGTTGCCATGTCGGTACTTGCACACCACCTGTAAGACCCAAACAAGGGATGATTTTACCTTGAACTAGCAGTACAAGCGATGAGAAATAGCTACTGCCTCAGCCCACTGGTCACTGCTCACCTTGCCTAGAGACAGCTCTGGTGCTGGAATCCCACAGTGCTCCTCCCTTCAGACCTTCAAATAAAAAACAAACAACACTACCACCCAGCAAGTAAGACCTACAGTATCACCAGATGGCCACCAACCAGATGTTCCCTTTAATACTATGCACTGACCCACCTTCTTACAGTGCTCCGCTCGGCTCTCCTACATCACTCTCTGGAGCACCACTTGTCACCCTGCACGAACAACATTATCAACAAGTCACCTGGATGCAGAGTCATACCTTAATAATTTCAGAGGTGTGGGTCCCATTTAGGAATACCATTGAGACACCAACTAGGGCCTGCCATTAATGAAGAAAGCAGGAACACCAAACCAAACCTTGGAGCCCCACCATAAAAAAAAAAAGCCTGCACACCTTAATACGCTATCTCCTTTCCTACTACTGAACGTACCGTCCCACAGGGCCCTGCTTATCCCCATAAAGCACTATTAAAACAAGCAGTCCGCACAACCTGCAGATGTCTGCTCGATCCCAGAGCGCTGCACCACCTTAGCCTCAACAGCCTAGGCATATCGACACAACAACCATAGACTGCTAATACTATGCCACAGGCCCCCAGCTGCACACCCCCGGGGCCAGGGCAGCTCCAACCGACACACACGCAAGCGCAGACGGACGCGGTACAGAACCCCGCAAAAAACACACCTCAAAAGGCGAGAGAAAATTCTCAGTGAGAAGAGCGACACCGCAACAGAAGACGCCGTCGGGCAAGACGACCCGAGGGACCTCAATGGAAGGAGGATCTACAGCGAGTCCAAAGAAAAAAACCATCACACGCCACAACAAGAAGTTTCTCACAAAAGCGAGGAGACGAACGCTCAAGAAACCTGGCTTCAAGACCTGCGAAAGAAAGGACGCAGGGAAGAAATCCAAACCTGAAAACAGACGGCTAGAGAGCAGAGCTGCTCAAAGCCACGAGCCACACCACAAGATAAGATCATCCAGAAACTTCTGACACGCAATACCGATCCACACTTCAAGTTAGTAATGCAAGACAAGGAGTGCCTGATTTGCACTGTACAAATGAGTCCAGCCATTCGAGACTGTACAGATGGTGCCCGAGCCATGTGCCACGCTCCTTGAGCACATATACAGCTTCGAGACCCAAGTAAGGTCTAAGATGCAAAGGATGGACTGCACAAACAATACAACAAACAAAGGATAGAGCCACCCTGCCCGGCACGTGCTAGCAGCATGATTGTGAATAACCCGCTCCCGTTACCTGTCCAAAGGGTTCGCTTCCTGGACAGCCCCCTCCCCCACACCATCTTTAAAACCCCTTCCTGCAACTTCCAACCTTGTCCTGCCCCCTCCACAGACCCTTCTTCAGCACCCCATCTTCAACTTAGCGTTCAGGGGGCCAGGAGCCTGTATCCATCTTCAACACGATAAATCACATTCAGCCCACAGGAGGGTTCCTGCATTCGGCAGCATCTTCTACATCATCTGCAAAAGAAAACCCAACAACCTAACAAACCCAAACAAGAAAACAATCCACAGACAACACCACCAGCACTCAGCATGGCATCAGCCGATACAGACCTTCCCGCAAAATCTCCCACCTCAGACACGCCGGGACGGTCCCGCTCGTGAGCTCCATGCTGATTCCAGACTCCGATGCTGTTGCTGCGGTCACTTGACGTGCCTAGGATACCAAGAGACACAAAATTACCTTTCCGCTTGTGAGAAATATCACTGGCCCCGTGCTTTTCCTCTCTGCTACCCAGCTCACCTCAAATGCTCATCGAGTTCCAAACGCAGCCCTCGTTGAACCGTCAAAGCCAAAAGAGAAATACTTCCACCAAGCTGCCTTGTAATGCTTTGCTGTTAAACGCCAAGACAGGCGCACCTCCTCGGCCATCTCGTCGGCCTGCAGCATCACCCCCCTGACAATGCTTAGGGCACCTGGAAACACCCAAGCAAAAGGACACATGCTAAAACATTACCCAAAAGGAAAGCCTGCCCGCACCCGTGCCTGCGCCCTGCTGCTTCACCCTGGCCGGTTGCCTGGGCTTCATCTGCTGCTGCCAGGGTGCCACAATGACAATAGCACACCACCTGTAAGACCTAAAGGACAAGGGATAATTTTGACTTCAAACAGCAATACAACCCCTGAAGACAGCCACTACTTCAGGCCGATCACCTTGCCCAGAACATGTCTGGTGGCCATATCCCATGGCGCTCATCCCTTTGGACCGCCAAATAAAAAAAATACCATCCACAGGAAAGTCATATAGCCACTAGTCACATCTTCCCTCTAATACGATGCACCGACCCACCTTCTTACACTACTCCGCTTAGCTCTCCTATGTCACCCTTTGGTACGCAGGTCTTCCCTCCGCATCTACAAAAACAGTAGCATCCAAGAATCCACCGTGATGCAGAATGATACCTTAACAATTCCAGGGAGCTGCTTCCCGATTGGAAATACCATTGAGACACCAGCTACAGCCTACCAGGAAAAAACCCAAAACACTAACATAAAAGCGCCCGATTGCCATTATGCCGATGACTACAGGCATTCGAGACCCTAGGATAGCGACCGAGGCACATGCAATACTCCTTGAGCACAAAGATACCATTGAGAGCAAAGTACAATCTTAGACACGGAAGACATACTACACAAACAACACAGACAGGTTGGAACCGCCCTACCCAACACATTAGCTTCATGCTGAAGAACAACCCACTGGCTTTCCCTGCCCAAAGGGGAGCGTTCCAGGACAGGCCTCTCCCCTATGCTGTATTGAAAACTGCTTCCTGCAACTGCCAACCTCATCCCCTCCCTCTGCGGACCCCTCTCCAGCACCCATGGTTCAACTTAGCTCCTAAACAACCAAGAGCCCAAATTGATCCTCAACAAGAAAAACAACACTCAATCCACAGAATTAATCTGGCAGTTGCAAGGTTCCTCTTCATCATCTGCCAAAAAACACACATGAAAAACAAAAGATGACCCCAAACCAAAAACCGATCCGCAGACAACACCGTTGGTCAGCATCAAACATCAACACGGACATTTGCCGCAACATCCCACACCCCTGACGTGCCTCGGACCTCCGCTCGCCTGCTCCACGCCCATTCGAGAGGCAGACAGCGTCACCATTGTCACTTGAGGCACCTAGGATACCTAGAGACAACATTAACATTGCCCTCGCAATAAATCACCAGGCCCCGCTCCTTGTCTCTACTACATGGCTCACCTCACAGGCTCACCCATTTCCAAAGGCAGCTCCCAAAGAGCCTGCAAAACCAGAGACAAACTCTTCAACCGAGAGCCCTAATTGCTTACCAAGCGCCCCATGGAATTACAGAGCCTGTCGTCCAACAGAAAAAAATCACAACAGCATGACACTAGCTCAAAGATCTAAGATAGACACCTCACAAATGCAAAAACTGATGATAAAAACACAACAGAGGAACAAGGACCACAGAACCTAACTACTGCTACCGACACTAGAGCAGACCTCATAGAGCACTTGGAGAGAAAAGAATGTCAGAGTGTAATACAAAAAACTCACACGCCCAGGACTGCAATAAGAGACAAACCCTTGGCTGGAGACTGTTACAAGTGCACTTCAGATGCATCTTCGTCTCAGAGAAATACCAGGTAAGACAGCAACGCAAGCCTACGCAGAAAAAAGAGCATACTTGACGCCTCTAACGAACGAGGACTGTGACACAGGGACCAACAGCAAAAGGATGGACATGAAAGTTAAATCAGAGAATGAATGATATGAAATGTAAAGACAAACACAGACCTCGTAGTTCTGGAGAGTGTATCTTAACATACCTTAACATACCTAAAGCTTTCCGAGACAAGCCTCGTCCGACATTCAGAGCCACGTGAGGCTACGCAGAGGCCCAGACGGTTCATGCCTCGTCTCACGTTAATGCGGTCAAGCTGCACATTGGCCGTGGTGAGACTGAAATAGAACAGGCCTCGCTTACACCCAAAACAAACTGTGAAACTTCGCTGAGAAACACTGATGAACCCACCTCCCTTTCCCAACTATCCCCTGGTCCCAAAAGTTTGGGAACCCCTTCTCCTCTCCTGCACTGTCAAGAAAGGAAGGCTGCTCCTGCCTGACAACTCCTGCCCTGTATTTGTAGCCCTTAAACCCCTTTTATCAATTGCTCCTCAGTAGCTGTTCTTCCAGTCCCCATCCTGCATGCTGTGACCACCTCCTATCATGTATCTTGCCATAAACTCTGCGCTCTGTCACAGGCCTGCAGAATAAATAATGTCTGAACACCTAGGTTATAAATAAATTCTGCTGTGAACCATTAAGACTCTAACAGACAAACAGCACTCTGTGGCCAATTGGGAAAAACAATAAGCTGTTCCATATGCCAAAAAATCTTATAGCTTATGTCTGTGCTGTATTTCTAAAAAATGCTTAAACTCTACATAAAGATACATACAAGATACTCACCTGAACCTGTAACTAAATCATTCCACTAACAGTCCTATTAAGACAGAAAAACTTACATAGCAAGTTCATATTACCAAACTGAGAAAGAAAAAAAAAGCCAGATACAAGTATACTTTCTATGATATATCAAACTGACTGTCAAAAAGTTCTCAAGTCCTTACCTCAAACTAACACCGCGGCTTCCTTAAACCTCAAAAAATACCTGTCCACACACAAAAAAACAGCCCAAGAGCTCCTATTAACTGAAAAAACATGAGAGCAGGGATACCAGAAAAACCCAGGAGGAGAATGAGCTTGCTGAGGCGAGGCTGTGGCTTAAATACCCCAGGCCCTGCCCAGCACCCCGCCCACAATCACCTGGGAGAGGGGAGGGGCAAAACACCAGAAGGCATAAAGGCCGTCAGAGGAGCGACAGGGTTTTCCTTACCCACCACGAGATAACGGCGTGCGAAGCGCCGAAGAGAGAAAGCGACCCTTACCAGAAATGACAACATCTGCTCTTTTATGACACCGACGGCATTGGCAACGTGATCGGGTAGGAAATGAAGCTTCATTTATCTAGAGTATAAATAGAAAAAGATAAATACTATACTAAGCTATATAGGAAAACATCTCGTTAAAGGCAATAACAATGTTATTATTTAAAATTATATGCGCTTTAGTGTCCCATCAAAAAAAAACCAAAATGCTATAGGGTTAGGCTTCAATTCTCGCAGCACCACAGGTGCTACCTCACTTCTGCCAAAACGGTATTCTCAATAGGACCAAATGACAAAGCAGATTTAGATCCTGTAAGAATTCCTTGGCAAAAATACAGCAGATCTACAAGTAAATTACCGGCTATGAATCGCCGCCGACGTGCAGGCACCCGGACGGTCGCTCCCACTGACTCCCTTAGTGGAAGTAGATGACTCCCAAAGGAGAGAAAACATAAAAAGCCTGTGAAAATACAAGAAATATATCAGAAACTATACCAACCAGCCTAATTAACACCTAAGTAACCAGAAGAAAAATAAACGGCAAAACACAACAAAAAAATGTGCCGGGAGATGCGTCAATGAAAACAGATGCGGGCTATCTGTTTCTCTGAAAAACTCAAGAGGAGATCGGAGCTGATGATAGACATTTTTGGGAAACGGGCTGCCAAATAGAAACATACTAGAAGACAGAAAAGAAATCTCCTGCTGTAGAGCACAAAGATGGCTTTGAAAAAAGTTCCGACAGAACAAGAGACGTCATCGCAGGGATTAGAGGCGTCCCGAGGGGGCTGGCGAGACTAAACGAGTCGCTGGGATGCGATGAGCTCAAAAGGGAATTAAACAAAGTACAGATGTTCTCGGGGGACCGTGGACCGAATGGAGGCGCGCTGAACGGGCGAGAGGACAGAAAGACCGACCGGGTTAACAGAGAGATGCGGACTCGGGAAGGGTTCCGAGGGAAAGAGACGACTGCAAAGTACTCTCCCGAGCTACAAGGGGGCTCCGAGGCATAGGGGACGTCTCATGAGAGCGTGGCAAACGTACGGGTATCATTGGGGGCCGGGGGCTGAATGAAGGCAGCCTAAACAGGAAAGACTAAGATAAGAGCGCTCTGAAACACACACCCCCCCCAAAAAAATTTCAAAAAGGGAGCTCAATTACTACAACAGTGCTGTGGAGGACAAGAAAGGACTCAGATGACATTGTTACGTAGAGGAATTAGGAGCGGACTGGGAAAGACAAGAAGGCTCGGAGACGCAATGAAAGGCTCACAGGCTCAGAAGGTCATCGAGGCAAGCTACAGATGACCGAGCGAGAGAGGAACCGAATGGCCACACCCTCGACAGCAGAGAGAAAGGTAAAGGAGCGGCGCATAGCAAAGAAAGATGGGACGCTCTGACGGAACAACAAAGACAGAAACAGAGATCAAGTGCCACGGGCTGCTGCAGAAAATGACGAAAGTCTCGGGAGGCATCGTGACTGCGAGGAGAGGGGTGTTGAGGCGGGCTAATGGACAAAAGAAAGCTTGATACAGCAAGGAGAAACTCACGTGATCATCTCAGCAGAGCACAGATGGTCTCGGGTAGTCGGGGACTGACCGCAGAAATCCTAGATAGGGTAGAGGAGCCAAAGAGCGCTCTACGGCTCAAAGCGCTGCAGGAGGAATGCAGAGTGCAACAAACACGTCGGGAGGCATCGTGACTAGGAGAAAAAAGCGTACCGAGGGAACCACGCGGACAAAGGACTGGACACACAACAGTTAAATTGAGAGGGGATCTGAACCGAGTAAATGTTTCATCAAAGAGCCACAGAATGAATAGAGACACAGCTAGAGGGAAGAGATGACAGAATGACAGGACTGGGTCACAGATAGGGACTCGGGAAGTCTTCTGAGGGAATGACAGGGGTGCAAAGTCTGATACGAAGCTAAAAGTGTGCAAAGAGCAACGCAGAAGGCATAGATACGCCTCGTGATGCCATTAGAATGGTCCCAAATGGGCCAGAGAGACCAAAGAATGCTCAGGGAGGCGAGGAGAAAGTCCGCAGGGGATTTGAATGGACTACGGATGTTCTCGGGATGCCGGGGACCAAATGGAGGCACGCTGGATCGCACAGAGGACGGTAAGAGCGCTCCGAGGCGCAAACAAGCCCGAGGACGGGGTTCAGAGGCAATGAGAGAGGATCGAAATTCGCTACGGAGCTAAACCAGGGCTGCGGAACACAAAGAAGGCCTCGGGACGCACGGTGACCGTGAGCAGAGGGGTGGTGAAAGGCTCGGAGGGATAAGAGAGATTGAAAGGAAGACAAAGTGCTACCAAAATGCTGTGGAGCACAATGAAGGTCCCCGAAGGCATCCTAGATGGCATAGATAAGAAAAAGAATGCTGTTTTTTTTGGAACAGAGATCTCGGGACAGGTACGATATTAACAAAACGAGTTCAAAGGGAGCTGACTGATCTAACAGTGTTCTGCGGGAAACTTGTAATGCCTCAGGAGCCATCGTGATGATAGCAGAGGAGTTCCCAGAGGGACAGACATATAAGGCTCGAGGACGTGACAAAGAAGTCCAGAGGGGATTTGAACAAACTACGGAGGTCCTCAGAAGAGCTGGGGACCAAACAGAGGTATCCTAGCTAGCAGAGAGGACGACGTGAGCGTTCCGGAGACGAAAGATGGCATCGGGAAAGGTTCTCGGGGAGCGAGAAGGGCGCAAAGTGCGCTACAGAGCCAAAAAAGAGCTGCGGGCACGAGGACGGCCTCGGGAGGAGGCACGATGACCGGAGAAAGGTGCCGAGAGTGAAAAATAGACGGGAGTAGGTTCTGGGAGACAATGCACAATTCGAGAAGGGGTCCTAAAAATCTACAGATGGCCTCAGGGGATGAACGACTGAACGGAGACATCCTAGATGGCAGTTAATAAGGTAAGACAGCTATGGGGCACTGAGAAAACCGGAGGAAGGGTTCTGTCCAAATGAGACGCACGCAGAGGGCTGCAGAGCTCAAAGGGAGCCGTGGGGCGTGAAGACCGTCTCGGGAGGCGTCGCGATGGGAACGAGACGGCTCTGGGGGCGGGCGGAATGCGATGTAGAGACAAACAAAGGATTGCTGACAGAAAAGGAAATAAAAGTACTCCTAGAAACAAAATTTCAAACCAAAAAGAATGATGAGAGTAAAAAAACTGAAAAATAGGGCCAGGTAACTAGATGTCACAAAGACAGGTTTGTGAATCCTGCCGATTATGTTAATTGATTGTGAACGAGTAACTTGGCGCAGTTTGATTTAGTAGCAGTTTAGAATTTTCTTGTAGCAAAACGCAAGATTTGATGGGAAGATTTGAATAGCGCTCAGTCGTCGGTGATTAACAAAGCGATTAGACAAAATTGAACGAAACAGGGACTCGGTTACAGAGTCAAAGACGGCAAGGTTCACTCTATCGCTACATGTAAGAAGTGCATAAAAGAAATTAAGTTACATGGAGTTGGCATGATTCACAGAGGGATTGTGGGTGCGGGTGATAAGGGGGACCCTCCCGTTGAGTCACGAGGTTCAGAATGGACCGCCTTGCTTTCTAAACTCCTTTTCGGAGAGAAGTCTAGGTGCGGCTAGGTCCGATCTTACTCTCAGACTTGGTTGACATGTTTATACAGATAAGGATAATATACATATCTGCACGTCTAGTACGTGGAAGAAGTGCATACAAGGAAATGAAGTAGCGCTCGAGTGAGAGAAATTGTGGGTACAGGGGATAAAGGAGGACCCTCCCGGTGAGTCACGAGGTTCAGAATGGACCCCCTTGCTTTGTAAACTCCTTTTCGGAGAAGAGTCTGGGTGCGGCTAGGTCCAATCTTAGTCTCAGACTTGGTCGATGGTTTATAGGAATAAATATAAGGCAGCAGTATGAGACTAACTTTGAAATTAAATCGTACATCTACAGACTAGTTAAACTAATTCACACATGCATATGCACAAACATGAATACATGTATATATAAAAAAATGGTCTACCTTTTAAAAATTCCCCTCGAGTTCAGTGAAATGTTCAAATCGAATGTCTCGGCATTTCCCAACGGGCGAGGGTTGAGCCTCGAGCAGAGACGGGTTTCGGACCAGGCTCCGCTGCCCGTCTTCGGCAATGGACCTCCGATTTTAGCGAACTTCAAGAGTTTGCTAACTCCGAGAGGAGTCCTGCTCAGAGGGAGGTGCCGGCGCAGCCTGCCGGAGTCCAGGAGGGCTCAAAGGGACTCGCTCGGGACCGCTGTTTTATGGGATCGAGAGACGATTGGCCTTAGTCATTGTAAATGTCGATCCGAGCCACGATCTGGGTCGGTAATTACTGCTCTGTTTCAAGACTGTCAGGATTAACTCAATTGTTCTCGCTCCCCGCTTCAACCGCGTAGGAGTTTGTGATAAGGACGAGGCCGCTCTCCGCTTCCGCCACGTAGGAGTTTCTGGTACAGTTAAGGGGCACCGTGTCAGCAATCCGCGAGGCCGTAAAGCAGTTGAAGAGAGGAAAAAGGCGGGGGGGTGCACCTACCGCATTAGATAAAACTAGACATAGAAAAATGACCTCGATAAAAGTAAACATTCGAAAGAAAATTTTAAAAGCGACGGGGTACAGAACAGACAAGAAATATTTAGAAAACAGCAATAGGCAGCTTCGTAAAAGCGGGCGTAGCGCTGCGGTTTAACCCCAGCTGGCAACTAAGCACCACGCAGCTGCACCCCCACAGTGGGATGGGGGGGACAACTGGAAGGGTAAACGTGAGAAACAAACGCATGAATTGATATAAAAACAGTTTAATAATTAAGAAGTTGAAAAAAAAAAAGTAACGGCAGCGGGGGGGGGGGGCGGACGGACACGACAAAAAACAAAGAGGAAAATAAAATCAATTAAAACCTAACAACAGCAAACAAGAAGAAAGGGGAAACTTGCTAAACCCAAAGGATTACGAGAGGAAAGCACTAAAAAATAGCAACAGCGAACTAAAAGGCAGACGTACGTAGAAATCTTAAAAAGCCACGGCATTTAGGAAATACAAGAAATAATTAATCAAGGAGAGCGAGCGGGATAAAAGTACGCGGAAAATTGTAAAAGCGACTGTAAATAAAGAAAAAAAGAGAAAATCACAAATAGCGACGGCAAACTAAAACGGAGATGCAGAAATAAAATTTAAAAAGCAAAGGCGCTAAGGAAAGACAAGAAATAATTTTAAAGACACAGCAAAAGGACAAAAAGTAGGCATAGAAAGAACAACTGAAAACCGATGGCTGTTATGGAAATAAAGGGAAATATTACAAAACGGGGACAGCACACTAAAACATACAGAAAGAAAATTCTAAAAGCGAGGGCACGAAAGAAAGACAAGAAATAATTACAAGGAAAGACAGCGAATGGGATAAATATAGAAAATTAAAAAACAACACGGATGGAGGAAATAAAGGGAAAAAATTAAACAAAGTGATGGTAAACTAAAATGGAGACACAAAGAAAAGCTAAAAAGCAAAGCGTTAACGAAAGACAAGAAATCATTAAAAACAAAGACATATAAGGGGAAAAAGTAGACAAAAGATCATGTAAAAAGCAACAGGGATTAGGGGAATCAAGGGAAAAATTAACAAATACGGACAGCAAACTAAAACAGGGATGTAGAAAGAAAATTTAAAGAGCAAAGGCACTACCAAAGACAAGAAATGATTAAAAAATGAAGGGTACAAAGGGAATAAAAGTAGACAAAAGTTTAAAAGTAACAGTGATTAAAGAAATAAGGAAAAAATTAAAAAGTAGCGATGGTGAACTAAAACATGGAGAAAGAAAATTTTATAAGCAAACGGATGAAGAACAGAGAGGAAAATGTTACAATTAGGGTCACCAAAGTAAACAAAAGAAGACTTTGAAACAAAATTTTAAAACTGATCAGGTAGAGGATGGGCAGGGTAAAACCATGGACGTGGAACTGGATAACTGGAGACACAGACAGAAAATTTAGAAAGCAGTGGGATAGTACCGTACGGATAAGAGGTTCATTATCAAAACAGGTAGACTGATAGACAGCCACAGGCAAAGGACATCGGAAGAGCGACGGGGGCAGAGCACACGGTCAGTGAAGACACAGACAGGTCACGGGGTAGACGGAGACCTAGAAATACAATTTCCACAAGCAAAGGGCAAAACGGCAGCGTGCGAAGAATGAAATACTAGAGGGTGGGGAGCCGTAAAGAGAGACGCACGGAAAGGAAACGTAGAAGGTGACTGTGTATAGGGCGATGCTAGCGGAAGAGCAAAAAGAGGTGTGGGACAGGGAGCCGGAAAACAGGGATACCGTGAACAAGAGAGGGACGGGGAAGCGCACAAGGGCGTTGAGAGATAAATGGAGGGCAACGAGGAGGAGATGGAGTAGAGAACCACAGGAACAGACAGATGGAGCAATAAATAAGAGCGTGGAGGCACGGGAGAGAGATGGAACGCACAGAGCGGGACGACAGAAACAGCAGAGAGGGACAAGGAGAATGAGACACGCAGGCAGGACACAGGAGATGGAGACACAGGGGGTTTAAAACAATCGGGAACCGGATAGAGGGAGCCAGAGAGAAAGCTACAAAAGGGGAACAAAGCAGAAATTTAAAAAAAAAAAGACAGGAAGCTGGATAGAGGCAGTCATAGAAAGAGAAAGTAAAAAGCGAGAAACACGGCAAAGAAATAAAAAAATAGAGAACGTAAGATGGATAGAGCGAGAAATAGAAAGGGAACAGGACAGAGGCAGGCAATTTTAAAAATTAAGGCAGCTATGTATACAGAGATTCAAAAGAGAAAATAAAAAGCGGTGGGCTACAGGAAACACAAGAAAGAAAAAACGGGACAGGGAACTAGGTAAATGGAGACATAGAAACAAAATTTTAAAAGCACCAAGGTACATGACAGGAAACTATTAAAAACGAGGGAAAGGGAACTAGAGAAATGGAGATATAAAAAGAAAATTTAAAAACGACAGAGTAAGGAAAACAGGAAAAAATTAAAAATACGGAGAGCAAACTGAATAAAAGATGAGAAAGAAAAAAATCAAAAGCAACGGGACAGGAAAGAATTAAAAAACAAGGATGGGAGCTTGATAAAAGTAGACATAGAAGGAAACTAGAAAATGCAAAGAGGCGTGGGACGGTCAGCAGAGAACTAAAAACAGGAACAGCAAACTAGATTACTGCGACATATAGAAACAAAATTTTAAAAGCCGAGGGATTAAGAGAGGAAAGAATAGAGATGGCGATCTAAATAAATGGAGACGTACGAAGAAAACGTACAAAGTGAAATGCAGGCTGCAGGACAGAAAGAATTAAAAATAAACATGCCGGATGGGATAATATTAGACACGGGGGGGAAAAAAAGTCAAATCTATTAGGAAACGCCATAAAAAACCAACAAAATAAAGAAAGGGTGACAGAGACACGTACAAAGTAAACGTAAAAAGCAACAGGGTACGCGACAGACTGAAAACTATTAAAAAATAAGGATAAGGAGCTTGAGTAAAGTAGACATAGAAAGAAAATTTCAAAAGCAACCGGGCAGAGGACAAACAGGAAAAAAAATAAACACAGAGGCGGCAAACGATGGAAAAATAGACATAGAAACAAAATTTTTAAAGCCAAGGGACTAAGACAGGAAAGAATTAAAGAATAACAACAGCTAACTAAACAAATGAAGACAAACAGAAATTGTAAAAAATGACCACGCTGAGGAAAGATGAGCAATAATTAAAAAATAAAGATAGTGAACCAGATAAAGGTCGACAGAAAAATTTAAAAGCAACGGGGTTTAGGGAAATAGAGGAAAAAATTAAAAAATATGGACAGCAAACTAACATGGGGATGTAGGAACAAAATTTAAAAGGCAAGGGCACTAAGGAAAGGGAAGCAATAATTAAAAATGAAGACATTGACGGGAAAAAAGTACACATCGAAAGAACATTTAAAAAGCAACGGGGATTAGGGAAATAAAGGGAAAAAATAAAAAGTACGGACGGCAAACTCAAAGAGATGGACAAAGACAGGGCACTAAGGAAAGAAGAAATTATTAAAAAAAAACAGCAAAATAAGGACAACAAACAGGATAAAAGTAGACAAAATTTTAGAAGCAAATAGGATTAAGGAAATTACAACAATACATAATAGGGACATTAAACTACAACAGAGAAAGAGAAAGAAACAGAAAACCTAAAAAGCGAGGGCAAATAAGCAAGACAAGAAATAATTTTAAGACGACAGCAAAGGGAAAGGAAGGAGGCATAGAAAGAACTTTTTAAAAGCGAGAAGGATTCCGGAAATAAAGGGAAAAAACTAAGAAATAGGGACAGCACACTAAAACCGAGATGGAGAAGGAAAATTTTACAAGTGACCGCACTAATGGAAAGCCAGAAATACTTGAAAAATAAAGGTTGACAAATAAAGACTGTGAATGGGATAAAAGTAGACAAAACAGCAAAGGCGATTAAGGAAATAAGGAAAACATTTAAAAAATACCATTGGCAAACTAAAGAAACATAGAAAGAAAATTTTAAAAGCGATGGCACTAAAGAAAAAATAATTCAAACATAAAGGCAGCGAACGAGATTCCAGTAGAAAATATTAACAGGCAAGGGATTAACAGAGGAAAAAACTAAAAAATAGCAAGAGCAAAATAAAATGCCAACATAGCTAGAAAATTTTAAAAATTATGGGACTAACACAACAGAAAAAATCATTAAAAAGTAAAGGCACGGAAGGTACTAAAAGTAGGTGTAGAAAGAACATTTGAGAAGGGGGGAATTAGGGAAGTAAAGAGAAAACATATACGGACAGCAAGGTAAAACAAATAAAGAAAGAAAATCTAAAAAGCAAAGGCACTAAAGAAAGGCAAGAGGCAATTAAAAGAAAAGACTAGGTAATAAAGACCGGGAAGGGGATGAAAGTAGATGTCAAAAAGTGAGAGGGATTAGGGAAATAAATGGAAAAAATTAAGAACAAGTGACAGAAAACTGAAAGGGGCACCTAGAAAGAAAATCTAAAATGCGATGGCATGGAAGAAAGAGAAGAAATAGCTAAAAAATAAAGACAGCAAACAGGATAACAGTAGGCATAGAAAGAAAACTTAAAAAGCGATGATCATTAGGGAACTAAAGGAAAAAAATTCTGAAATAGGGAAAGCAAACTAAACCAGAGAAGCAGAAGGAAAATTTGAAAAGCGACGGCACTAAGGAAAGACAAGAAATAAATTAAAAGATAAAGACAGCAAGCGGGGGGAGAAGGCGAGAGAAAATTTTAAAAGCAACAGCGATTAAGGAAATAATGAAAAAAAAATTTAAAAGCATCGGTGAACCAAAACAGAGACGTAGAAAGAAAATTTAAAAAGCGAGGTCACTAAGGAAAGAAAAAAAATAATTAAAAAAATAAAAACAGTAAAATAAACACAGCAAGTAGTATAAATGTTGAAAACTTAAATAGTCACGGGGAGTAGGGCACTAAAGACAAAAAATTTAAAAACAGGGACAGCGAACTAAACCAGACATGTAGAAATAAAACTGAAAAAGCAAAGGTACTAGTGAAGACAAGAAATAACAAAATAAAATCAACAAATAGAATAAAAGTAAACAGAAAATTTTTAGGACCAAATAGGAATAAGGAAATAAGGAACAAATTAAGAAAAAGCAACGGCAAACTAAAACGGACATAGAAAAAAATTTTAACAGCGAAGGCACGAAGGAAAGACAAGAAAAGATTAAAAATAAATACATTGAAAGGAAAAAGTAGACATAGAAAGAAAATTTAAAAAGCAATGGGTATTAGGGAAATAAAAGGAAAAATGAAAACACAGGGACAGCAAACTAAAAAAGATGGAGAAAGAAAATTAGAAATTTTTTTAAAATTGAAACACATGGAAATATAAAGTGACAGGGTACACAACACAGGAATTAAAAAATAAGGATAGGGAGCTTGATAAAAGTAGACACAATGTAAACTGAAAAAGCAACAGGGTTCAGTACAGACAGGAAAAAATTTTAAAATAAAGACAGTGAATTGGTTAAAGTAGACAGAAAATTTTAAAAGCAGCTGGGTAAAGGACAAGCAGGAAAAAGATTTTTCAATGGGGACAGAAAACTGGATTAAAGTTGACATAGAAAATTTAGAAAGCAAAAGCACTAAAGGAAAGACAAGGAAAAAATTTAATAATAAGGGTAGGGTGATAGAGACATAGGAAGAAAATTATAAAAGCGGAGGCATTAAGGAAAGACAAGAGGAAGTTACAAAATAAGAATAGGGAGAAAAATAGAGATACATAGGAAGAAAATGTTAAAAGCAAGGAGATACAGGACAGACGAGAAACAAAAAAGACAGACAGTGAACTGGTTGAAGTGGATGTAGAGAGAAAATTTCAAAAGCGACAGGCTACAATAAACACAGGCAAGAATTGAAAAAACTGAAAGAGGAATGATAATACAAGGAAACATGAGAAGAAAATTTTAAAAGTGTGAGAGACTATATGGAAGAAAGGAAGGAATTAAAATTTAGGAAAAGGGAGCCAGAGAAAAGGAATTATTGGAATATAAATTAAACAGCAATGGGGTACAAGAAATATAGGAAAGAATTAAAAAAAAAAAAAAAAAATCAACCAAGGGACCTGGATAGACGGAGACAGAAGCAAATTTATAAAGCAACTGAGTACAAGAATCATAGACAAAAATTAAAACATGGCACAGGGAGATGGATAGAGGACAACATAGACAGAAAACTTAACTGTGATCGGCTACAAGAAACACAGGAATATTAAAAAACCAGGGACAGGGAGATGGATAGAACGAACCATAGAAAGAAAACATTTAAAGCAATGGGGTACAGGACAGAGGGAGGAAGTAAAAAATAGGGACAGGGCACCAGAGAAAGAGAAACGTAGAAATTCAAATGCGATGGGGTACAGGAAACACAGGAAAGCGTTACAAAACAGGGATTGGGAGCCACAAAGAGGGAAACATAGGAAAAAAATGACTAAGTGAAGTGGTACAGGGCAGAGCTGGCAGAAGCGTAACCAGTTTTTGGGAGCCAGACCAGTAGGTGGGCTGGCAGAGAGGGAGACAGAGGCGGGTACAGGCAGGGAGGCGTGCAGAGATCTGGGGAAGGGGGCACAGACAGACCGGGACGCACACGAGAGAACACGCGACTCACCGTGGCTCCTGGCACCGGCAGGAGGCTTTCGTGGCCCCAAAGCTCTTCTCTCCGCCTCAGGGGCGGATGCTGCCGCCTCCACCACGAGGCTTCCCGGCGGCTCGCACGCGCGGCCGATGGAGGCGCCGAGCTCCCGGCACCGCATGCTGGCGGTGCGCTCCAGCGGGGATGGCTCGGACGAACCCTTCCTTGCTGCGGGCACCTAGCCCGCAGGGCCCCCTTGGATTGCCTCCTTGGACGGTTCCCCTTCATCGGCTCCCTCGGGCAGGTGCGCCTGGACAGACCCTTCCCTGGCTAAGGGGAAGCATTAAAAAATAGGGGCAGTGAGACGGATAGAGGGAGACAGAAAACTTAAAAAGCAACAGGGGACAGGATGGATAGGAAAATACTAAGAAATAATGACAGGGAGATGGATAGGGGGATACATAGAAAGAGAAACTAAAAAAGCCCTGGGTTACACAAAACACAGGAAAGCCTTTTTAAATAGGGACAGGTGGAAGACAGAGGGAGAAATAGGAAATTCAAGAAGTGACAGGATACAACTCACATAGGCAAGAGATAAAAAATAAGGCCAGGGAGCTAGCGAGAAAGAGAAATATGTATAAAGAAAATTTTTAAATCTACCGGCTAAAGGAAGGAGCGAGAAGGAATAAAAAACAGGAAGAGGGACACATAAAAAGAAAGTTTTAAAAGCAATGGGGTACAGAGCAAAGGGAGCTATTAGAGAATAGGCTTGTGGAGACACAGAAATCAAATTTTTACAGTAATGGCGTACAAGGTAGTGCGGAAAAACTAAAAAATAGGGAGAGGATGCGAGTTAGAGACACACATAGAAAAAAATTAAAAGGCAATGGGATACTGGGCAGAGTTGGCAGAATAAACAAATTTTGGGCCGGTGTCGCGGTTTAGCCCCAGCCAGCAACTAAGCACCACGCAGCCGCTCGCTCGCTCCCCCTACCCCGATGGGATGGGGGAGAGAATTGGAGGAGTCAGAGTGAAAAAAACACTCCTGGGTTGAGATAAGAATAGTTTAATAATTGAAATATGGTAAAAAATAATAACAACAGTATAATAATGATAATAATAACAATAATACACAAAGCAAGTGATGCACAATGCAATTTATCACCACCCACCGACCCATACCCAGACAGTTCCTGAGCAGCTATCGCTGGTCCCCGGCCAACCCCCCCCAGTTTATATACTGAGCATGATGTCATACGGTATGGAATAGCCCTTTGGTCAGTTTGGATAGACTATTCGGGCTTTGCCTCCTCCCAGTTTCTTGTGCCCCTGGCAGAGCATGGGAAGCTGAAAAGTCCTTGACTGGCATAAGCAGTACTGAGCAACAACTAAAAACATCAGCGTGTTATCAACATTCTTGTCCTACTAAATCCAAAAGACAGCACTATGCCTGCTACTAGGAAGAAAATTAACTCTATCCCAACCGAAACCAGGACAGGGAGCCACACAGGTAGGTAGACTGGCGGCAAGGGAGACGGACAAAGGGACGCATGCAGACATCAGTCAGGATGCAGAGGAGAGGACGTGTGACTCGCCGCAGCTCCTCGTGCCGGCAGGAGACCTCCTTTTGTCTCCGAGACCCAGAGAGAAGCCCCGATGCTTCTCTCTCTGCCTCTGCCCCTTCCTCCTCCGCGGGGCCGCCTGCCTGACCCTCACCGAATCAGTAGCACGCAGTGAATGCATCGATAGGCGGCAGCTTAGATCCACAGAGGCACTGAGCTCCCAACAGTGTGCTGGCATCTGCTCTGTCAGGAATTGCTCGGAGGGATCCTTCCTCACTGCAGGGACTGGCTGTTCCTTGCTGGAGGCACCTGCCTGCAGGATTCCCTCCTCAGCCCCTTCCCTTTCATCAGCTTCCTCCAGCAGGTGTGCCCAGGCAGCCCCCTTTATAGCCAGAGCCCCATCGCACAAAGGGGTGGGCCGCATCCTCAGCCTCACTGGCTGCACCTGGGGCAGCCCCAGGTACGGCCCCACCTGGAGGCCAGTGAAAACAGGTGCTGTTGCAAAAGCCTGTGGCATTCCAGCCCCTCCCCTGCCCCCGTCCTCAGCACCCTGCCCAGGGGCTGTACACACATCCAGGGACACAAAGAAGGTAGGAACAGTTTATTCATTAATTCACGTAAGAAATCCCGGCAGGGAGTTGGCTGCGACGCTCGGTGCCCAAACGCAGCGAGAGAGAGGAATGAAGGACAGAGAGACATAGAGATGCGGATGCCAGGAATAAGGGGGCAGCGGGGAAGGACGGGACAACCGCCTAGCCAAAGGAGACCAGAGAGATTGCGCAAAAAAAACAGGGACAAAGAGATGGAGAAGGATGTAAGACGGGTGGGGGAGATGAGAGAGGCGGAAGGGACGAGCGGGACAAGAAGACAGAGACGAGACGAAAGGCGTGAAAAAATTTTAACGCGATACGGGGAAAGAAACATAGGCAATAACTACAAAAATGGGAACAGGGAGCCAGACAAAGGTACACGTAGCAAGAAAATTACAAAAAGAGACAGGGTATGAGAACCATACGCGACAACTAACAAATCGGGACAAGAACATAGAAACAGGGAGAATTAGAAATAAAGTGCAAAAAGTGACAGCGTAGAGGACAGAGAGGGAAGAAATAAGAAGAGACAGGGAAAGGGACAGACATAGAACAAAAATTTTTCAAAATGACAGGATACAAAAATCATGCACATTAATTAAAAAAGATATGCAGAGCCCCATAGAGCGAGATTCAGGAAGAAAATCCGAAAAGGAACGGGGAACAACAAACACGGGGAAGAAGTTCAAATTAGGTCAGGGAAACAGAGAGAGGGAAAGGTAGCAAAAAAATTTTAAAAAACATCTGGGCTTAACAAATACACGCAAGAACTATGAAATATAGAGACAGAGAGCTAAAATGAAAGTTTCAAAACCCACGGGGCACAACAAACATAGGCAAGACTTAAAAAAATAGGGACAGGGAGCCCGATAAAAAAGCTGCAGCGGGTTGACATCGAACGGCCAACGGATGCCCACGGAGCCGCTCTATCGCTCCCCCTCCTGGACAAGACCGAGACAGAAAATAGAACAAAAAAGCTTGTAGGTCAAGATAAGGATAAAGACATCACTCACAGGTTACTATCACAGGCAAAAGAAATTTAACTCAGAGATATTAGTTTTATGGTCAATCAAAAGCAGACTAGGTTAATAACAAATAAGAACAAATCTAAATAAATACCTTCCACCCACCCGGCCTTTTTGTCCTCATCTTGACTCGCGACTTCTCCGCATCCTACCCCCGAGGAATGTGTGGGACAAGGAGCGGGGGCTGCGGTCAAATCGTCGTGCTTTGACTGTGCCGCTCCTTCCTCCTCACGGTCATCTTCTGCTCCGGAGCGGGATCCCTCCCGTGGGGCCACAGGTCTCACGAGGACCCCGCTCCGGCGTGGGCTCCTCTCCACGGGGCCGCACGTACCGACAAAAGCCTGCTCCAGCGCAATCCCTGGATGGAGTTGCGGCTTCCTTCGGGCACGTTCACCTGCTGGAGCTTAGGGATCTCCACAGGATGCAGGGGAACAACCTGCATCACCTTGATCTTTACCGTAGCCTGACCCTCCTTTGCTGACCTCGGTGTCTGCAGGGCTGTTTCACACGTTTTCTCTGTCGCAGCTTCTGTGCAGCACTTTTTACCCCTTCTTATATATCCATTACAGGGGTGCAAGCAGCATTGCTGAAGAACTCGGCTTAGACCAGCCACAGACCCGTCTTGCAGCTGGAACTGGCTGTGCCCGACATGACAGCAACTAGCGATATGTTCTCACACACCACCCCATCTAACAAAACCTTTCCATCAAACCCAGGATAACGGCCATGGGCTACAGGGCAAAGAATGAGGATTGAAAAAGAGGGACAGGGAACCACAGAGAGAGAGGTGACGGGGGCGGGGGGGGTAAGTAGCAATGGGCAGAGACAGCTCATTTTAAAAAGACAATACCGAGGTGGACAGAGAGAAACTGAAAAATCCCAAAAAACATCAATGAGTTGAAGGGGGCACGGGGCAGGGTGGGGCAGAATTAAAAACTCAGCACGTGTAGCCAAACAGAAAGAGAACAGTAAATGCAAAAATGGGCTAAGGGACACAGACTGAATAAATTAAAACATAGAGACAGGGACGTGGAACAAGATAACCTAAGAAAGAAAAACTCCATCTAGAACACATGGCAGAGACAGGAGTTTAAAAATAAGAACACAGAGCCAGACAGAAAGACTTGGGAGGGGGGGGTAATTGTAAGACACCAAGGGTCAGACAGGGAGTAATTGTAAAAATTGGTAATGGAAGACACAAAAACAAAAAAACACAAAAATAGACAGAGGCTGCAAGACAGATGATGAAAACAAAGGAAGACAGGGAGCAGGGCAGAATCACACAGAGAAAAAGAAAACAGAACACCAGAGAAACACGGGGACTCGGAGAACGAGAGAAAAAGAGGTGGTGCTGGGGGGGGGGAACCCCAAAAAAACCCCACAGCAGCACTGAGAGAAAGACAAGGGGACGACAGGGAAGGACCGGGATGCAGAACACAAATGACACAGCCTCAAGGGTCCAGGGCTCACCACAGCTCCCGCTCTCAAAGCCGATCGGAGAAGTTGACTGTTCGGACACATGTCTATCTGTGTCTCTCTCCATCACCCTCTATCTCCCTCTCCCCGGCCCCATGCAGCTCCTGACACTGAACTATTACCCACTTAAGATAATAGATTGCTGCCTTACAACTCTTACAATATGAGGCTTCCCAAACCCATAGCCTAAGGTGCACGGTCACTACAGGGCTGAACTGTGCCTTAGACATACAGAGCCTATAGCGCACACTGGACATCCGATCTGCTAGACGACTACATGAAGAGGGAGCCTTCTTCACCCAGCGAGGCAGGCTCTCTCTTGCCTGCAGTGGGAGGCAGCTGCCGGCTGGATCCTCTTTATATTATTCTTCAGCTACTTTACCTGTCTCGGGCCACAGCACCTCCTCTCCACAGCCAGCAAGTGCTCCACCTCGCCCTTTTAGCCCCATGCCACGAGGAGACTATGCCACACTGCACGCACTGGAGAGCGATGCAGCCGCCCTGCAGCAAAGTCTACGCCACCACCACCACCCCCCAGCATGCACTGGCAAACGCATCATGGCCGCCCAGCAGCCGACTGCTGGAACACTCCACCTCCCAGCATCCTCTGGGCCCCGAGCAAAGGGGACCGGAAGCCCCGTGCCACAGGACTACAGCTCCCAGCATGCTCCACGGAACCAGCATGTACAACCGGAAACCCCGTGCCACAGGACTACCGCTCCCAACATGCTCCAGGGAACCAAAATGGACGACCCGAAGCCCTGTGCTGCAGGACTACCCGCTCCCTGCGTGCTCCAGGGAACCAAGACGGACGACCGGAAGCCCTGTACCGCAGGACTACAGGTCCCGGCTTACCACGAGAGGCAGCCTTCCCCATTTTCTCATCTTGCAGGAACAGTTCCCCGCAGCTGCTGACACACACAGAAGCCCTACAGAGACCCCAGCACAGCCCCACACTCCCCAGGCCCCCCCACCGCCTGGCTCCACCACAGCACAGCACCCCCCAACCCCACTGCTCCGTGCCTCCAACATGCACCCGGCCGCCCCACCCCGCACGCAGCACCACCCTCCTCGGGCTTCGCCAGAGACCCACCGGTCGGTCGCCTGGCCCCGCTCGCCTTCGCCCTCGGTGCATTTCGCTCCTCCCTTGGCTCACACCAGCCCGTCCACAGCCACCCCGGGCAGGGCAGCACTGACATCACCAGCCCCTCCACCGGCAGCCACCCCTTTACGCAGAGGGCCCAACGCCATCAGCCTCACTGGCCGCACCTGGGGCTCCTGCAGCCCTGCCCCTCAGCAGGAGCCCAGCAGGAACAGGGGGCCATCGCCTGACCCTCCTGCAGCAAGTCACCTCCAACCCTGGGCCTCGTCACAGCCGTGAGGGCAAATAAGATAGCCAGTGTTTATTCAGTCACGCATGTAAGAAGTCCGGGGAGCGACTCTGCTCTGCGGCTCGGGGCCACCGATGCTTCCCCTGCCCCAGGACACCTCGGCAGTCGTTCCCAGAGCCACGCTCGCCGGTTCGGCGGGGAACGGACGGATGGTCGCCTGGCTCCCGCAGCGATGGGCAACTGGGCAGAGGTGTACGCTGACAAAAATGAGGAGCGGGTCACAGTACACCAAAAGAGAAGAGAATCAAAAAGCAGCAGCTGGCTGGACAGGACAAGGCAGGGAACTGGACAGCGAGAAAAGGACAGGGACAAGGGAGCCCGACAGACGTGAAGAAAGAAGCAGCAGGGAGGAAGAGAGGCCGCAGAAAGAGGGAGAGGGAGCAGAACAGAAAGTGACAAAGAAGGAGGGGGAGCAGGATGGCAATGCAGAAAAAACCAGGGATGGGCAGCACGACAGAGAGGGAGGAGAGAAGAATAGGGGCAGGAAGCCAGACGGAGAGAGATGGAGAAAGACAAAAGCAGCAGCAAGAACGGGGCAGAGACGGAGGAACGAAACAACAGGGACAGGGAGCCAGGACAGCGAACGATGGAGGGAAGGGGCCGGGGGGAGAACAACACAAAACAAAACCCACAGCTACAGGGCAGGCAGGGAAGAATTAAGGAACAGGGACAGGGAGCTGGAAAAAAGACAGCAGGAGATCAAAAAAGGGTAGCAATATGTACAGAAGGAAGAGCGGAGGCAATTCTAAAATAGGATCATTGGGGAACAAGAGACAGCAAGGTGGACAAAGTACAAAAGCAACAGGCTACAGGGTGTAGAGAGAGAAGTCATGAACAAGGGCAGAGAACTGCCAGAGAGAGACAGAGAAAGGCAAAAGATCACACGGGCGACAGGGCAGGGAGGGAGGAATTTGAAAACCAGGGACAGGGAGACAGACAGAGAGGGCAGTAGTAATAAAATGGGGGAAAGCGACAGGCCACAGGGCACAGAGGGAGGAATCGATACATAGCGGCAGGGAACGAGACAGAACACAATGTAGAATAGAAAAAAATAACAATGGGCTACACAGAAGAAGGAGGAATTAAATAACAGGGACTGGGAACCAGACATAGACATGAGAAGGCGGGGGGGGGGGGGGGCAGGCGGGCAGTGAATAAATAAAACCAGCAATGGGCTACAAGAGGGACTGGAAGGACATTAAAAAAAATTAGTGAAAGGGAGCCGGACAGAGAGAAATGGAGAAAGACGAATAAATAGCATGGGGCTACAGGACAGAGAACGTAGAATTAAAACACAGAAAGAGGGAACTACACAGAAACAGACAGACCGAGCGAAAAAAATCCAGGCTGCCTACGGGGGGGAGAGGGGGGAATTAAAAACTGGGGACAGGGACCCAAACAGAGAGATACAGAGATGACGGGGAGTAGCAGTACGTGCAGGAACAAGAGGGAAGAAATAATAAATACGGACAGGAAACTCGGCAGAGAGGGACAGAGAAAGGCAAAAATAGCATCGAGGCACAGGGCAGAGGGAAGAATTAAAAAGCGGGGGCACCGACACAGACAACAGGAAAAAGTGAAGAGCTACATGGCAGAGACTAAGAATTAAAAAAGAGGGAGAGGAAGCCAGAAAGAGCAGGATGGAGAAGGGGGCGGGGGGGATTAAAAGCGACAGACCACAAGCTGGGAGAGGACAGGCAGAAAAAGAAAGATCAAGAAAAAAAACCTGATAACATTCAGTTGCCTCTCTTTTTCAACATTCAGAACAAATACCTAACTGCTTAAATACACCTAATAAATTGTGTGATACAGCTATTTGTCTGTTACAGTTTAAACAATGCAAATCAGTTTGTAAATTAGACCATTTTAACTTTTTTCTTTTTTTTTACAGGTTCAGTTCTGATAGAGAAGTCACTGACATAACATATCCTCCACATAGTTTTACTCAGGAGGGCGGGCAGAGGAAGAGAATTGCCAGTGCTGCAATACATGAGGTTCATAAGGATAGCAAAAAAGACTGGCAGATTTACTAATGCTTTTGGCAGTACCGAAGGCTGCAGAGCAACATATTTTTCTGGTATCTCAACTGTTACAACTGAGAACCGTAATACTGGAAATGCCATCAACTTTTGAAAGACATGCAGCGCTTGGCTCTTTGGAAGGAAAGTGAACTTTTTTTTTTTTTTTTTTTTTTTTTTATAAGAGAGTGAATAGTCTCATTGCTGATGACTTCTACTGCAAGTACATCATCTCTGAAGACCTACTCTGATGGGAATCTCATAAAATGTAGCTGCTTTGATTGAGAAATATTTCCATTCCGGAAAATCTCTTGCCCACTGAAGTAAAAATTACACACTGTAGGTTAAGGAAAAAGGACATCGCTGAAGCAGTAACTGGCGAAAAACACACCAAGACTCACCGTCGCTTGGTACAAGGCCGCTAACGCTTCTCGGGAAAGCCCAGAAAACACACGGAAGCGATGCCGACAGGTCCCATTTTCTCCACATCTCTTCCTTGACCCTGACCACTTGAGGCACAGATGCTGGTATCCGAGTAACATTTTTGAGTACTACTGTAAGATATTTTTAAAACTTACTTACTAAAAAAGCATAAGGCTTTTATCGTGAAAACAAAGTCTGTTTCTTTTAACCATCTGAACTCTTACAAACCATTTCTTTCCTCTGTTACTACAAAACTATTTTCTGCAGTATCATTTAACAAAAAGCGCACAGAAACAGGAGATTACACATTCAGGAAGGGAAAAATCAACGGAGCGAAATAAGGTTTGCATAGGCGCAACACGCTCCAGAACAGACCATACTTTATTTGTAGCATTCGTGTTAAAATATTTCCTTAAAAAAAACACTATATGAGGAGAGTTGGCACATTCTAAATGTTGACTTTAAAGTCCATACCACCAGTACCTGAGGAAAAACGCAGACGCATATGGTAGACGCACCTTCTACTTGCAGACCGCTACGGATCCTTTCCATCTCTCATGTACTATGCTGGCAGAAGAAAGGGCGACCGCGGTGAAACAGCAGCACCTGACCTGCTGAGAGAGGAAAAAGCCCTTTACGATAAAGTTGGGTAGGACCCTAAAGCTTCTTTTTTCTAGTGAAGATGACAACCGAGTTGACAAAAAAGTATTTTGCATCATCTCAGGTACAGCTGTTGATACAGGCCACTAGAGCTTTTACATTTTTTAGACAACCACGCCTTTTTTGGACTCACTGGCAGCTTTACCTTCTCTACAACTCACTTTCCTAGACACACGCAGACGACAGACAGACGTATCTACATACACTGTCTCAAGCCCTAAGCAGAGCCAAGATTTCCTCACACAGTATGTCCCAAGTGGATCATTTTGTTAAAGACTACAGCAACACACCCGTCCTCATCGACTGCCTCCTACCAAAAAAGAGTGATTTTTTTTCAGGCCATTACTCCAAAACTGCTTAGGGTCCCTTCCAGCTTTTGACTGTCTTCAGATTTGACAGACACACGCTCTGTTCTTACAATGAGCATTAAGACTAATTGATACGATTTTGAACACATTCTTGGCACAAAAGTAAACGCTCTAGCTAGCATTAGAAAATTTTTTTGTTTCTGCAAGCAGTCAAGATCTTTTACAATTGCAGTTGGCCACCAAACCTGCTTACAGTCCCTTCTTCCAGCTTTGCTCTGTCCTTCAATTTGACAGGCACACGCTCAAGCACAAAAATACAGAACGCACTCAGACCCAGAGGACAACCCTACGACTGCCCACGCACACCTTGCTCTCTTGACGAGGAGCCACCGAACGTCCCTGCGAGCACAGCTGCGCGTGCAAGATTCATTTCACCTACGCCATGTGTTCCCGGTTTCGGCGAAGGTAATTGCTGAACCTTTAAACTGAAAACCGCATCTTCATGGAACAGATCCATAATTAGAACCCTAATTATTGGTAATTTGCTATTTGCTTCTTGTTACTGCTGTTCTTCCTTCAGAAATGCTACTTGTAGCCAAGTGACTCGCTACCGTTTCAAGCATTTACCTTCCTCGTATTACCACCACATGAACGCAGACAAGTAACTTCACTGCTCTTCTAAAACGATCCAAATTGAAGTTACACCCACAGAAGAGGAGGCAAATACCAGAAAAAAGAGAGGTCAGGTGCCAACAGAGCCCTGCAGGCTGCCACCACTCAACACTGCACTCTTTTTAAAACAAACAAACAAAAAACCAACCAACCGCAACCAAAAAAACCCCAAACCCCCCAAACATCAAAATCCAACACACAAAAAACAAGCAACAACAAACCAAAACCATGACGTTGTATCTTTTCCGTCTGTTCAAAGCGCATCCCGTTCTCACCATATTGACTTGTCTGAGCATGAAGCGCAGGCTATCTGTCTCCCGATGACATCCGCACATGACGAATACACATTCCAAAGTAGTCCAGATCTCTACGACTGCTATCATCCTTGTGGTTTTAATAACCGCAACGCAGTTTTGTTGACCTCCGCATCTCTCAGGACGCTAATTAACTTTGAAACATAGCCTCTCCTTGGCAGGGAGGAAAAAAAGTGTTAGAGAAAAAAAAAAATTACGATTCAGAGCTCCCAACCACAAGGGAGCAGTGAGGAAATTCATGAAAGTGAAGACACACAGCAGCAACGTTAAATGATATTTGACTTCAATTCTGATCACGTCCTTAAGAGACTCTCCAAGTCTACACCTCAATCCTATGAATGAGTAGTCGTTTTTTGGAAGGACAAACAAACAAATAAAAAACTCCAATCAAAATCAAGTTGAAGCATCGGTTTCCATCATGTGGCGTTCACTACGCTTCTACTGGCATCTAGCTGCTCAAAAATTAACTATACTGACAGCACATGCTACTAAAAATTTACTGATGGGTATTTCCAACTTGCCCATAAAACTAGTATGAACAAACAGAAGAGAAACACTTGACCCTAATGAAAGTAACGGGCAGCTCTTAACTAATCCCAAATGAAAGTTTGTTCTTTTACCTGAAAGGAAAACATTCTGTGACTCCCAAGGGACCGATGCAGGAACGAGGCATGCTCCGGTAACTGCAATTTTTCATCAGCTTTTTGGCACTGGCACAGGATTTACCTTTTCCCTGGGTTTGACGTGGAGTATCTGTAGCATCCTCAAAATCACAAAGGTTTCTCAGCCCCACTCACGCCGAGAGCGGCAGAGGCCGCCCAGCCCCAGCGAGGAGCAGCCGGGGATGGGATGGGACCGGGCTGCCTCTACTCGCCCCGGCCAGGCAGGGGCTTGGCCCCAAAACCCCTCAACGACCCCGCTGCAGCGTTTGTCCCAGGGCCGCTTCTGCCCCCGCCAGCCCTGCAGAGAGATGGAGCAAGAAAACGTTGAGTCTGCGAGCAGGACGGAGGGAGAGAGAGAGATGGGGGGGAGTGGAGGAGAGGAAGAAGAAAGGAGGGACAGAGACAGTGACAGAGAGAAAGAAGCATTGGGGCAGAAGGAGAGACGAAGAAAAAAAGGCAGACAGGAAGAAAGCTAGGAGATGGGGAGGGTGGGGAAAAAGGACAAGGAGCAGGACACAGCTTGTCCGAGAAAGACAGGGAGCAAGACAAGGCGATACAGAGAGAGAAAAAAGGGAGAGGAAGGCAGGACAAAGCGCAAGACAGGCAAAAATTAGAGCCAGGAAGCAGGACAGAGATGGAGGGAAAAAAGGCCTAGGATGGGAAGCGGGACAGGAGAGAGGGCCGGGGGTGTGGAAACCAGCACCGGGCTGCAGGACAGAGATGGAAAAATTAAAAATAGAGACACAGGGAGCGCGACAGAATGACAGAGAGAGAAAAAACAGACAGAGAGCTGGACAGCATTGGAGGGAAAAAAACAACTGTGATGAGCAGCTGGACAGAGAGAGAGGGAGATCCGAAAAGAGAGAAAGGAAAGAAGGGACAGCCAGCTGGACAGGGGGACACAGTTAGAAAGAATGGAAGAGGGAATGGGGCAGAGGGAAAAAAACACAGAAAAGATAGAGAGAGGAAGCAGGGCAGAGGGATAGCAAGAGGAAAAAAAGAAAGGGACAGAGCGCTGGACAGAGATGGAAAAAAAAGGAGCAGGGACAGAGGACAAGGTGCAGAAAGAGTGACAGGGAGCAGGGCAGATGGGGGGGGGGGGGGGAGGAGGAACAAAACAGGGCAGCAGCAGGATGGAGATGGAGAAGAAAAAAACACCTGGGATGGTCAACAGGACAGAGACAAACATGAATACAGGCAGGGAGTGGGACAAAGGAAGATAGCGAGAAACGACGGGATAAGCAGCGAGACAGAGCAACAGACAAGAATAATGACAATGAGAGAGAGAGAAAGACAAAGACCTTGAGAAGCACAGGGGGTTGGAGAAAGAAAGGGAGGTATTAGGAGCCCTGCGGAGAGACAGAGGACAACACAAACTAGAACAGGAAGCAGACGGTGAGCTGATGAAAAAAAACAGTGACAGTGAGCAAGAAAAAGGGATAGAGAAAGAGAAGGAAGGAAGGAGGGAGATAGGAAGGCAGGGACACGGAGTGGCACGTACAGGCGCAGAGAAGAAAAGGACGCTAGGGAACAGGTCAGAGCAATTGTGGGGAAAAAGGGATAGATGCCGATCAGGAGAAAGAGATGGAATAGGAAAAAAACCCAATGGTTGCAGGACAAAGACAGAGGATGAAAAAAAACAGGGAGAGGCAGCAGGAGGGAAGAACAGAGAGGCAAGGAGAGATAAAGGGACTTGGGACGCGCAAGAGGGGAGGCTGGGCCCCGAGGGCCCGGGACTCACCACAGCTCTCGCTCTCAGCGCTGCCAGGGGAATTTCCCAGTTCAGACGCTTCCTTCTCCTTCTCTCCTCCCTTCCTCTTCTGTAACTCCGGTCGCTTGGCTCTCCTCCACCTAAGAGAATACACGGGTCTCTTACAGCTCTCATGAGACAAGACTGCCTAGACGCGTAGCCTCGCGCGCTCGTGCGCTCTGCAACTACAAAGAGGGATCCTTCCTCGCCCGCAGAGGCAGGCGCTTTCTTGCCCGCAGCGGGAGGCAGCTGCCGGCTGCACCCTCTTTAGTGTATTCTTCAGCTGCTTTACCTGTCTCTGCCCTCACCAGCTTCAGCCACAGCAGCTCTCCTCCACGGCCAGCAAGCGCTCCGCCTGCCCCTTTTCTCCCCCACACCGCTAGGAGTGCGAGGCCAGGCACAGACAACCCACGCCAGCCTGAACCTGGGGCAGTCAACAGCATCTCCAGGGGAAGAACGGGCAACCGTGTCCTCAGCGTGGCCTCTGGAAGGGGGAAAGAATAACCAGTGGCCATTATTACCAGAGCCTGCCCCCGGCCACAGCCCCTCCTTATGCAGGGGCTTCTGCAGACACCGCTCCTTCCCTGCACTGCTGCTATCGGTACCGCATTAAGGGAGAATCCAGCGCGTTCGAGGGCCAGCTTCCAGCCTTCGCGACAGGCCTTGCGGGTGATCTAGGGCTACGGGACAGGCTTCGGGGCAGGTGCTGGAGCTGGGGGCAGCTGCACGGGCTCAGTGGGCCCGGGGGCGGGGGGGGCTCAGGGGGAGCCCTGGCGAGTTGGGGACGTGCCGGCCGTCGGCGCCAGCGGCATGTCCTCCTCCTTCCCTCCTACCGCCGCTCTCTCTCGGGGAACTCCCCGGGGCTGCCCCGACCCCGCTCGCCCCCAGCTGCCCGGCAGCCTGCCGCAGCGGCACCTTTGAAGCTTCCCCTCCCGCCACCCCCGGGAGCCCAGCGGGCAGCAGACACCCCTGCACCCACCAAAGGGGCTTGCTCACACCACACCACACCACATCACACCACACCACATCACACCACACCACACCACACCACATCACACCACATCACACCACATCACATCGCCGCTGCTCCTGGCCCTCACCCGCCACCGGCAATCGCGCCCGCCGCGCCGCCATGCCGCTCCCGCACACCGCGCACGCGCCGGACACCGACGGCGCGCCGGAGGGGCCACACCCGGCGCGCGAACGCCGGGACGCAGCACCGCGATTCGGCCACCAGGCTGCCGCGTGACTGGGCCGTGCCGCGAAAACTACAGCTCCCGGCATGCCCCGCGCAGGCAACATGGCCGACCGCAAGCCCCTTTCCCAGCACCGCAGCTGCCGGCACGCCGCCAGAGGCAGCCGGCCCCGCTTTCTCCCTTCCGGGGACGCCGCCGTTCCCCCCGCCCGCCGGCACCCCCGGGAGCCCTGCCGAGCCCTCGGCGCAGCCCCGCGCTCCTCAGGCAGCCCCCGCCGCCCGGCTCCGGCACACGGCGCGGCACCCCCACACGCCCCGGCTCCCCTCGCCGCCAGCTGCGACACGACACGACACGACACGACACGGCAGCCCCGCACTCCCCCGCAGGCACCGTCGCCCTCCCGGTCCATCGCCCGGCCCCTGCTCACCTTCTCCCTCGGTGCAGGTGCAGCCACAGCCCGGCGACCGCTCCACTCCTCCCCTTGCCTCACACCGGCCCTTCCACGGCCCCCCGGGGCAGGGCAGCACCAGCAGCACCAGCCCCTCCACCGGCAGCCACCCCTTTACAGGGAGGGGCCCTGGCCATCAGCCTCACTGCCCGCACCTGGGGCTCCTCCAGCCCCGGCCCACAGCTGGAGCCCAGCAGGAACGGGGGGCCATTGCCTGACCCCCACAGCGTGTCACCTCCTACCCTGGGCCCCATCATAGCCCCTTGCCTGGTGCAAAGGGAGCGCAAATTCAGCCGGCGAGTGTTTATTCAGTCACACACACGTAACAAGTCCCGGGAGCGAGTCTGCTCCGGGGCTCAGGGCCCCCGACACTCCCCCTGCCCCTGGGACACCCTGGCAGTGGTTCCGGGAGCCACGCTCGTCAGTTCGGCAGGGAACGGACAGAGGTGGGGGACGCCAAAAATGAGGAGCGGGGCGCTGGACGGCGGGGGGAGAGAGAAAGCACGAGGCAGGGAATGGGACAGCAAGAGAAGGACGGGGACGAGGGAGCCTGACAGAGGTGGAGAAAGAAGCAGCAGGGAGAGAGGCTGCAGAAAGGGGGAGAGGGAGCTGGACAGACACTGACAAAGAGGGACGGGGAGCAGGATGGAGATGCGGGAGAAACCTGGGACGGGCAGCAAGACAGAGAGGGAGGAGAGAAGAACAGGGGCAGGAAGCTGGACCGAGAGACATGGGGAAAGACAAAAAAGCAGCGGCAAGAGCATGGCAGAGAGGGAGGAATGAAACAACAGGGACAGGGAACCAGGACAGCGAACAACGGAGGGAAGGGCCCGGGAGGGTGCGTGGGATGACAACACAAACCAAACCCCGCAGCTACACGCTGCAGGGCGAAGAGGGAAGAATAAAGAAATAGGGACAGGGAGCTGGAAAAAAAAGAGAGCAGGAGAGCAAAAAGGGTAGCAATGTGTACAGAAAGAAGAGGGGGGGGCAATTCTAAAATAGGGTCCGCGGGGAGCCAGAGACAGTGAGATGGACAAAGGACAAAAGCGACAGCCTACAGGGCGGAGAACAAGGAATCCACGAAAAGGGGCAGAGAGCTGGCCAGAGAGAGACGGAGAAAGGCAAGCAAATAGCGTGGAGCTACGGGACAGAAAACGTGAAATGAAAACACAAAGAGAGGGAGCCCGGCAGAGAGAGACTGAGGGGAAAAATCCAGACCGCAACCCACATTCCCCAGTTCCCCTGCGCTGCTCGGGACGAGGGAGGTAGAGAAATCGGGAGTGAAGTTGAGCCCGGGAAGAAGGGAGGGGGTGGGGGGAAGGTGTTTTAAGATTTAGGTGTTTTAAGATTCAGTTCTTATTTCTCATTATCCTACCCCGATTTGATTGGTAATCAATCAGACTGGTTTCCTCAAGTTGAGCCTGTGTTTTGCCTGTGACAGTAATTGCTGAGCGATCTCTCCCTGTCCTTATCTCAACCCACGAGCTTTTCATTCTATTTTTTCTCTCCGCTGCCCAGCTGAAGAGGGGAGCGACAGAGCACCTTTGGTGGGCGCCTGGCATCCAGCCACGGGGGCACCGGCACGGACACAGAGAGATGGAGAAAAGGAAAAAGCGAAGGGCTACACAGCAGAGAGGAAGGAATTAAAAAACAGGGATGGGAAGCGAAAAAAGAGCGAGATGGAGAAGGGGGCGGGGGGGAGCCAGCGACGGCAAAAATAGTGACGGGCTACAGGACACAGAGGCAGGAATGCAAAAGTAGCGGCCGGGTGCCGGGCAGAGAGAGACACAGAAGGAAAAAACTAGCCATGGGCTACAGGGCAGAGAGAGGGAGGACCTAAAAGATGGGGACAGGCAGATGCTCAGAGCGAGATGCAGAAAGGAGGTGCAGAAAGGAGGTACAGGGGAGAAGGGGGCGGGGGGGGGGGGGGGGGCAGAAATTAACCCCCACAAAAAATTGCAGTGGCGTGGGAAAGTGAGGGCGCCAGGGGCGGGGCAGGGAGGCAACCAGACACACGGGAAGGGAGACAGGGCCCCGAGGGCCCAGGACTCACCGCAGCCTTCGCTCTCGGGAGAATTTGCCAGCTCGGACGCTTCCTTCTCCCTTCCTCTTCTGTAACTCCGGTCGCTTGGCTGTCCTCCACCTAAGAGGATACGGGGATGTCTTACAGCTCTCACGAGACAAGGCTTCCTAGACGTGGCCTTGCTTGCTTCCTTGCTTGCTCGCTCGCTCACGCGCTACACGACTACAAAGCGGGATCCTTCCTCACCCGCAGAGGCAGGCGCTCTCTTGCCTGCAGCGGGAGGCAGCTGCCGGCTGCACCCTCTTTATTTTATTCTTTGGCTGTTTTACCTGTCTCCGGCCTCCCCAGATTCAGCCGCGGCAGCTCCCGGCCACAGCCAGGAAGCGCTCCGCCTGCCCCTTTTCACCCGTGCCGCCAGGACAATGGGGCCAAAGGCGAAAACCATGCAAGTCCGAGCCAGGGACAGTCAACGACGTCCCCGGAGAGGAACCAACAAGTGAGTCCTCAGCACCGCCCCTGCGAGACAGAAAGAACAAGCCCCCATTTATCCACAGCGATGACTGACCGACTCTAGCTGCACCTGGGGATGCGATGGGGAGCAGGACAGAGCAACGGAAAGAAAAAATAAGACGAGGGAGAAAGACAGAGGAGCAGAGAAAGAAAGGCACAGGGAAAAGGACAGCCAGATGCACGCATCACTAAAAAAAAGGCACGAGGAGCCCCGCAGGGACACAGCAGAAGAACAAACAGGGTCGGGGAGCAGGCCAGAGGGAGAGAAAGTGACGAGCGGGGAGCCCAACAGCCAGATCGAGAGAGAACCCGCATGAGAGCAATAAGGGAGGGAGAAAGAGAAAAAGATAGCAAACGAGCCAGAGGGATTGAGGGGGAAAAGAGAGACGTGGATCAGGACAAAGAGAGGGAGAAAGACAAACCAGCACTGGGCTGCAGGATGTGAAGAAGGGTAGCAGGACAGAGGGGAATAACGGGACGACGAGCTGGGCAGGGGGGGTGTAGCGAGAAACAATGGGACAGGCAGCGGTGCGGAGATATGCAGGCAAAAAGTTAGGGGGAGGATGGAGGGCAGAGAGAAGAAAAGGGACAGGGAGCGGGGCACAGATGGAGAAAGAAACATTAGAGAGAGGAGGAGAGGCACAGGACCAAGGCAGACAGATGGAGAAGGGAGGGAGGAAGGGAGGGACGAAAAAAACAGTGATGAGCAGCGGGCCAGAGGGAGAAGGAAAGAGAGGACGAAGGACAGAGCAATACAGAAACCAGGTGAGGGACAGGGAGCCAGGAAGCGGGACACTGCGGAAGAAAGAGGGACAGGGAGCAGGATGCCGAGACAGGGAGCAACCAAGAGAATGACGGAGAGGTGGAGCACGAGGAAAACACAGGGCACAGAGGCGAATCCGCAAATAACAGGGGCAGGGAGCAGCGCAAAGGCTCAGCAAGAGTAAGAGATGAACAGGAAGGGGAACACAGACAGCAAAATACAGAATGAAAAACCCAGCAACAGCGAGCAAGACAAAGGGATCAAGAGAGAAAGAGAAGGAAGGAGGGAAAGAAGGAGGGAAGGAAGGAGGGAGAGCGATAGGAAGGCAGGGACACGGAGCGGCACGTACAGGTGGAGAGAGGAAGAGAACGCCAGGGAACAGGCCGGGGGGGGGGGGGTGGGGGGTGGAAGAGACAGATACAGATCAGGACAAAGAGATGGAAAAAGGAAAAAACAGCAATGGGCTGCAGGACTGAGACGGAGAAGGGGGGGGGGGGAAGAGGGAGAGGAAGCAGGACAAAAGCGCAGAGAGAAAAAGAAAAGGGAGCAGTAGAACAAGTGAGATGAAGGAAGAGAGGAAGAGGGAGTGGGAGAGAAGAATAGAAAGGAGAAGAGAGGTGCAGGGAAGGGGCGGGGGGGGGCAGAAATCGCAGCAGCGTGGGAAAGCGAGGGGGCCAGGGGCGGGGCAGGGAGGCAATCGGACGCACGGGAGGGGAGACAGGGCGCTGAGGGCCCGGGACTCACTGCAGCTCTCGCCCTCGGGAGAATTTGCCAGCTCAGACGCTGCTTTCAGCTTCTCTCCTCCCTTCCTCTGCTGTAACTCCGCTCGCTCGGCCGGCCTCCCCCTGAGAGAACACACGGGGCTCTCCCGGCTCTCCCGAGAGCACGGGCCCAGCGGGCAGGCGACACCCCCGCACCCCCAAAGGGGCTCGCTCGCCTCACCGGGGCTCCTGCCCGCCGCCCGCCACCGCTCATCACGCCCAGCACCCTGCCGCGCTGCAGCGGCAGCCAAGGCTGCGGCGGCGGCGCTGCTGCGGGAACCGCGCTCGCCCGGGGCCAGCACCGGCGCTGCTGTTCCGCCTCGTGCGCGCCGAGAGCACGGCCGGGGGCGGCAGCGGCGTTTCCTTACCGGCGGGCAGCGCCGAGCACGGCGGCATCGCGTGGCTGGTACCGACGGGCCGCCCCCTGGATCCCGTGGCCGCAGCAATGCGCATGGGCGGCTGCCGGGCTGCAGTACCGGAGTTTGGTCACAGGGCAGCAGCAGCGAGCCCGGGGAAAGCGCCCCACGGCACTGTGCGCGGGGCTGGAGCTGCAGTACCGAACTTTGGTCACACGGGGGCAGCACCGAGCCCGGGAAAGCGAATAACGGAGGGAAGGGGCCGGGGCGGGGGAAAACCACGCATACCAAACCCCGCAGCTCCACGCTGCAGGGCAGAGAGGCAAGAATTAAGAAATAGGGACAGGGAGCCGGAAAAAAGAGAGCGGGAGGGCACAAAAGGTAGCTATGCGTACAGAAAGAAGGGGGAAGGGCAATTCTAAACTAGGGTCCTCGGGGAGCCAGAGACAGCGAGATGGACAAAGGACAAAAGCGACAGGCTACAGGGCGGAGAGCGAGGAATTCACGAACAGGGGCAGAGCGCTGGCCAGAGAGAGACGGAGAAAGGCTGGGGCTGCAGTACCCATTTTTTGGTCACGGGGTGGCAGCAGCGAGCGCGGCAAAGCTCGCCCCCGCGCATTGAGCGGGGCTGGAGCTGCAGTACCGCATTTTTCTCACCGGGTGGCAGCACTGAGGGCTGGAAAAGAGCCTCGCTGCGCATGCGCGGGGCTGGAGCTGCAGTACCCACTTTTGTTCACCAGGCAGCAGCACTGAGCGCTGGAAAGCGCGCTACTGCGCATGCGCGAGGCCGGAGCCGCAGTGCCCCATTTCGGTCAACAGGGGGCAGCACTGAGCGCGGGAAAAATCAGCCCCACTGCGCATGCGCACGGCAACAGCGCCGGCTGCCCGGGGCATCTTCAAAATTCTTTTCCGATTACTCCGCAGAATGAGAAATGGCTGCTACCTCAGCCCCGTTTAGACCACCCAAAGGCGGCAGCTACTGACTGCGGGGGGGCGGGGGGCCAAGAGCAGGGCTTGCATTGCTCTGCCCGCTTCCTACTCGCGGCCCATGCGGCACGGTGTGCGCTGCTTCCGCTGCCAGAAGCATCCCAGGGCTCGACTGTGGCAGCCCCGAGCAGCATCCGGCTGCTCCGAAAGCCTGGGCGCTCTTTCTGCCCGTGCCCCCTGCACCCCATTACCTTGGAAGCAGAAGCAGCACAAGGAACCGCTAACGGGTTTTCTTTTTCCCCTTTGCTCCCCTTTGCAGTAAGCACCCGGCATCGCTCTATTGCTCTGCACGTACAAGCCGCGTTGCGAGAGCGGCAGCAGCGAGTCAACAGATGCTGCGGAAAGGTTAAAGCAAAACGAAACAAAGCAGCAACACACATGGCATCCTCAAGGCAGGCGAGAAGAGACGAAACCTGCTTTCTGTCAGAGGGGCAGATACGTTCATCGGGAAACAGCACGCCCAAGCAGACCGGACGCGACTGAGCAACACGCTGGGGAGGCCTGGGCTTTGGTCTGTTGTTTGCACCTGTCCCCACCTCTGTGCTATCGGAACTCTGCTCTCCTCATCCCGCCTACACACGAGGAAGGCTTCCTGTGCAGGGCTTGTCAATTAGCTGAGAACACGACGTCGTGTAGTCCGGAACGGCCCTTTAGTCAGCTGGGGTCAGCTGTCCCGCCCGTGCCCCCTCCCAACCCCTCGTGCCCCCCAGCCCGCTCGGCGGCGGGGCGGTACGAGGAGCCGGAAAAGCCTCAGCTCGGTGCAAACGCTGCTCGGCAGTGGCTAGAACACCAGCGTGTCATCAACGCCGTTCCCAGCACAAATCCCAAACGGGAGGAGGGAGACAGGGCTGGGAGCGGGGTGCAGGGAAGCGTCTGGGGGGCCGCAAGCAGCGCCCTGAGGGCCCAGAAGCAGAGGGGTTATGGGGGGCTGTGCCCAATATGGTGGGGCGGAGGCGGGGGCACGTCCCCAGGAAAAAAGAACTCACCTGGGGGAAAGCCTCGTGCAGGGGGACGCTCGGGTGGAAAGCATTTGGGAGGGCAGGGAGACACACAGAGAGGGACGGGGAGGAGGAGGAGGACACGGACAGAGGGGTACGTGTGGGGGAAAAGGTGCATGGGGGGGACACGCGTGGGGATGACCTACGCCAGGGGGTCCGCCCGGGGTAATCCACAGCAGATAACTCACCTGGGACAACCTGCAGCAGGCGATCCGCTCCGCATAACTGACCCACACCGCATCCATGCTGGATAACGCTCAGTGGTGCTCCTCAAACTGCCAGCGTTTCACCCCACATTTAGCCCAAATTAGGGGTTGGGGTTCATTTGGGTTTTGTTGTGGTTTTTTTCCTTTTTTTCTTTTTGAATTTTCCACAATGGAAAACTGGCATTTGTTTGCTTTTCCCAAATATATTCAATTCTGGGGGTTTTCAGCGCTTCTCCACAACATAAAAATTAGTGATTCTTGCTTTTGGTTTTGTTCTTTTGGGCTTTTGGTGGGGTTTTTGGGGTGGGGTGTTTTTTTGTTGGGGTTTCCCCCCCTCCCCTTTCTTTCCAGCTGCACAAATCCAGGTGCCTTTGGCTGTCCCGAGAGCAGCAACAGCTTCAGGAATATTTAGACCCGGAACAAGGGAGAAAAATAAACCAGCTTCATCTCACGCACAGGAAAGCAGCAGAGAAAGGGTCGGCATTTAAAGCCCTTACGGAAAAGAGGCATTCTCGTTCCATTCCTCAACCCATCTGTTAGGTCAAAATATCGCAACACTACTATGGCAGTATTGAGAGCAGGGAACAACGGCCCCGCCACTGCACAGCCTATCCTCCCATGCTATTTACGTAGCAGGACGCATAGACAGAGGGACCTATTTTTGCACACACGACCCTGGGTTTCCCAAAAAATTTATGCTTACCAAAAATGGCCATTTGGAACATACCGACAAACAACATTTGGCAATAAAACTTCGATGTCTTTGACACGCGCGCAGTTCTGGTGACTTGCTATTTGCTTCTTGTTACTGCTGTTCTTCCTTCAGAAATTCTACTTGTAGCCAAGTTACTCACTACTGGTTCAAGCATTTACCTTCCTGGTATTACTACCACATGGACACGTGCAAGTAACTTAACCGCTCTTCTAAAACGATCCAAATTAAAATTGCTACCACAAAAGAGGAAGGAAAGAGAAGAAAAGGAGAGGTCAGGCGGCAACAGAGCCCTGCAGCCTTCCGCCAGTCAACACTGCGCTCTTTTTAAAACAAACCAACCAACCAACAACCCAAAACCCCCCAAACATCAAAACCCAACACACAAAAAACAAGCAACAACAAACCGAAACCACGACGATGTATCTTTTTTTCTTTCAGAGCTCATCCCTGTCTCACCATGCTGTCTTGTCAGAGCATGAGGCGCAGGCGATCTGTATCCCGATGACGTTTGCATGCGACAAATACACATTCAGAAGTAGCCCAGATCTCTACGACTGGTATCATGCTTATCGTTTTAATAACCATAATTCAGATTTATTGACAGACGCGTTTGTGAGGACGCTAATTAACTTTTACACATAGCCTCTCCTTGGCAGGGGTTGGGGGGGTGTGTGTGTGTCTGTGTGTGTGTGAGACACGGGATGGGGCACACGACACCCAAATGTGTTAGAGACTGAAAAAAAATGACGATTCAGAGCTCCCAACCACGAGGGAGCGGCGAGGAAATTCATGAAAGTGAAGACAAACAGCAGCAACGTTAAGTGAAATTTGGCTTCAATTCTGATCACGTACTTAAGAGACTCTCCAAGTCTACACCTCAGTCCTATGAATGACCAGCCCTTTGTTGGAAGGGCAAACTTTTTTTACTTCAAAGTCCTAGATCGAAGGTTCCATGGAACAGAATGCGGATCGAGCCACGGGACAACACGCCACCAACATTCTAATGAAAGCAAACAAAGAAACAAAAAAAAAATCGTATCAAAATCAAGCTTAAGCACCGGTTTCCATCACGTGTCATTCATTATGCTTCTAGTGGCATCTAGCTGCTCAAAAATCAACTATGCCGACACCACATATTACTAAAAATTTAGCGACGCGCAGAAAAATAAAAGGCTATTTCCAACTTGCCCATAAAACTAGTATGAACAAACAGAAGAGAAGCACTTGACCCTACCGAAAGTTACAGGCAGCTCTTAATTTATCCTAGATGAAAGCTTGTTCTTTTACCTGAAAGGAAAACATTCGTGACTCCCAAGGGACCGATGCAGGAACGAGGCATGCTCCGGTAACTGCAATTTTTCATCAGCTTTTCGGCACCGGCAGCAGATTTGCCTTTTCTCTGGGTTTGATGCGGAGTATCTGTAGCATCCTCAAACTCACAAAGGCTTCTCAGCCCGACTCACGCCGAGAGCGGCAGAGGCCGCCCAGCCCCAGCGAGGAGCAGCCGGGGATGGGATGGGACCGGGCTGCCTCTACTCGCCCCGGCCAGGCAGGGGCTTGGCCCCAAAACCCCTCAACGACCCCGCTGCAGCGTTTGTCCCAGGGCCGCTTCTGCCCCCGCCAGCCCTGCAGAGAGATGGAGCAAGAAAACGTTGAGTCTGCGAGCAGGACGGAGGGAGAGAGAGATGGGGGGGAGTGGAGGAGAGGAAGAAGAAAGGAGGGACAGAGACAGTGACAGAGAGAAAGAAGCATTGGGGCAGAAGGAGAGACGAAGAAAAAAAGGCAGACAGGAAGAAAGCTAGGAGATGGGGAGGGTGGGGAAAAAGGACAAGGAGCAGGACACAGCTTGTCCGAGAAAGACAGGGAGCAAGACAAGGCGATACAGAGAGAGAAAAAAGGGAGAGGAAGGCAGGACAAAGCGCAAGACAGGCAAAAATTAGAGCCAGGAAGCAGGACAGAGATGGAGGGAAAAAAGGCCTAGGGTGGGTAGCAGGACAGGAGAGAGGGCCGGGGGTGTGGAAACCAGCACCGGGCTGCAGGACAGAGATGGAAAAATTAAAAATAGAGACACAGGGAGCGCGACAGAATGACAGAGAGAGAAAAAAGGGACAGAGAGCTGGACAGCATTGGAGGGAAAAAAACAACTGTGATGAGCGGCTGGACAGAGAGAGAGGGAGATCCGAAAAGAGAGAAAGGAAAGAAGGGACAGCCAGCTGGACAGGGGGACACAGTTAGAAAGAATGGAAGAGGGAATGGGGCAGAGGGAAAGAAAGACAGAAAAGATAGAGAGAGGAAGCAGGGCAGAGGGATAGCAAGAGGAAAAAAAGAAAGGGACAGAGCGCTGGACAGAGATGGAAAAAAAAGCAGCAGGGACAGAGGACAAGGTGCAGAAAGAGTGACAGGGAGCAGGGCAGATGGGGGGGGGGGGAGGAGGAACAAAACAGGGCAGCAGCAGGATGGAGATGGAGAAGAAAAAAACACCTGGGACGGTCAACAGGACAGAGACAAACATGAATACAGGCAGGGAGTGGGACAAAGGAAGATAGCGAGAAACGACGGGATAAGCAGCGAGACAGAGCAACAGACAAGAATAATGACAATGAGAGAGAGAGAAAGACGAAGACCTTGAGAAGCACAGGGGGTTGGAGAAAGAAAGGGAGGTATTAGGAGCCCTGCGGAGAGACAGAGGACAACACAAACTAGAACAGGAAGCAGACGGTGAGCTGATGAAAAAAAACAGTGACAGTGAGCAAGAAAAAGGGATAGAGAAAGAGAAGGAAGGAAGGAGGGAGATAGGAAGGCAGGGACACGGAGTGGCACGTACAGGCGCAGAGAAGAAAAGGACGCTAGGGAACAGGTCAGAGCAATTGTGGGGAAAAAGGGATAGATGCCGATCAGGAGAAAGAGATGGAATAGGAAAAAAACCCAATGGTTGCAGGACAGAGACAGAGGATGAAAAAAAACAGGGAGAGGCAGCAGGAGGGAAGAACAGAGAGGCAAGGAGAGATAAAGGGACTGGGACGCGCAAGAGGGGAGGCTGGGCCCCGAGGGCCCGGGACTCACCACAGCTCTCGCTCTCAGCGCTGCCAGGGGAATTTCCCAGTTCAGACGCTTCCTTCTCCTTCTCTCCTCCCTTCCTCTTCTGTAACTCCGGTCGCTTGGCTCTCCTCCACCTAAGAGAATACACGGGTCTCTTACAGCTCTCATGAGACAAGACTGCCTAGACGCGTAGCCTCGCGCGCTCGTGCGCTCTGCAACTACAAAGAGGGATCCTTCCTCGCCCGCAGAGGCAGGCGCTTTCTTGCCCGCAGCGGGAGGCAGCTGCCGGCTGCACCCTCTTTAGCGTATTCTTCAGCTGCTTTACCTGTCTCTGCCCTCGCCAGCTTCAGCCACAGCAGCTCTCCTCCACAGCCAGCAAGCGCTCCGCCTGCCCCTTTTCTCCCCCACACCGCTAGGAGTGCGAGGCCAGGCACAGACAACCCACGCCAGCCTGAACCTGGGGCAGTCAACAGCATCTCCAGGGGAAGAACGGGCAACCGTGTCCTCAGCGTGGCCTCTGGAAGGGGGAAAGAATAACCAGTGGCCATTATTACCAGAGCCTGCCCCCGGCCACAGCCCCTCCTTATGCAGGGGCTTCTGCAGACACCGCTCCTTCCCTGCACTGCTGCTATCGGTACCGCATTAAGGGAGAATCCAGCGCGTTCGAGGGCCAGCTTCCAGCCTTCGCGACAGGCCTTGCGGGTGATCTAGGGCTACGGGACAGGCTTCGGGGCAGGTGCTGGAGCTGGGGGCAGCTGCACGGGCTCAGTGGGCCCGGGGGCGGGGGGGGCTCAGGGGGAGCCCTGGCGAGTTGGGGACGTGCCCGCCGTCGGCGCCAGCGGCATGTCCTCCTCCTTCCCTCCTACCGCCGCTCTCTCTCGGGGAACTCCCCGGGGCTGCCCCGACCCCGCTCGCCCCCAGCTGCCCGGCAGCCTGCCGCAGCGACACCTTTGAAGCTTCCCCTCCCGCCACCCCCGGGAGCCCGGCGGGCAGCAGACACCCCTGCACCCACCAAAGGGGCTCGCTCACACCACATCACATCACATCACATCGCCGCTGCTCCTGGCCCTCACCCGCCACCGGCAATCGCGCCCGCCGCGCCGCCATGCCGCTCCCGCACACCGCGCACGCGCCGGACACCGACGGCGCGCCGGAGGGGCCACACCCGGCGCGCGAACGCCGGGACGCAGCACCGCGATTCGGCCACCAGGCTGCCGCGTGACTGGGCCGTGCCGCGAAAACTACAGCTCCCGGCATGCCCCGCGCAGGCAACAACATGGCCGACCGCAAGCCCCTTTCCCAGCACCGCAGCTGCCGGCACGCCGCCAGAGGCAGCCGGCCCCGCTTTCTCCCTTCCGGGGACGCCGCCGTTCCCCCCGCCCGCCGGCGCCCCCGGGAGCCCTGCCGAGCCCTCGGCGCAGCCCCGCGCTCCTCAGGCAGCCCCCGCCGCCCGGCTCCGGCACACGGCGCGGCACCCCCACACGCCCCGGCTCCCCTCGCCGCCAGCTGCGACACGACACGACACGGCAGCCCCGCACTCCCCCGCAGGCACCGTCGCCCTCCCGGTCCATCGCCCGGCCCCTGCTCACCTTCTCCCTCGGTGCAGGTGCAGCCACAGCCCGGCGACCGCTCCACTCCTCCCCTTGCCTCACACCAGCCCTTCCACGGCCCCCCGGGGCAGGGCAGCACCGGCAGCACCAGCCCCTCCACCGGCAGCCACCCCTTTACAGGGAGGGGCCCTGGCCATCAGCCTCACTGCCCGCACCTGGGGCTCCTCCAGCCCCGGCCCACAGCTGGAGCCCAGCAGGAACAGGGGGCCATTGCCTGACCCCCACAGCGTGTCACCTCCTACCCTGGGCCCCATCATAGCCCCTTGCCTGGTGCAAAGGGAGCGCAAATTCAGCCGGCGAGTGTTTATTCAGTCACACACACGTAACAAGTCCCGGGAGCGAGTCTGCTCCGGGGCTCAGGGCCCCCGACACTCCCCCTGCCCCTGGGACACCCTGGCAGTGGTTCCGGGAGCCACGCTCGTCAGTTCGGCGGGGAACGGACAGAGGTGGGGGACGCCAAAAATGAGGAGCGGGGCGCTGGACGGGGGGGGGAGAGAGAAAGCACGAGGCAGGGAATGGGACAGCAAGAGAAGGACGGGGACGAGGGAGCCCGACAGAGGTGGAGAAAGAAGCAGCAGGGAGAGAGGCTGCAGAAAGGGGGAGAGGGAGCTGGACAGACACTGACAAAGAGGGACGGGGAGCAGGATGGAGATGCGGGAGAAACCTGGGACGGGCAGCAAGACAGAGAGGGAGGAGAGAAGAACAGGGGCAGGAAGCTGGACCGAGAGACATGGGGAAAGACAAAAAAGCAGCGGCAAGAGCATGGCAGAGAGGGAGGAATGAAACAACAGGGACAGGGAACCAGGACAGCGAACAACGGAGGGAAGGGCCCGGGAGGGTGCGTGGGATGACAACACAAACCAAACCCCGCAGCTACACGCTGCAGGGCGAAGAGGGAAGAATAAAGAAATAGGGACAGGGAGCTGGAAAAAAAAGAGAGCAGGAGAGCAAAAAGGGTAGCAATGTGTACAGAAAGAAGAGGGGGGGGGCAATTCTAAAATAGGGTCCGCGGGGAGCCAGAGACAGTGAGATGGACAAAGGACAAAAGCGACAGCCTACAGGGCGGAGAACAAGGAATCCACGAAAAGGGGCAGAGAGCTGGCCAGAGAGAGACGGAGAAAGGCAAGCAAATAGCGTGGAGCTACGGGACAGAAAACGTGAAATGAAAACACAAAGAGAGGGAGCCCGGCAGAGAGGGACTGAGGGGAAAAATCCAGACCGCAACCCACATTCCCCAGTTCCCCTGCGCTGCTCGGGACGAGGGAGGTAGAGAAATCGGGAGTGAAGTTGAGCCCGGGAAGAAGGGAGGGGGTGGGGGGAAGGTGTTTTAAGATTTAGGTGTTTTAAGATTCAGTTCTTATTTCTCATTATCCTACCCCGATTTGATTGGTAATCAATCAGACTGGTTTCCTCAAGTTGAGCCTGTGTTTTGCCTGTGACAGTAATTGCTGAGCGATCTCTCCCTGTCCTTATCTCAACCCACGAGCTTGTCATTCTATTTTTTTCTCTCCGCTGTGCAGCTGAAGAGGGGAGCGACAGAGCACCTTTGGTGGGCGCCTGGCATCCAGCCACGGGGGCACCGGCACGGACACAGAGAGATGGAGAAAAGGAAAAAGCGAAGGGCTACACAGCAGAGAGGAAGGAATTAAAAAACAGGGATGGGAAGCGAAAAAAGAGCGAGATGGAGAAGGGGGCGGGGGGGAGCCAGCGACGGCAAAAATAGTGACGGGCTACAGGACACAGAGGCAGGAATGCAAAAGTAGCGGCCGGGTGCCGGGCAGAGAGAGACACAGAAGGAAAAAACTAGCCATGGGCTACAGGGCAGAGAGAGGGAGGACCTAAAAGATGGGGACAGGCAGATGCTCAGAGCGAGATGCAGAAAGGAGGTACAGGGGAGAAGGGGGCGGGGGGGGGGGGCAGAAATTAACCCCCACAAAAAATTGCAGTGGCGTGGGAAAGTGAGGGCGCCAGGGGCGGGGCAGGGAGGCAACCAGACACACGGGAAGGGAGACAGGGCCCCGAGGGCCCAGGACTCACCGCAGCCTTCGCTCTCGGGAGAATTTGCCAGCTCGGACGCTTCCTTCTCCCTTCCTCTTCTGTAACTCCGGTCGCTTGGCTGTCCTCCACCTAAGAGGATACGGGGATGTCTTACAGCTCTCACGAGACAAGGCTTCCTAGACGTGGCCTTGCTTGCTTCCTTGCTTGCTCGCTCGCTCACGCGCTACACGACTACAAAGCGGGATCCTTCCTCACCCGCAGAGGCAGGCGCTCTCTTGCCTGCAGCGGGAGGCAGCTGCCGGCTGCACCCTCTTTATTTTATTCTTTGGCTGTTTTACCTGTCTCCGGCCTCCCCAGATTCAGCCGCGGCAGCTCCCGGCCACAGCCAGGAAGCGCTCCGCCTGCCCCTTTTCACCCGTGCCGCCAGGACAATGGGGCCAAAGGCGAAAACCATGCAAGTCCGAGCCAGGGACAGTCAACGACGTCCCCGGAGAGGAACCAACAAGTGAGTCCTCAGCACCGCCCCTGCGAGACAGAAAGAACAAGCCCCCATTTATCCACAGCGATGACTGACCGACTCTAGCTGCACCTGGGGATGCGATGGGGAGCAGGACAGAGCAACGGAAAGAAAAAATAAGACGAGGGAGAAAGACAGAGGAGCAGAGAAAGAAAGGCACAGGGAAAAGGACAGCCAGATGCACGCATCACTAAAAAAAAGGCACGAGGAGCCCCGCAGGGACACAGCAGAAGAACAAACAGGGTCGGGGAGCAGGCCAGAGGGAGAGAAAGTGACGAGCGGGGAGCCCAACAGCCAGATCGAGAGAGAACCCGCATGAGAGGAATAAGGGAGGGAGAAAGAGAAAAAGATAGCAAACGAGCCAGAGGGATTGAGGGGGAAAAGAGAGACGTGGATCAGGACAAAGAGAGGGAGAAAGACAAACCAGCACTGGGCTGCAGGATGTGAAGAAGGGTAGCAGGACAGAGGGGAATAACGGGACGACGAGCTGGGCAGGGGGGGGTGTAGCGAGAAACAATGGGACAGGCAGCGGTGCGGAGATATGCAGGCAAAAAGTTAGGGGGAGGATGGAGGGCAGAGAGAAGAAAAGGGACAGGGAGCGGGGCACAGATGGAGAAAGAAACATTAGAGAGAGGAGGAGAGGCACAGGACCAAGGCAGACAGATGGAGAAGGGAGGGAGGAAGGGAGGGACGAAAAAAACAGTGATGAGCAGCGGGCCAGAGGGAGAAGGAAAGAGAGGACGAAGGACAGAGCAATACAGAAACCAGGTGAGGGACAGGGAGCCAGGAAGCGGGACACTGCGGAAGAAAGAGGGACAGGGAGCAGGATGCCGAGACAGGGAGCAACCAAGAGAATGACGGAGAGGTGGAGCACGAGGAAAACACAGGGCACAGAGGCGAATCCGCAAATAACAGGGGCAGGGAGCAGCGCAAAGGCTCAGCAAGAGTAAGAGATGAACAGGAAGGGGAACACAGACAGCAAAATACAGAATGAAAAACCCAGCAACAGCGAGCAAGACAAAGGGATCAAGAGAGAAAGAGAAGGAAGGAGGGAAAGAAGGAGGGAAGGAAGGAGGGAGAGCGATAGGAAGGCAGGGACACGGAGCGGCACGTACAGGTGGAGAGAGGAAGAGAACGCCAGGGAACAGGCCGGGGGGGGGGGGGGGGGTGGGGGGTGGAAGAGACAGATACAGATCAGGACAAAGAGATGGAAAAAGGAAAAAACAGCAATGGGCTGCAGGACTGAGACGGAGAAGGGGGGGGGGGGGAAGAGGGAGAGGAAGCAGGACAAAAGCGCAGAGAGAAAAAGAAAAGGGAGCAGTAGAACAAGTGAGATGAAGGAAGAGAGGAAGAGGGAGTGGGAGAGAAGAATAGAAAGGAGAAGAGAGGTGCAGGGAAGGGGCGGGGGGGGGCAGAAATCGCAGCAGCGTGGGAAAGCGAGGGGGCCAGGGGCGGGGCAGGGGAGGCAATCGGACGCACGGGAGGGGAGACAGGGCGCTGAGGGCCCGGGACTCACTGCAGCTCTCACCCTCGGGAGAATATGCCAGCTCAGACGCTGCTTTCAGCTTCTCTCCTCCCTTCCTCTGCTGTAACTCCGCTCGCTCGGCCGGCCTCCCCCTGAGAGAACACACGGGGCTCTCCCGGCTCTCCCGAGAGCACGGGCCCAGCGGGCAGGCGACACCCCCGCACCCCCAAAGGGGCTCGCTCGCCTCACCGGGGCTCCTGCCCGCCGCCCGCCACCGCTCATCACGCCCAGCACCCTGCCGCGCTGCAGCGGCAGCCAAGGCTGCGGCGGCGGCGCTGCTGCGGGAACCGCGCTCGCCCGGGGCCAGCACCGGCGCTGCTGTTCCGCCTCGTGCGCGCCGAGAGCACGGCCGGGGGCGGCAGCGGCGTTTCCTTACCGGCGGGCAGCGCCGAGCACGGCGGCATCGCGTGGCTGGTACCGACGGGCCGCCCCCTGGATCCCGTGGCCGCAGCAATGCGCATGGGCGGCTGCCGGGCTGCAGTACCGGAGTTTGGTCACAGGGCAGCAGCAGCGAGCCCGGGGAAAGCGCCCCACGGCACTGTGCGCGGGGCTGGAGCTGCAGTACCGAACTTTGGTCACACGGGGGCAGCACCGAGCCCGGGAAAGCGAATAACGGAGGGAAGGGGCCGGGGCGGGGGAAAACCACGCATACCAAACCCCGCAGCTCCACGCTGCAGGGCAGAGAGGCAAGAATTAAGAAATAGGGACAGGGAGCCGGAAAAAAAGAGAGCGGGAGGGCACAAAAGGTAGCTATGCGTACAGAAAGAAGGGGGAAGGGCAATTCTAAACTAGGGTCCTCGGGGAGCCAGAGACAGCGAGATGGACAAAGGACAAAAGCGACAGGCTACAGGGCGGAGAGCGAGGAATTCACGAACAGGGGCAGAGCGCTGGCCAGAGAGAGACGGAGAAAGGCTGGGGCTGCAGTACCCATTTTTTTGGTCACGGGGGTGGCAGCAGCGAGCGCGGCAAAGCTCGCCCCCGCGCATTGAGCGGGGCTGGAGCTGCAGTACCGCATTTTTCTCACCGGGTGGCAGCACTGAGGGCTGGAAAAGAGCCTCGCTGCGCATGCGCGGGGCTGGAGCTGCAGTACCCACTTTTGTTCACCAGGCAGCAGCACTGAGCGCTGGAAAGCGCGCTACTGCGCATGCGCGAGGCCGGAGCCGCAGTGCCCCATTTCGGTCAACAGGGGGCAGCACTGAGCGCGGGAAAAATCAGCCCCACTGCGCATGCGCACGGCAACAGCGCCGGCTGCCCGGGGCATCTTCAAAATTCTTTTCCGATTACTCCGCAGAATGAGAAATGGCTGCTACCTCAGCCCCGTTTAGACCACCCAAAGGCGGCAGCTACTGACTGCGGGGGGGCGGGGGGCCAAGAGCAGGGCTTGCATTGCTCTGCCCGCTTCCTACTCGCGGCCCATGCGGCACGGTGTGCGCTGCTTCCGCTGCCAGAAGCATCCCAGGGCTCGACTGTGGCAGCCCCGAGCAGCATCCGGCTGCTCCGAAAGCCTGGGCGCTCTTTCTGCCCGTGCCCCCTGCACCCCATTACCTTGGAAGCAGAAGCAGCACAAGGAACCGCTAACGGGTTTTCTTTTTCCCCTTTGCAGTAAGCACCCGGCATCGCTCTATTGCTCTGCACGTACAAGCCGCGTTGCGAGAGCGGCAGCAGCGAGTCAACAGATGCTGCGGAAAGGTTAAAGCAAAACGAAACAAAGCAGCAACACACATGGCATCCTCAAGGCAGGCGAGAAGAGACGAAACCTGCTTTCTGTCAGAGGGGCAGATACGTTCATCGGGAAACAGCACGCCCAAGCAGACCGGACGCGACTGAGCAACACGCTGGGGAGGCCTGGGCTTTGGTCTGTTGTTTGCACCTGTCCCCACCTCTGTGCTATCGGAACTCTGCTCTCCTCATCCCGCCTACACACGAGGAAGGCTTCCTGTGCAGGGCTTGTCAATTAGCTGAGAACACGACGTCGTGTAGTCCGGAACGGCCCTTTAGTCAGCTGGGGTCAGCTGTCCCGCCCGTGCCCCCTCCCAACCCCTCGTGCCCCCCAGCCCGCTCGGCGGCGGGGCGGTACGAGGAGCCGGAAAAGCCTCAGCTCGGTGCAAACGCTGCTCGGCAGTGGCTAGAACACCAGCGTGTCATCAACGCCGTTCCCAGCACAAATCCCAAACGGGAGGAGGGAGACAGGGCTGGGAGCGGGGTGCAGGGAAGCGTCTGGGGGGCCGCAAGCAGCGCCCTGAGGGCCCAGAAGCAGAGGGGTTATGGGGGGCTGTGCCCAATATGGTGGGGCGGAGGCGGGGGCACGTCCCCAGGAAAAAAGAACTCACCTGGGGGAAAGCCTCGTGCAGGGGGGACGCTCGGGTGGAAAGCATTTGGGAGGGCAGGGAGACACACAGAGAGGGACGGGGAGGAGGAGGAGGACACGGACAGAGGGGTACGTGTGGGGGAAAAGGTGCATGGGGGGGACACGCGTGGGGATGACCTACGCCAGGGGGTCCGCCCGGGGTAATCCACAGCAGATAACTCACCTGGGACAACCTGCAGCAGGCGATCCGCTCCGCATAACTGACCCACACCGCATCCATGCTGGATAACGCTCAGTGGTGCTCCTCAAACTGCCAGCGTTTCACCCCACATTTAGCCCAAATTAGGGGTTGGGGTTCATTTGGGTTTTGTTGTGGTTTTTTTCCTTTTTTTCTTTTTGAATTTTCCACAATGGAAAACTGGCATTTGTTTGCTTTTCCCAAATATATTCAATTCTGGGGGTTTTCAGCGCTTCTCCACAACATAAAAATTAGTGATTCTTGCTTTTGGTTTTGTTCTTTTGGGCTTTTGGTGGGGTTTTTGGGGTGGGGGTGTTTTTTTGTTGGGGTTTCCCCCCCTCCCCTTTCTTTCCAGCTGCACAAATCCAGGTGCCTTTGGCTGTCCCGAGAGCAGCAACAGCTTCAGGAATATTTAGACCCGGAACAAGGGAGAAAAATAAACCAGCTTCATCTCACGCACAGGAAAGCAGCAGAGAAAGGGTCGGCATTTAAAGCCCTTACGGAAAAGAGGCATTCTCGTTCCATTCCTCAACCCATCTGTTAGGTCAAAATATCGCAACACTACTATGGCAGTATTGAGAGCAGGGAACAACGGCCCCGCCACTGCACAGCCTATCCTCCCATGCTATTTACGTAGCAGGACGCATAGACAGAGGGACCTATTTTTGCACACACGACCCTGGGTTTCCCAAAAAATTTATGCTTACCAAAAATGGCCATTTGGAACATACCGACAAACAACATTTGGCAATAAAACTTCGATGTCTTTGACACGCGCGCAGTTCTGGTGACTTGCTATTTGCTTCTTGTTACTGCTGTTCTTCCTTCAGAAATTCTACTTGTAGCCAAGTTACTCACTACTGGTTCAAGCATTTACCTTCCTGGTATTACTACCACATGGACACGTGCAAGTAACTTAACCGCTCTTCTAAAACGATCCAAATTAAAATTGCTACCACAAAAGAGGAAGGAAAGAGAAGAAAAGGAGAGGTCAGGCGGCAACAGAGCCCTGCAGCCTTCCGCCAGTCAACACTGCGCTCTTTTTAAAACAAACCAACCAACCAACAACCCAAAACCCCCCAAACATCAAAACCCAACACACAAAAAACAAGCAACAACAAACCGAAACCACGACGATGTATCTTTTTTTCTTTCAGAGCTCATCCCTGTCTCACCATGCTGTCTTGTCAGAGCATGAGGCGCAGGCGATCTGTATCCCGATGACGTTTGCATGCGACAAATACACATTCAGAAGTAGCCCAGATCTCTACGACTGGTATCATGCTTATCGTTTTAATAACCATAATTCAGTTTTATTGACAGACGCGTTTGTGAGGACGCTAATTAACTTTTACACATAGCCTCTCCTTGGCAGGGGTTGGGGGGGTGTGTGTGTGTCTGTGTGTGTGTGAGACACGGGATGGGGCACACGACACCCAAATGTGTTAGAGACTGAAAAAAAAAGACGATTCAGAGCTCCCAACCACGAGGGAGCGGCGAGGAAATTCATGAAAGTGAAGACAAACAGCAGCAACGTTAAGTGAAATTTGGCTTCAATTCTGATCACGTACTTAAGAGACTCTCCAAGTCTACACCTCAGTCCTATGAATGACCAGCCCTTTGTTGGAAGGGCAAACTTTTTTTACTTCAAAGTCCTAGATCGAAGGTTCCATGGAACAGAATGCGGATCGAGGCACGGGACAACACGCCACCAACATTCTAATGAAAGCAAACAAAGAAACAAAAAAAAAATCGTATCAAAATCAAGCTTAAGCACCGGTTTCCATCACGTGTCATTCATTATGCTTCTAGTGGCATCTAGCTGCTCAAAAACCAACTATGCCGACACCACATATTACTAAAAATTTAGCGACGCGCAGAAAAATAAAAGGCTATTTCCAACTTGCCCATAAAACTAGTATGAACAAACAGAAGAGAAGCACTTGACCCTACCGAAAGTTACAGGCAGCTCTTAATTTATCCTAGATGAAAGCTTGTTCTTTTACCTGAAAGGAAAACATTCGTGACTCCCAAGGGACCGATGCAGGAACGAGGCATGCTCCGGTAACTGCAATTTTTCATCAGCTTTTCGGCACCGGCAGCAGATTTGCCTTTTCTCTGGGTTTGATGCGGAGTATCTGTAGCATCCTCAAACTCACAAAGGCTTCTCAGCCCGACTCACGCCGAGAGCGGCAGAGGCCGCCCAGCCCCAGCGAGGAGCAGCCGGGGATGGGATGGGACCGGGCTGCCTCTACTCGCCCCGGCCAGGCAGGGGCTTGGCCCCAAAACCCCTCAACGACCCCGCTGCAGCGTTTGTCCCAGGGCCGCTTCTGCCCCCGCCAGCCCTGCAGAGAGATGGAGCAAGAAAACGTTGAGTCTGCGAGCAGGACGGAGGGAGAGAGAGATGGGGGGGAGTGGAGGAGAGGAAGAAGAAAGGAGGGACAGAGACAGTGACAGAGAGAAAGAAGCATTGGGGCAGAAGGAGAGACGAAGAAAAAAAGGCAGACAGGAAGAAAGCTAGGAGATGGGGAGGGTGGGGAAAAAGGACAAGGAGCAGGACACAGCTTGTCCGAGAAAGACAGGGAGCAAGACAAGGCGATACAGAGAGAGAAAAAAGGGAGAGGAAGGCAGGACAAAGCGCAAGACAGGCAAAAATTAGAGCCAGGAAGCAGGACAGAGATGGAGGGAAAAAAGGCCTAGGGTGGGTAGCAGGACAGGAGAGAGGGCCGGGGGTGTGGAAACCAGCACCGGGCTGCAGGACAGAGATGGAAAAATTAAAAATAGAGACACAGGGAGCGCGACAGAATGACAGAGAGAGAAAAAAGGGACAGAGAGCTGGACAGCATTGGAGGGAAAAAAACAACTGTGATGAGCGGCTGGACAGAGAGAGAGGGAGATCCGAAAAGAGAGAAAGGAAAGAAGGGACAGCCAGCTGGACAGGGGGACACAGTTAGAAAGAATGGAAGAGGGAATGGGGCAGAGGGAAAGAAAGACAGAAAAGATAGAGAGAGGAAGCAGGGCAGAGGGATAGCAAGAGGAAAAAAAGAAAGGGACAGAGCGCTGGACAGAGATGGAAAAAAAAGCAGCAGGGACAGAGGACAAGGTGCAGAAAGAGTGACAGGGAGCAGGGCAGATGGGGGGGGGGGGAGGAGGAACAAAACAGGGCAGCAGCAGGATGGAGATGGAGAAGAAAAAAACACCTGGGACGGTCAACAGGACAGAGACAAACATGAATACAGGCAGGGAGTGGGACAAAGGAAGATAGCGAGAAACGACGGGATAAGCAGCGAGACAGAGCAACAGACAAGAATAATGACAATGAGAGAGAGAGAAAGACGAAGACCTTGAGAAGCACAGGGGGTTGGAGAAAGAAAGGGAGGTATTAGGAGCCCTGCGGAGAGACAGAGGACAACACAAACTAGAACAGGAAGCAGACGGTGAGCTGATGAAAAAAAACAGTGACAGTGAGCAAGAAAAAGGGATAGAGAAAGAGAAGGAAGGAAGGAGGGAGATAGGAAGGCAGGGACACGGAGTGGCACGTACAGGCGCAGAGAAGAAAAGGACGCTAGGGAACAGGTCAGAGCAATTGTGGGGAAAAAGGGATAGATGCCGATCAGGAGAAAGAGATGGAATAGGAAAAAAACCCAATGGTTGCAGGACAGAGACAGAGGATGAAAAAAAACAGGGAGAGGCAGCAGGAGGGAAGAACAGAGAGGCAAGGAGAGATAAAGGGACTGGGACGCGCAAGAGGGGAGGCTGGGCCCCGAGGGCCCGGGACTCACCACAGCTCTCGCTCTCAGCGCTGCCAGGGGAATTTCCCAGTTCAGACGCTTCCTTCTCCTTCTCTCCTCCCTTCCTCTTCTGTAACTCCGGTCGCTTGGCTCTCCTCCACCTAAGAGAATACACGGGTCTCTTACAGCTCTCATGAGACAAGACTGCCTAGACGCGTAGCCTCGCGCGCTCGTGCGCTCTGCAACTACAAAGAGGGATCCTTCCTCGCCCGCAGAGGCAGGCGCTTTCTTGCCCGCAGCGGGAGGCAGCTGCCGGCTGCACCCTCTTTAGTGTATTCTTCAGCTGCTTTACCTGTCTCTGCCCTCGCCAGCTTCAGCCACAGCAGCTCTCCTCCACAGCCAGCAAGCGCTCCGCCTGCCCCTTTTCTCCCCCACACCGCTAGGAGTGCGAGGCCAGGCACAGACAACCCACGCCAGCCTGAACCTGGGGCAGTCAACAGCATCTCCAGGGGAAGAACGGGCAACCGTGTCCTCAGCGTGGCCTCTGGAAGGGGGAAAGAATAACCAGTGGCCGTTATTACCAGAGCCTGCCCCCGGCCACAGCCCCTCCTTATGCAGGGGCTTCTGCAGACACCGCTCCTTCCCTGCACTGCTGCTATCGGTACCGCATTAAGGGAGAATCCAGCGCGTTCGAGGGCCAGCTTCCAGCCTTCGCGACAGGCCTTGCGGGTGATCTAGGGCTACGGGACAGGCTTCGGGGCAGGTGCTGGAGCTGGGGGCAGCTGCACGGGCTCAGTGGGCCCGGGGGGGGGGGGGGGTCAGGGGGAGCCCTGGCGAGTTGGGGACGTGCCCGCCGTCGGCGCCAGCGGCATGTCCTCCTCCTTCCCTCCTACCGCCGCTCTCTCTCGGGGAACTCCCCGGGGCTGCCCCGACCCCGCTCGCCCCCAGCTGCCCGGCAGCCTGCCGCAGCGGCACCTTTGAAGCTTCCCCTCCCGCCACCCCCGGGAGCCCGGCGGGCAGCAGACACCCCTGCACCCACCAAAGGGGCTCGCTCACATCACATCACATCGCCGCTGCTCCTGGCCCTCACCCGCCACCGGCAATCGCGCCCGCCGCGCCGCCATGCCGCTCCCGCACACCGCGCACGCGCCGGACACCGACGGCGCGCCGGAGGGGCCACACCCGGCGCGCGAATGCCGGGACGCAGCACCGCGATTCGGCCACCAGGCTGCCGCGTGACTGGGCCGTGCCGCGAAAACTACAGCTCCCGGCATGCCCCGCGCAGGCAACAACATGGCCGACCGCAAGCCCCTTTCCCAGCACCGCAGCTGCCGGCACGCCGCCAGAGGCAGCCGGCCCCGCTTTCTCCCTTCCGGGGACGCCGCCGTTCCCCCCGCCCGCCGGCGCCCCCGGGAGCCCTGCCGAGCCCTCGGCGCAGCCCCGCGCTCCTCAGGCAGCCCCCGCCGCCCGGCTACGGCACACGGCGCGGCACCCCCACACGCCCCGGCTCCCCTCGCCGCCAGCTGCGACACGACACGACACGACACGACATGACACGACACGACACGACACGACACGACACGACACGGCAGCCCCGCACTCCCCCGCAGGCACCGTCGCCCTCCCGGTCCATCGCCCGGCCCCTGCTCACCTTCTCCCTCGGTGCAGGTGCAGCCACAGCCCGGCGACCGCTCCACTCCTCCCCTTGCCTCACACCGGCCCTTCCACGGCCCCCCGGGGCAGGGCAGCACCGGCAGCACCAGCCCCTCCACCGGCAGCCACCCCTTTACAGGGAGGGGCCCTGGCCATCAGCCTCACTGCCCGCACCTGGGGCTCCTCCAGCCCCGGCCCACAGCTGGAGCCCAGCAGGAACAGGGGGCCATTGCCTGACCCCCACAGCGTGTCACCTCCTACCCTGGGCCCCATCATAGCCCCTTGCCTGGTGCAAAGGGAGCGCAAATTCAGCCGGCGAGTGTTTATTCAGTCACACACACGTAACAAGTCCCGGGAGCGAGTCTGCTCCGGGGCTCAGGGCCCCCGACACTCCCCCTGCCCCTGGGACACCCTGGCAGTGGTTCCGGGAGCCACGCTCGTCAGTTCGGCGGGGAACGGACAGAGGTGGGGGACGCCAAAAATGAGGAGCGGGGCGCTGGACGGCGGGGGGAGAGAGAAAGCACGAGGCAGGGAATGGGACAGCAAGAGAAGGACGGGGACGAGGGAGCCCGACAGAGGTGGAGAAAGAAGCAGCAGGGAGAGAGGCTGCAGAAAGGGGGAGAGGGAGCTGGACAGACACTGACAAAGAGGGACGGGGAGCAGGATGGAGATGCGGGAGAAACCTGGGACGGGCAGCAAGACAGAGAGGGAGGAGAGAAGAACAGGGGCAGGAAGCTGGACCGAGAGACATGGGGAAAGACAAAAAAGCAGCGGCAAGAGCATGGCAGAGAGGGAGGAATGAAACAACAGGGACAGGGAACCAGGACAGCGAACAACGGAGGGAAGGGCCCGGGAGGGTGCGTGGGATGACAACACAAACCAAACCCCGCAGCTACACGCTGCAGGGCGAAGAGGGAAGAATAAAGAAATAGGGACAGGGAGCTGGAAAAAAAAGAGAGCAGGAGAGCAAAAAGGGTAGCAATGTGTACAGAAAGAAGAGGGGGGGGCAATTCTAAAATAGGGTCCGCGGGGAGCCAGAGACAGTGAGATGGACAAAGGACAAAAGCGACAGCCTACAGGGCGGAGAACAAGGAATCCACGAAAAGGGGCAGAGAGCTGGCCAGAGAGAGACGGAGAAAGGCAAGCAAATAGCGTGGAGCTACGGGACAGAAAACGTGAAATGAAAACACAAAGAGAGGGAGCCCGGCAGAGAGGGACTGAGGGGAAAAATCCAGACCGCAACCCACATTCCCCAGTTCCCCTGCGCTGCTCGGGACGAGGGAGGTAGAGAAATCGGGAGTGAAGTTGAGCCCGGGAAGAAGGGAGGGGGTGGGGGGAAGGTGTTTTAAGATTTAGGTGTTTTAAGATTCAGTTCTTATTTCTCATTATCCTACCCCGATTTGATTGGTAATCAATTAGACTGGTTTCCTCAAGTTGAGCCTGTGTTTTGCCTGTGACAGTAATTGCTGAGCGATCTCTCCCTGTCCTTATCTCAACCCACGAGCTTTTCATTCTATTTTTTTCTCTCCGCTGTCCAGCTGAAGAGGGGAGCGACAGAGCACCTTTGGTGGGCGCCTGGCATCCAGCCACGGGGGCACCGGCACGGACACAGAGAGATGGAGAAAAGGAAAAAGCGAAGGGCTACACAGCAGAGAGGAAGGAATTAAAAAACAGGGATGGGAAGCGAAAAAAGAGCGAGATGGAGAAGGGGGCGGGGGGGAGCCAGCGACGGCAAAAATAGTGACGGGCTACAGGACACAGAGGCAGGAATGCAAAAGTAGCGGCCGGGTGCCGGGCAGAGAGAGACACAGAAGGAAAAAACTAGCCAAGGGCTACAGGGCAGAGAGAGGGAGGACCTAAAAGATGGGGACAGGCAGATGCTCAGAGCGAGATGCAGAAAGGAGGTACAGGGGAGAAGGGGGCGGGGGGGGGGGGGGCAGAAATTAACCCCCACAAAAAATTGCAGTGGCGTGGGAAAGTGAGGGCGCCAGGGGCGGGGCAGGGAGGCAACCAGACACACGGGAAGGGAGACAGGGCCCCGAGGGCCCAGGACTCACCGCAGCCTTCGCTCTCGGGAGAATTTGCCAGCTCGGACGCTTCCTTCTCCCTTCCTCTTCTGTAACTCCGGTCGCTTGGCTGTCCTCCACCTAAGAGGATACGGGGATGTCTTACAGCTCTCACGAGACAAGGCTTCCTAGACGTGGCCTTGCTTGCTTCCTTGCTTGCTCGCTCGCTCACGCGCTACACGACTACAAAGCGGGATCCTTCCTCACCCGCAGAGGCAGGCGCTCTCTTGCCTGCAGCGGGAGGCAGCTGCCGGCTGCACCCTCTTTATTTTATTCTTTGGCTGTTTTACCTGTCTCCGGCCTCCCCAGATTCAGCCGCGGCAGCTCCCGGCCACAGCCAGGAAGCGCTCCGCCTGCCCCTTTTCACCCGTGCCGCCAGGACAATGGGGCCAAAGGCGAAAACCATGCAAGTCCGAGCCAGGGACAGTCAACGACGTCCCCGGAGAGGAACCAACAAGTGAGTCCTCAGCACCGCCCCTGCGAGACAGAAAGAACAAGCCCCCATTTATCCACAGCGATGACTGACCGACTCTAGCTGCACCTGGGGATGCGATGGGGAGCAGGACAGAGCAACGGAAAGAAAAAATAAGACGAGGGAGAAAGACAGAGGAGCAGAGAAAGAAAGGCACAGGGAAAAGGACAGCCAGATGCACGCATCACTAAAAAAAAGGCACGAGGAGCCCCGCAGGGACACAGCAGAAGAACAAACAGGGTCGGGGAGCAGGCCAGAGGGAGAGAAAGTGACGAGCGGGGAGCCCAACAGCCAGATCGAGAGAGAACCCGCATGAGAGGAATAAGGGAGGGAGAAAGAGAAAAAGATAGCAAACGAGCCAGAGGGATTGAGGGGGAAAAGAGAGACGTGGATCAGGACAAAGAGAGGGAGAAAGACAAACCAGCACTGGGCTGCAGGATGTGAAGAAGGGTAGCAGGACAGAGGGGAATAACGGGACGACGAGCTGGGCAGGGGGGGTGTAGCGAGAAACAATGGGACAGGCAGCGGTGCGGAGATATGCAGGCAAAAAGTTAGGGGGAGGATGGAGGGCAGAGAGAAGAAAAGGGACAGGGAGCGGGGCACAGATGGAGAAAGAAACATTAGAGAGAGGAGGAGAGGCACAGGACCAAGGCAGACAGATGGAGAAGGGAGGGAGGAAGGGAGGGACGAAAAAAACAGTGATGAGCAGCGGGCCAGAGGGAGAAGGAAAGAGAGGACGAAGGACAGAGCAATACAGAAACCAGGTGAGGGACAGGGAGCCAGGAAGCGGGACACTGCGGAAGAAAGAGGGACAGGGAGCAGGATGCCGAGACAGGGAGCAACCAAGAGAATGACGGAGAGGTGGAGCACGAGGAAAACACAGGGCACAGAGGCGAATCCGCAAATAACAGGGGCAGGGAGCAGCGCAAAGGCTCAGCAAGAGTAAGAGATGAACAGGAAGGGGAACACAGACAGCAAAATACAGAATGAAAAACCCAGCAACAGCGAGCAAGACAAAGGGATCAAGAGAGAAAGAGAAGGAAGGAGGGAGAGCGATAGGAAGGCAGGGACACGGAGCGGCACGTACAGGTGGAGAGAGGAAGAGAACGCCAGGGAACAGGCCGGGGGGGGGGGGGGTGGGGGGTGGAAGAGACAGATACAGATCAGGACAAAGAGATGGAAAAAGGAAAAAACAGCAATGGGCTGCAGGACTGAGACGGAGAAGGGGGGGGGGGGGGAAGAGGGAGAGGAAGCAGGACAAAAGCGCAGAGAGAAAAAGAAAAGGGAGCAGTAGAACAAGTGAGATGAAGGAAGAGAGGAAGAGGGAGTGGGAGAGAAGAATAGAAAGGAGAAGAGAGGTGCAGGGAAGGGGCGGGGGGGGGCAGAAATCGCAGCAGCGTGGGAAAGCGAGGGGGCCAGGGGCGGGGCAGGGAGGCAATCGGACGCACGGGAGGGGAGACAGGGCGCTGAGGGCCCGGGACTCACTGCAGCTCTCGCCCTCGGGAGAATTTGCCAGCTCAGACGCTGCTTTCAGCTTCTCTCCTCCCTTCCTCTGCTGTAACTCCGCTCGCTCGGCCGGCCTCCCCCTGAGAGAACACACGGGGCTCTCCCGGCTCTCCCGAGAGCACGGGCCCAGCGGGCAGGCGACACCCCCGCACCCCCAAAGGGGCTCGCTCGCCTCACCGGGGCTCCTGCCCGCCGCCCGCCACCGCTCATCACGCCCAGCACCCTGCCGCGCTGCAGCGGCAGCCAAGGCTGCGGCGGCGGCGCTGCTGCGGGAACCGCGCTCGCCCGGGGCCAGCACCGGCGCTGCTGTTCCGCCTCGTGCGCGCCGAGAGCACGGCCGGGGGCGGCAGCGGCGTTTCCTTACCGGCGGGCAGCGCCGAGCACGGCGGCATCGCGTGGCTGGTACCGACGGGCCGCCCCCTGGATCCCGTGGCCGCAGCAATGCGCATGGGCGGCTGCCGGGCTGCAGTACCGGAGTTTGGTCACAGGGCAGCAGCAGCGAGCCCGGGGAAAGCGCCCCACAGCACTGTGCGCGGGGCTGGAGCTGCAGTACCGAACTTTGGTCACACGGGGGCAGCACCGAGCCCGGGAAAGCGAATAACGGAGGGAAGGGGCCGGGGCGGGGGAAAACCACGCATACCAAACCCCGCAGCTCCACGCTGCAGGGCAGAGAGGCAAGAATTAAGAAATAGGGACAGGGAGCCGGAAAAAAGAGAGCGGGAGGGCACAAAAGGTAGCTATGTGTGCAGAAAGAAGGGGGAAGGGCAATTCTAAACTAGGGTCCTCGGGGAGCCAGAGACAGCGAGATGGACAAAGGACAAAAGCGACAGGCTACAGGGCGGAGAGCGAGGAATTCACGAACAGGGGCAGAGCGCTGGCCAGAGAGAGACGGAGAAAGGCTGGGGCTGCAGTACCCATTTTTTGGTCACGGGGTGGCAGCAGCGAGCGCGGCAAAGCTTGCCCCCGCGCATTGAGCGGGGCTGGAGCTGCAGTACCGCATTTTTCTCACCGGGTGGCAGCACTGAGGGCTGGAAAAGAGCCTCGCTGCGCATGCGCGGGGCTGGAGCTGCAGTACCCACTTTTGTTCACCAGGCAGCAGCACTGAGCGCTGGAAAGCGCGCTACTGCGCATGCGCGAGGCCGGAGCCGCAGTGCCCCATTTCGGTCAACAGGGGGCAGCACTGAGCGCGGGAAAAATCAGCCCCACTGCGCATGCGCACGGCAACAGCGCCGGCTGCCCGGGGCATCTTCAAAATTCTTTTCCGATTACTCCGCAGAATGAGAAATGGCTGCTACCTCAGCCCCGTTTAGACCACCCAAAGGCGGCAGCTACTGACTGCGGGGGGGCGGGGGGCCAAGAGCAGGGCTTGCATTGCTCTGCCCGCTTCCTACTCGCGGCCCATGCGGCACGGTGTGCGCTGCTTCCGCTGCCAGAAGCATCCCAGGGCTCGACTGTGGCAGCCCCGAGCAGCATCCGGCTGCTCTGAAAGCCTGGGCGCTCTTTCTGCCCGTGCCCCCTGCACCCCATTACCTTGGAAGCAGAAGCAGCACAAGGAACCGCTAACGGGTTTTCTTTTTCCCCTTTGCAGTAAGCACCCGGCATCGCTCTATTGCTCTGCACGTACAAGCCGCGTTGCGAGAGCGGCAGCAGCGAGTCAACAGATGCTGCGGAAAGGTTAAAGCAAAACGAAACAAAGCAGCAACACACATGGCATCCTCAAGGCAGGCGAGAAGAGACGAAACCTGCTTTCTGTCAGAGGGGCAGATACGTTCATCGGGAAACAGCACGCCCAAGCAGACCGGACGCGACTGAGCAACACGCTGGGGAGGCCTGGGCTTTGGTCTGTTGTTTGCACCTGTCCCCACCTCTGTGCTATCGGAACTCTGCTCTCCTCATCCCGCCTACACACGAGGAAGGCTTCCTGTGCAGGGCTTGTCAATTAGCTGAGAAGACGACGTCGTGTAGTCCGGAACGGCCCTTTAGTCAGCTGGGGTCAGCTGTCCCGCCCGTGCCCCCTCCCAACCCCTCGTGCCCCCCAGCCCGCTCGGCGGCGGGGCGGTACGAGGAGCCGGAAAAGCCTCAGCTCGGTGCAAACGCTGCTCGGCAGTGGCTAGAACACCAGCGTGTCATCAACGCCGTTCCCAGCACAAATCCCAAACGGGAGGAGGGAGACAGGGCTGGGAGCGGGGTGCAGGGAAGCGTCTGGGGGGCCGCAAGCAGCGCCCTGAGGGCCCAGAAGCAGAGGGGTTATGGGGGGCTGTGCCCAATATGGTGGGGCGGAGGCGGGGGCACGTCCCCAGGAAAAAAGAACTCACCTGGGGGAAAGCCTCGTGCAGGGGGACGCTCGGGTGGAAAGCATTTGGGAGGGCAGGGAGACACACAGAGAGGGACGGGGAGGAGGAGGAGGACACGGACAGAGGGGTACGTGTGGGGGAAAAGGTGCATGGGGGGGACACGCGTGGGGATGACCTACGCCAGGGGGTCCGCCCGGGGTAATCCACAGCAGATAACTCACCTGGGACAACCTGCAGCAGGCGATCCGCTCCGCATAACTGACCCACACCGCATCCATGCTGGATAACGCTCAGTGGTGCTCCTCAAACTGCCAGCGTTTCACCCCACATTTAGCCCAAATTAGGGGTTGGGGTTCATTTGGGTTTTGTTGTGGTTTTTTTCCTTTTTTTCTTTTTGAATTTTCCACAATGGAAAACTGGCATTTGTTTGCTTTTCCCAAATATATTCAATTCTGGGGGTTTTCAGCGCTTCTCCACAACATAAAAATTAGTGATTCTTGCTTTTGGTTTTGTTCTTTTGGGCTTTTGGTGGGGTTTTTGGGGTGGGGTGTTTTTTTGTTGGGGTTTCCCCCCCTCCCCTTTCTTTCCAGCTGCACAAATCCAGGTGCCTTTGGCTGTCCCGAGAGCAGCAACAGCTTCAGGAATATTTAGACCCGGAACAAGGGAGAAAAATAAACCAGCTTCATCTCACGCACAGGAAAGCAGCAGAGAAAGGGTCGGCATTTAAAGCCCTTACGGAAAAGAGGCATTCTCGTTCCATTCCTCAACCCATCTGTTAGGTCAAAATATCGCAACACTACTATGGCAGTATTGAGAGCAGGGAACAACGGCCCCGCCACTGCACAGCCTATCCTCCCATGCTATTTACGTAGCAGGACGCATAGACAGAGGGACCTATTTTTGCACACACGACCCTGGGTTTCCCAAAAAATTTATGCTTACCAAAAATGGCCATTTGGAACATACCGACAAACAACATTTGGCAATAAAACTTCGATGTCTTTGACACGCGCGCAGTTCTGGTGACTTGCTATTTGCTTCTTGTTACTGCTGTTCTTCCTTCAGAAATTCTACTTGTAGCCAAGTTACTCACTACTGGTTCAAGCATTTACCTTCCTGGTATTACTACCACATGGACACGTGCAAGTAACTTAACCGCTCTTCTAAAACGATCCAAATTAAAATTGCTACCACAAAAGAGGAAGGAAAGAGAAGAAAAGGAGAGGTCAGGCGGCAACAGAGCCCTGCAGCCTTCCGCCAGTCAACACTGCGCTCTTTTTAAAACAAACCAACCAACCAACAACCCAAAACCCCCCAAACATCAAAACCCAACACACAAAAAACAAGCAACAACAAACCGAAACCACGACGATGTATCTTTTTTTCTTTCAGAGCTCATCCCTGTCTCACCATGCTGTCTTGTCAGAGCATGAGGCGCAGGCGATCTGTATCCCGATGACGTTTGCATGCGACAAATACACATTCAGAAGTAGCCCAGATCTCTACGACTGGTATCATGCTTATCGTTTTAATAACCATAATTCAGTTTTATTGACAGACGCGTTTGTGAGGACGCTAATTAACTTTTACACATAGCCTCTCCTTGGCAGGGGTTGGGGGGGTGTGTGTGTGTCTGTGTGTGTGTGAGACACGGGATGGGGCACACGACACCCAAATGTGTTAGAGACTGAAAAAAAAAGACGATTCAGAGCTCCCAACCACGAGGGAGCGGCGAGGAAATTCATGAAAGTGAAGACAAACAGCAGCAACGTTAAGTGAAATTTGGCTTCAATTCTGATCACGTACTTAAGAGACTCTCCAAGTCTACACCTCAGTCCTATGAATGACCAGCCCTTTGTTGGAAGGGCAAACTTTTTTTACTTCAAAGTCCTAGATCGAAGGTTCCATGGAACAGAATGCGGATCGAGCCACGGGACAACACGCCACCAACATTCTAATGAAAGCAAACAAAGAAACAAAAAAAAAATCGTATCAAAATCAAGCTTAAGCACCGGTTTCCATCACGTGTCATTCATTATGCTTCTAGTGGCATCTAGCTGCTCAAAAATCAACTATGCCGACACCACATATTACTAAAAATTTAGCGACGCGCAGAAAAATAAAAGGCTATTTCCAACTTGCCCATAAAACTAGTATGAACAAACAGAAGAGAAGCACTTGACCCTACCGAAAGTTACAGGCAGCTCTTAATTTATCCTAGATGAAAGCTTGTTCTTTTACCTGAAAGGAAAACATTCGTGACTCCCAAGGGACCGATGCAGGAACGAGGCATGCTCCGGTAACTGCAATTTTTCATCAGCTTTTCGGCACCGGCAGCACATTTGCCTTTTCTCTGGGTTTGATGCGGAGTATCTGTAGCATCCTCAAACTCACAAAGGCTTCTCAGCCCGACTCACGCCGAGAGCGGCAGAGGCCGCCCAGCCCCAGCGAGGAGCAGCCGGGGATGGGATGGGACCGGGCTGCCTCTACTCGCCCCGGCCAGGCAGGGGCTTGGCCCCAAAACCCCTCAACGACCCCGCTGCAGCGTTTGTCCCAGGGCCGCTTCTGCCCCCGCCAGCCCTGCAGAGAGATGGAGCAAGAAAACGTTGAGTCTGCGAGCAGGACGGAGGGAGAGAGAGAGATGGGGGGGAGTGGAGGAGAGGAAGAAGAAAGGAGGGACAGAGACAGTGACAGAGAGAAAGAAGCATTGGGGCAGAAGGAGAGACGAAGAAAAAAAGGCAGACAGGAAGAAAGCTAGGAGATGGGGAGGGTGGGGAAAAAGGACAAGGAGCAGGACACAGCTTGTCCGAGAAAGACAGGGAGCAAGACAAGGCGATACAGAGAGAGAAAAAAGGGAGAGGAAGGCAGGACAAAGCGCAAGACAGGCAAAAATTAGAGCCAGGAAGCAGGACAGAGATGGAGGGAAAAAAGGCCTAGGGTGGGTAGCAGGACAGGAGAGAGGGCCGGGGGTGTGGAAACCAGCACCGGGCTGCAGGACAGAGATGGAAAAATTAAAAATAGAGACACAGGGAGCGCGACAGAATGACAGAGAGAGAAAAAACAGACAGAGAGCTGGACAGCATTGGAGGGAAAAAAACAACTGTGATGAGCGGCTGGACAGAGAGAGAGGGAGATCCGAAAAGAGAGAAAGGAAAGAAGGGACAGCCAGCTGGACAGGGGGACACAGTTAGAAAGAATGGAAGAGGGAATGGGGCAGAGGGAAAGAAAGACAGAAAAGATAGAGAGAGGAAGCAGGGCAGAGGGATAGCAAGAGGAAAAAAAGAAAGGGACAGAGCGCTGGACAGAGATGGAAAAAAAAGCAGCAGGGACAGAGGACAAGGTGCAGAAAGAGTGACAGGGAGCAGGGCAGATGGGGGGGGGGGGGGGGGAGGAGGAACAAAACAGGGCAGCAGCAGGATGGAGATGGAGAAGAAAAAAACACCTGGGACGGTCAACAGGACAGAGACAAACATGAATACAGGCAGGGAGTGGGACAAAGGAAGATAGCGAGAAACGACGGGATAAGCAGCGAGACAGAGCAACAGACAAGAATAATGACAATGAGAGAGAGAGAAAGACGAAGACCTTGAGAAGCACAGGGGGTTGGAGAAAGAAAGGGAGGTATTAGGAGCCCTGCGGAGAGACAGAGGACAACACAAACTAGAACAGGAAGCAGACGGTGAGCTGATGAAAAAAAACAGTGACAGTGAGCAAGAAAAAGGGATAGAGAAAGAGAAGGAAGGAAGGAGGGAGATAGGAAGGCAGGGACACGGAGTGGCACGTACAGGCGCAGAGAAGAAAAGGACGCTAGGGAACAGGTCAGAGCAATTGTGGGGAAAAAGGGATAGATGCCGATCAGGAGAAAGAGATGGAATAGGAAAAAAACCCAATGGTTGCAGGACAGAGACAGAGGATGAAAAAAAACAGGGAGAGGCAGCAGGAGGGAAGAACAGAGAGGCAAGGAGAGATAAAGGGACTGGGACGCGCAAGAGGGGAGGCTGGGCCCCGAGGGCCCGGGACTCACCACAGCTCTCGCTCTCAGCGCTGCCAGGGGAATTTCCCAGTTCAGACGCTTCCTTCTCCTTCTCTCCTCCCTTCCTCTTCTGTAACTCCGGTCGCTTGGCTGTCCTCCACCTAAGAGAATACACGGGTCTCTTACAGCTCTCATGAGACAAGACTGCCTAGACGCGTAGCCTCGCGCGCTCGTGCGCTCTGCAACTACAAAGAGGGATCCTTCCTCGCCCGCAGAGGCAGGCGCTTTCTTGCCCGCAGCGGGAGGCAGCTGCCGGCTGCACCCTCTTTAGTGTATTCTTCAGCTGCTTTACCTGTCTCTGCCCTCGCCAGCTTCAGCCACAGCAGCTCTCCTCCACAGCCAGCAAGCGCTCCGCCTGCCCCTTTTCTCCCCCACACCGCTAGGAGTGCGAGGCCAGGCACAGACAACCCACGCCAGCCTGAACCTGGGGCAGTCAACAGCATCTCCAGGGGAAGAACGGGCAACCGTGTCCTCAAGCGTGGCCTCTGGAAGGGGGAAAGAATAACCAGTGGCCATTATTACCAGAGCCTGCCCCCGGCCACAGCCCCTCCTTATGCAGGGGCTTCTGCAGACACCGCTCCTTCCCTGCACTGCTGCTATCGGTACCGCATTAAGGGAGAATCCAGCGCGTTCGAGGGCCAGCTTCCAGCCTTCGCGACAGGCCTTGCGGGTGATCTAGGGCTACGGGACAGGCTTCGGGGCAGGTGCTGGAGCTGGGGGCAGCTGCACGGGCTCAGTGGGCCCGGGGGCGGGGGGGGCTCAGGGGGAGCCCTGGCGAGTTGGGGACGTGCCCGCCGTCGGCGCCAGCGGCATGTCCTCCTCCTTCCCTCCTACCGCCGCTCTCTCTCGGGGAACTCCCCGGGGCTGCCCCGACCCCGCTCGCCCCCAGCTGCCCGGCAGCCTGCCGCAGCGGCACCTTTGAAGCTTCCCCTCCCGCCACCCCCGGGAGCCCGGCGGGCAGCAGACACCCCTGCACCCACCAAAGGGGCTCGCTCACATCACATCACATCACATCGCCGCTGCTCCTGGCTCTCACCCGCCACCGGCAATCGCGCCCGCCGCGCCGCCATGCCGCTCCCGCACACCGCGCACGCGCCGGACACCGACGGCGCGCCGGAGGGGCCACACCCGGCGCGCGAACGCCGGGACGCAGCACCGCGATTCGGCCACCAGGCTGCCGCGTGACTGGGCCGTGCCGCGAAAACTACAGCTCCCGGCATGCCCCGCGCAGGCAACAACATGGCCGACCGCAAGCCCCTTTCCCAGCACCGCAGCTGCCGGCACGCCGCCAGAGGCAGCCGGCCCCGCTTTCTCCCTTCCGGGGACGCCGCCGTTCCCCCCGCCCGCCGGCGCCCCCGGGAGCCCTGCCGAGCCCTCGGCGCAGCCCCGCGCTCCTCAGGCAGCCCCCGCCGCCCGGCTCCGGCACACGGCGCGGCACCCCCACACGCCCCGGCTCCCCTCGCCGCCAGCTGCGACACGACACGACACGACACGACACGACACGACACGGCAGCCCCGCACTCCCCCGCAGGCACCGTCGCCCTCCCGGTCCATCGCCCGGCCCCTGCTCACCTTCTCCCTCGGTGCAGGTGCAGCCACAGCCCGGCGACCGCTCCACTCCTCCCCTTGCCTCACACCGGCCCTTCCACGGCCCCCCGGGGCAGGGCAGCACCGGCAGCACCAGCCCCTCCACCGGCAGCCACCCCTTTACAGGGAGGGGCCCTGGCCATCAGCCTCACTGCCCGCACCTGGGGCTCCTCCAGCCCCGGCCCACAGCTGGAGCCCAGCAGGAACAGGGGGCCATTGCCTGACCCCCACAGCGTGTCACCTCCTACCCTGGGCCCCATCATAGCCCCTTGCCTGGTGCAAAGGGAGCGCAAATTCAGCCGGCGAGTGTTTATTCAGTCACACACACGTAACAAGTCCCGGGAGCGAGTCTGCTCCGGGGCTCAGGGCCCCCGACACTCCCCCTGCCCCTGGGACACCCTGGCAGTGGTTCCGGGAGCCACGCTCGTCAGTTCGGCGGGGAACGGACAGAGGTGGGGGACGCCAAAAATGAGGAGCGGGGCGCTGGACGGCGGGGGGAGAGAGAAAGCACGAGGCAGGGAATGGGACAGCAAGAGAAGGACGGGGACGAGGGAGCCCGACAGAGGTGGAGAAAGAAGCAGCAGGGAGAGAGGCTGCAGAAAGGGGGAGAGGGAGCTGGACAGACACTGACAAAGAGGGACGGGGAGCAGGATGGAGATGCGGGAGAAACCTGGGACGGGCAGCAAGACAGAGAGGGAGGAGAGAAGAACAGGGGCAGGAAGCTGGACCGAGAGACATGGGGAAAGACAAAAAAGCAGCGGCAAGAGCATGGCAGAGAGGGAGGAATGAAACAACAGGGACAGGGAACCAGGACAGCGAACAACGGAGGGAAGGGCCCGGGAGGGTGCGTGGGATGACAACACAAACCAAACCCCGCAGCTACACGCTGCAGGGCGAAGAGGGAAGAATAAAGAAATAGGGACAGGGAGCTGGAAAAAAAAGAGAGCAGGAGAGCAAAAAGGGTAGCAATGTGTACAGAAAGAAGAGGGGGGGGCAATTCTAAAATAGGGTCCGCGGGGAGCCAGAGACAGTGAGATGGACAAAGGACAAAAGCGACAGCCTACAGGGCGGAGAACAAGGAATCCACGAAAAGGGGCAGAGAGCTGGCCAGAGAGAGACGGAGAAAGGCAAGCAAATAGCGTGGAGCTACGGGACAGAAAACGTGAAATGAAAACACAAAGAGAGGGAGCCCGGCAGAGAGGGACTGAGGGGAAAAATCCAGACCGCAACCCACATTCCCCAGTTCCCCTGCGCTGCTCGGGACGAGGGAGGTAGAGAAATCGGGAGTGAAGTTGAGCCCGGGAAGAAGGGAGGGGGTGGGGGGAAGGTGTTTTAAGATTCAGTTCTTATTTCTCATTATCCTACCCCGATTTGATTGGTAATCAATTAGACTGGTTTCCTCAAGTTGAGCCTGTGTTTTGCCTGTGACAGTAATTGCTGAGCGATCTCTCCCTGTCCTTATCTCAACCCACGAGCTTTTCATTCTATTTTTTTCTCTCCGCTGTCCAGCTGAAGAGGGGAGCGACAGAGCACCTTTGGTGGGCGCCTGGCATCCAGCCACGGGGGCACCGGCACGGACACAGAGAGATGGAGAAAAGGAAAAAGCGAAGGGCTACACAGCAGAGAGGAAGGAATTAAAAAACAGGGATGGGAAGCGAAAAAAGAGCGAGATGGAGAAGGGGGCGGGGGGGAGCCAGCGACGGCAAAAATAGTGACGGGCTACAGGACACAGAGGCAGGAATGCAAAAGTAGCGGCCGGGTGCCGGGCAGAGAGAGACACAGAAGGAAAAAACTAGCCAAGGGCTACAGGGCAGAGAGAGGGAGGACCTAAAAGATGGGGACAGGCAGATGCTCAGAGCGAGATGCAGAAAGGAGGTACAGGGGAGAAGGGGGGGGGGGGGGGGGCAGAAATTAACCCCCACAAAAAATTGCAGTGGCGTGGGAAAGTGAGGGCGCCAGGGGCGGGGCAGGGAGGCAACCAGACACACGGGAAGGGAGACAGGGCCCCGAGGGCCCAGGACTCACCGCAGCCTTCGCTCTCGGGAGAATTTGCCAGCTCGGACGGGCTGTCCTCCACCTAAGAGGATACGGGGATGTCTTACAGCTCTCACGAGACAAGGCTTCCTAGACGTGGCCTTGCTTGCTTCCTTGCTTGCTCGCTCGCTCGCTCACGCGCTACACGACTACAAAGCGGGATCCTTCCTCACCCGCAGAGGCAGGCGCTCTCTTGCCTGCAGCGGGAGGCAGCTGCCGGCTGCACCCTCTTTATTTTATTCTTTGGCTGTTTTACCTGTCTCCGGCCTCCCCAGATTCAGCCGCGGCAGCTCCCGGCCACAGCCAGGAAGCGCTCCGCCTGCCCCTTTTCACCCGTGCCGCCAGGGACAATGGGGCCAAAGGCGAAAACCATGCAAGTCCGAGCCAGGGACAGTCAACGACGTCCCCGGAGAGGAACCAACAAGTGAGTCCTCAGCACCGCCCCTGCGAGACAGAAAGAACAAGCCCCCATTTATCCACAGCGATGACTGACCGACTCTAGCTGCACCTGGGGATGCGATGGGGGAGCAGGACAGAGCAACGGAAAGAAAAAATAAGACGAGGGAGAAAGACAGAGGAGCAGAGAAAGAAAGGCACAGGGAAAAGGACAGCCAGATGCACGCATCACTAAAAAAAAGGCACGAGGAGCCCCGCAGGGACACAGCAGAGAGAACAAACAGGGTCGGGGAGCAGGCCAGAGGGAGAGAAAGTGACGAGCGGGGAGCCCAACAGCCAGATCGAGAGAGAACCCGCATGAGAGGAATAAGGGAGGGAGAAAGAGAAAAAGATAGCAAACGAGCCAGAGGGATTGAGGGGGAAAAGAGAGACGTGGATCAGGACAAAGAGAGGGAGAAAGACAAACCAGCACTGGGCTGCAGGATGTGAAGAAGGGTAGCAGGACAGAGGGGAATAACGGGACGACGAGCTGGGCAGGGGGGGGTGTAGCGAGAAACAATGGGACAGGCAGCGGTGCGGAGATATGCAGGCAAAAAGTTAGGGGGAGGATGGAGGGCAGAGAGAAGAAAAGGGACAGGGAGCGGGGCACAGATGGAGAAAGAAACATTAGAGAGAGGAGGAGAGGCACAGGACCAAGGCAGACAGATGGAGAAGGGAGGGAGGAAGGGAGGGACGAAAAAAACAGTGATGAGCAGCGGGGCCAGAGGGAGAAGGAAAGAGAGGACGAAGGACAGAGCAATACAGAAACCAGGTGAGGGACAGGGAGCCAGGAAGCGGGACACTGCGGAAGAAAGAGGGACAGGGAGCAGGATGCCGAGACAGGGAGCAACCAAGAGAATGACGGAGAGGTGGAGCACGAGGAAAACACAGGGCACAGAGGCGAATCCGCAAATAACAGGGGCAGGGAGCAGCGCAAAGGCTCAGCAAGAGTAAGAGGATGAACAGGAAGGGGAACACAGACAGCAAAATACAGAATGAAAAACCCCAGCAACAGCGAGCAAGACAAAGGGATCAAGAGAGAAAGAGAAGGAAGGAGGGGAGAGCGATAGGAAGGCAGGGACACGGAGCGGCACGTACAGGTGGAGAGAGGAAGAGAACGCCAGGGAACAGGCCGGGGGGGGGGGGGGGTGGGGGGGTGGAAGAGACAGATACAGATCAGGACAAAGAGATGGAAAAAGGAAAAAACAGCAATGGGCTGCAGGACTGAGACGGAGAAGGGGGGGGGGGGAAGAGGGAGAGGAAGCAGGACAAAAGCGCAGAGAGAAAAAGAAAAGGGAGCAGTAGAACAAGTGAGATGAAGGAAGAGAGGAAGAGGGAGTGGGAGAGAAGAATAGAAAGGAGAAGAGAGGTGCAGGGAAGGGGCGGGGGGGGGCAGAAATCGCAGCAGCGTGGGGAAAGCGAGGGGGGCCAGGGGCGGGGCAGGGAGGCAATCGGACGCACGGGAGGGGAGACAGGGCGCTGAGGGCCCGGGACTCACTGCAGCTCTCGCCCTCGGGAGAATTTGCCAGCTCAGACGCTGCTTTCAGCTTCTCTCCTCCCTTCTCTGCTGTAACTCCGCTCGCTCGGCCGGCCTCCCCCTGAGAGAACACACGGGGCTCTCCCGGCTCTCCCGAGAGCACGGGGCCCAGCGGGCAGGCGACACCCCCCGCACCCCCAAAGGGGCTCGCTCGCCTCACCGGGGCTCCTGCCCGCCGCCCGCCACCGCTCATCACGCCCAGCACCCTGCCGCGCTGCAGCGGCAGCCAAGGCTGCGGCGGGCGGCGCTGCTGCGGGAACCGCGCTCGCCCGGGGCCAGCACCGGCGCTGCTGTTCCGCCTCGTGCGCGCCGAGAGCACGGCCGGGGGGCGGCAGCGGCGTTTCCTTACCGGCGGGCAGCGCCGAGCACGGCGGCATCGCGTGGCTGGTACCGACGGGCCGCCCCCTGGATCCCGTGGCCGCAGCAATGCGCATGGGGCGGCTGCCGGGCTGCAGTACCGGAGTTTGGTCACAGGGCAGCAGCAGCGAGCCCGGGGAAAGCGCCCCACGGCACTGTGCGCGGGGGCTGGAGCTGCAGTACCGAACTTTGGTCACACGGGGGCAGCACCGAGCCCGGGAAAGCGAATAACGGAGGGAAGGGGGCCGGGCGGGGGAAAACCACGCATACCAAACCCCGCAGCTCCACGCTGCAGGGCAGAGAGGCAAGAATTAAGAAATAGGGACAGGGAGCCGGAAAAAAGAGAGCGGGAGGGCACAAAAGGTAGCTATGCGTACAGAAAGAAGGGGGAAGGGCAATTCTAAACTAGGGTCCTCGGGGAGCCAGAGACAGCGAGATGGACAAAGGACAAAAGCGACAGGCTACAGGGCGGAGAGCGAGGAATTCACGAACAGGGGCAGAGCGCTGGCCAGAGAGAGACGGAGAAAGGCTGGGGCTGCAGTACCCAGTTTTTGGTCACGGGGTGGGCAGTGCAGCGAGCGCGGCAAAGCTCGCCCCCGCGCATTGAGCGGTGGCTGGAGCTGCAGTACCGCATTTTTCTCACCGGGTGGCAGCACTGAGGGCTGGAAAAGAGCCTCGCTGCGCATGCGCGGGGGCTGGAGCTGCAGTACCCACTTTTGTTCACCAGGCAGCAGCACTGAGCGCTGGAAAGCGCGCTACTGCGCATGCGCGAGGCCGGAGCCGCAGTGCCCCATTTCGGTCAACAGGGGGCAGCACTGAGCGCGGGGAAAAATCAGCCCCACTGCGCAATGCCGCACGGCAACAGCGCCGGCTGCCCGGGGGCATCTTCAAAATTCTTTTCCGATTACTCCGCAGAATGAGAAATGGCTGCTACCTCAGCCCCGTTTAGACCACCCAAAGGCGGCAGCTACTGACTGCGGGGGGGCGGGGGGGCCAAGAGCAGGGCTTGCATTGCTCTGCCCGCTTCCTACTCGCGGCCCATGCGGCACGGTGTGCGCTGCTTCCGCTGCCAGAAGCATCCCAGGGCTCGACTGTGGGCAGCCCCGAGCAGCATCCGGCTGCTCCGAAAGCCTGGGCGCTCTTTCTGCCCGTGCCCCCTGCACCCCATTACCTTGGAAGCAGAAGCAGCACAAGGAACCGCTAACGGGTTTTCTTTTTCCCCTTTGCAGTAAGCACCCGGCATCGCTCTATTGCTCTGCACGTACAAGCCGCGTTGCGAGAGCGGCAGCAGCGAGTCAACAGATGCTGCGGAAAGGTTAAAGCAAAACGAAACAAAGCAGCAACACACATGGCATCCTCAAGGCAGGCGAGAAGAGACGAAACCTGCTTTCTGTCAGAGGGGCAGATACGTTCATCGGGAAACAGCACGCCCAAGCAGACCGGACGCGACTGAGCAACACGCTGGGGAGGCCTGGGCTTTGGTCTGTTGTTTGCACCTGTCCCCACCTCTGTGCTATCGGAACTCTGCTCTCCTCATCCCGCCTACACACGAGGAAGGCTTCCTGTGCAGGGCTTGTCAATTAGCTGAGAAGACGACGTCGTGTAGTCCGGAACGGCCCTTTAGTCAGCTGGGGTCAGCTGTCCCGCCCGTGCCCCCTCCCAACCCCTCGTGCCCCCCAGCCCGCTCGGCGGCGGGGCGGTATGAGGAGCCGGAAAAGCCTCAGCTCGGTGCAAACGCTGCTCGGCAGTGGCTAGAACACCAGCGTGTCATCAACGCCGTTCCCAGCACAAATCCCAAACGGGAGGAGGGAGACAGGGCTGGGGAGCGGGGTGCAGGGAAGCGTCTGGGGGGCCGCAAGCAGCGCCCTGAGGGCCCAGAAGCAGAGGGGTTATGGGGGGCTGTGCCCAATATGGTGGGGCGGAGGCGGGGGCACGTCCCCAGGAAAAAAGAACTCACCTGGGGGGAAAGCCTCGTGCAGGGGGGACGCTCGGGTGGAAAGCATTTGGGAGGGCAGGGGAGACACACAGAGAGGGACGGGGAGGAGGAGGAGGACACGGACAGAGGGGTACGTGTGTGTGGGAAAAGGTGCATGGGGGGGACACGCGTGGGGATGACCTACGCCAGGGGGGTCCGCCCGGGGTAATCCACAGCAGATAACTCACCTGGGACAACCTGCAGCAGGCGATCCGCTCCGCATAACTGACCCACACCGCATCCATGCTGGATAACGCTCAGTGGTGCTCCTCAAACTGCCAGCGTTTCACCCCACATTTAGCCCAAATTAGGGGTTGGGGTTCATTTGGTTTTGTTGTGGTTTTTTTCCTTTTTTTCTTTTTGAATTTTCCACAATGGAAAACTGGCATTTGTTTGCTTTTCCCAAATATATTCAATTCTGGGGGTTTTCAGCGCTTCTCCACAACATAAAAATTAGTGATTCTTGCTTTTGGTTTTGTTCTTTTGGGCTTTTGGTGGGGTTTTTGGGGTGGGGGTGTTTTTTTGTTGGGGTTTCCCCCCCTCCCCTTTCTTTCCAGCTGCACAAATCCAGGTGCCTTTGGCTGTCCCGAGAGCAGCAACAGCTTCAGGAATATTTAGACCCGGAACAAGGGAGAAAAATAAACCAGCTTCATCTCACGCACAGGAAAGCAGCAGAGAAAGGGGTCGGCATTTAAAGCCCTTACGGAAAAGAGGCATTCTCGTTCCATTCCTCAACCCATCTGTTTAGGTCAAAATATCGCAACACTACTATGGCAGTATTGAGAGCAGGGAACAACGGCCCCGCCACTGCACAGCCTATCCTCCCATGCTATTTACGTAGCAGGACGCATAGGACAGAGGGACCTATTTTTGCACACACGACCCTGGGTTTCCCAAAAAATTTATGCTTACCAAAAATGGCCATTTGGAACATACCGACAAACAACATTTGGCAATAAAACTTCGATGTCTTTGACACGCGCGCAGTTCTGGTGACTTGCTATTTGCTTCTTGTTACTGCTGTTCTTCCTTCAGAAATTCTACTTGTAGCCAAGTTACTCACTACTGGTTCAAGCATTTACCTTCCTGGTATTACTACCACATGGACACGTGCAAGTAACTTAACCGCTCTTCTAAAACGATCCAAATTAAAATTGCTACCACAAAAGAGGAAGGAAAGAGAAGAAAAGGAGAGGTCAGGCGGCAACAGAGCCCTGCAGCCTTCCGCAGTCAACACTGCGCTCTTTTTAAAACAAAACCAACCAACCAACAACCCAAAACCCCCCAAACATCAAAACCCAACACACAAAAAACAAGCAACAACAAACCGAAACCACGACGATGTATCTTTTTTTCTTTCAGAGCTCATCCCTGTCCTCACCATGCTGTCTTGTCAGAGCATGAGGCGCAGGCGATCTGTATCCCGATGACGTTTGCATGTGACAAATACACATTCAGAAGTAGCCCAGATCTCTACGACTGGTATCATGCTTATCGTTTTAATAACCATAATTCAGTTTTATTGACAGACGCGTTTGTGAGGACGCTAATTAACTTTTACACATAGCCTCTCCTTGGCAGGGGTTGGGGGTGTGTGTGTGTGTCTGTGTGTGTGTGAGACACGGGGATGGGGCACACGACACCCAAATGTGTTAGAGACTGAAAAAAAAATGACGATTCAGAGCTCCCAACCACGAGGGAGCGGCGAGGAAATTCATGAAAGTGAAGACAAACAGCAGCAACGTTAAGTGAAATTTGGCTTCAATTCTGATCACGTACTTAAGAGACTCTCCAAGTCTACACCTCAGTCCTATGAATGACCAGCCCTTTGTTGGAAGGGCAAACTTTTTTTACTTCAAAGTCCTAGATCGAAGGTTCCATGGAACAGAATGCGGATCGAGCCACGGGACAACACGCCACCAACATTCTAATGAAAGCAAACAAAGAAACAAAAAAAAAAATCGTATCAAAATCAAGCTTAAGCACCGGTTTCCATCACGTGTCATTCATTATGCTTCTAGTGGCATCTAGCTGCTCAAAAATCAACTATGCCGACACCACATATTACTAAAAATTTAGCGACGCGCAGAAAAATAAAAGGCTATTTCCAACTTGCCCATAAAACTAGTATGAACAAACAGAAGAGAAGCACTTGACCCTACCGAAAGTTACAGGCAGCTCTTAATTTATCCTAGATGAAAGCTTGTTCTTTTACCTGAAAGGAAAACATTCGTGACTCCCAAGGGACCGATGCAGGAACGAGGCATGCTCGGTAACTGCAATTTTTCATCAGCTTTTCGGCACCGGCAGCACATTTGCCTTTTCTCTGGGTTTGATGCGGAGTATCTGTAGCATCCTCAAACTCACAAAGGCTTCTCAGCCCGACTCACGCCGAGAGCGGCAGAGGCCGCCCAGCCCCAGCGAGGAGCAGCCGGGGATGGGATGGGACCGGGCTGCCTCTACTCGCCCCGGCCAGGCAGGGGCTTGGCCCCAAAACCCTCTCAACGACCCCGCTGCAGCGTTTGTCCCAGGGCCGCTTCTGCCCCCGCCAGCCCTGCAGAGAGATGGAGCAAGAAAACGTTGAGTCTGCGAGCAGGACGGAGGGAGAGAGAGATGGGGGGGAGTGGAGGAGAGGAAGAAGAAAGGAGGGACAGAGACAGTGACAGAGAGAAAGAAGCATTGGGGCAGAAGGAGAGACGAAGAAAAAAAGGCAGACAGGAAGAAAGCTAGGAGATGGGGAGGGTGGGGAAAAAGGACAAGGAGCAGGACACAGCTTGTCCGAGAAAGACAGGGAGCAAGACAAGGCGATACAGAGAGAGAAAAAGGGAGAGGAAGGCAGGACAAAGCGCAAGACAGGCAAAAATTAGAGCCAGGAAGCAGGACAGAGATGGAGGGAAAAAAGGCCTAGGGTGGGTAGCAGGACAGGAGAGAGGGCCGGGGGTGTGGAAACCAGCACCGGGCTGCAGGACAGAGATGGAAAAATTAAAAATAGAGACACAGGGAGCGCGGACAGAATGACAGAGAGAGAAAAAACAGACAGAGAGCTGGACAGCATTGGAGGGAAAAAAACAACTGTGATGAGCGGCTGGACAGAGAGAGAGGGAGATCCGAAAAGAGAGAAAGGAAAGAAGGGACAGCCAGCTGGACAGGGGGACACAGTTAGAAAGAATTGGAAGAGGGAATGGGGCAGAGGGAAAGAAAGACAGAAAAGATAGAGAGAGGAAGCAGGGCAGAGGGATTAGCAAGAGGAAAAAAAGAAAGGGACAGAGCGCTGGACAGAGATTGGAAAAAAAAAGCAGCAGGGGACAGAGGACAAGGTGCAGAAAGAGTGACAGGGAGCAGGGCAGATGGGGGGGGGGGGGGGGGAGGAGGAACAAAACAGGGCAGCAGCAGGATGGAGATGGAGAAGAAAAAAAACACCTGGGACGGTCAACAGGACAGAGACAAACATGAATACAGGCAGGGAGTGGGACAAAGGAAGATAGCGAGAAACGACGGGATAAGCAGCGAGACAGAGCAACAGACAAGAATAATGACAATGAGAGAGAGAGAAAGACGAAGACCTTGAGAAGCACAGGGGGTTGGAGAAAGAAAGGGGAGGTATTAGGAGCCCTGCGGAGAGACAGAGGACAACACAAACTAGAACAGGAAGCAGACGGTGAGCTGATGAAAAAAAACAGTGACAGTGAGCAAGAAAAAGGGATAGAGAAAGAGAAGGAAGGAAGGAGGGAGATAGGAAGGCAGGGACACGGAGTGGCACGTACAGGCGCAGAGAGAGAAAAGGACGCTAGGGAACAGGTCAGAGCAATTGTGGGGAAAAAGGGGATAGATGCCGATCAGGAGAGAAAGAGATGGAATAGGAAAAAAAACCCAATGGTTGCAGGACAGAGACAGAGGATGAAAAAAAACAGGGAGAGGCAGCAGGAGGGAAGAACAGAGAGGCAAGGAGAGATAAAGGGACTGGGACGCGCAAGAGGGGAGGCTGGGCCCCGAGGGCCCGGGGACCTCACCACAGCTCTCGCTCTCAGCGCTGCCAGGGGAATTTCCCAGTTCAGACGCTTCCTTCTCCTTCTCTCCTCCCTTCCTCTTCTGTAACTCCGGTCGCTTGGCTCTCCTCCACCTAAGAGAATACACGGGTCTCTTACAGCTCTCATGAGACAAGGACTGCCTAGACGCGTAGCCTCGCGCGCTCGTGCGCTCTGCAACTACAAAGAGGGATCCTTCCTCGCCCGCAGAGGCAGGCGCTTTCTTGCCCGCAGCGGGAGGCAGCTGCCGGCTGCACCCTCTTTAGTGTATTCTTCAGCTGCTTTACCTGTCTCTGCCCTCGCCAGCTTCAGCCACAGCAGCTCTCCTCCACAGCCAGCAAGCGCTCCGCCTGCCCCTTTTCTCCCCCACACCGCTAGGAGTGCGAGGCCAGGCACAGACAACCCACGCCAGCCTGAACCTGGGGCAGTCAACAGCATCTCCAGGGGAAGAACGGGCAACCGTGTCCCTCAAGCGTGGCCTCTGGAAGGGGGAAAGAATAACCAGTGGCCATTATTACCAGAGCCTGCCCCCGGCCACAGCCCCTCCTTATGCAGGGGCTTCTGCAGACACCGCTCCTTCCCTGCACTGCTGCTATCGGTACTGCATTAAGGGAGAATCCAGCGCGTTCGAGGGCCAGCTTCCAGCCTTCGCGACAGGCCTTGCGGGTGATCTAGGGCTACGGGGACAGGCTTCGGGGGCAGGTGCTGGAGCTGGGGGCAGCTGCACGGGCTCAGTGGGCCCGGGGGCGGGGGGGGGCTCAGGGGGAGCCCTGGCGAGTTGGGGACGTGCCCGCCGTCGGCGCCAGCGGCATGTCCTCCTCCTTCCCTCCTACCGCCGCTCTCTCTCGGGGAACTCCCCGGGGCTGCCCCGACCCCGCTCGCCCCCAGCTGCCCGGCAGCCTGCCGCAGCGGCACCTTTGAAGCTTCCCCTCCCGCCACCCCCGGGAGCCCGGCGGGCAGCAGACACCCCTGCACCCACCAAAGGGGCTCGCTCACATCACATCACATCACATCGCCGCTGCTCCTGGCTCTCACCCCCGCCACCGGCAATCGCGCCCGCCGCGCCGCCATGCCGCTCCCGCACACCGCGCACGCGCCGGACACCGACGGCGCGCCGGAGGGGCCACACCCGGCGCGCGAACGCCGGGACGCAGCACCGCGATTCGGCCACCAGGCTGCCGCGTGACTGGGCCGTGCCGCGAAAACTACAGCTCCCGGCATGCCCCGCGCAGGCAACACATGGCCGACCGCAAGCCCCTTTCCCAGCACCGCAGCTGCCGGCACGCCGCCAGAGGCAGCCGGCCCCGCTTTCTCCCTTCCGGGGACGCCGCCGTTCCCCCCGCCCGCCGGCGCCCCCGGGAGCCCTGCCGAGCCCTCGGCGCAGCCCCGCGCTCCTCAGGCAGCCCCCGCCGCCCGGCTCCGGCACACGGCGCGGCACCCCCACACGCCCCGGCTCCCCTCGCCGCCAGCTGCGACACGACACGACACGACACGACAACGGCAGCCCCGCACTCCCCCGCAGGCACCGTCGCCCTCCCGGTCCATCGCCCGGCCCCTGCTCACCTTCTCCCTCGGTGCAGGTGCAGCCACAGCCCGGCGACCGCTCCACTCCTCCCCTTGCCTCACACCGGCCCTTCCACGGCCCCCCGGGGCAGGGCAGCACCGGCAGCACCAGCCCCTCCACCGGCAGCCACCCCTTTACAGGGAGGGGCCCTGGCCATCAGCCTCACTGCCCGCACCTGGGGCTCCTCCAGCCCCGGCCCACAGCTGGAGCCCAGCAGGAACAGGGGGCCATTGCCTGACCCCCACAGCGTGTCACCTCCTACCCTGGGCCCCCATCATAGCCCCTTGCCTGGTGCAAAGGGAGCGCAAATTCAGCCGGCGAGTGTTTATTCAGTCACACACACGTAACAAGTCCCGGGAGCGAGTCTGCTCCGGGGCTCAGGGCCCCCGACACTCCCCCTGCCCCTGGGACACCCTGGCAGTGGTTCCGGGAGCCACGCTCGTCAGTTCGGCGGGGAACGGACAGAGGTGGGGGACGCCAAAAATGAGGAGCGGGGCGCTGGACGGCGGGGGGAGAGAGAAAGCACGAGGCAGGGAATGGGACAGCAAGAGAAGGACGGGGACGAGGGAGCCCGACAGAGGTGGAGAAAGAAGCAGCAGGGAGAGAGGCTGCAGAAAGGGGGAGAGGGAGCTGGACAGACACTGACAAAGAGGGACGGGGAGCAGGATGGAGATGCGGGAGAAACCTGGGACGGGCAGCAAGACAGAGAGGGAGGAGAGAAGAACAGGGGCAGGAAGCTGGACCGAGAGACATGGGGAAAGACAAAAAAGCAGCGGCAAGAGCATGGCAGAGAGGGAGGAATGAAACAACAGGGACAGGGAACCAGGACAGCGAACAACGGAGGGAAGGGCCCGGGAGGGTGCGTGGGATGACAACACAAACCAAACCCCGCAGCTACACGCTGCAGGGCGAAGAGGGAAGAATAAAGAAATAGGGACAGGGAGCTGGAAAAAAAAGAGAGCAGGAGAGCAAAAAGGGTAGCAATGTGTACAGAAAGAAGAGGGGGGGGCAATTCTAAAATAGGGTCCGCGGGGAGCCAGAGACAGTGAGATGGACAAAGGACAAAAGCGACAGCCTACAGGGCGGAGAACAAGGAATCCACGAAAAGGGGCAGAGAGCTGGCCAGAGAGAGACGGAGAAAGGCAAGCAAATAGCGTGGAGCTACGGGACAGAAAACGTGAAATGAAAACACAAAGAGAGGGAGCCCGGCAGAGAGGGACTGAGGGGAAAAATCCAGACCGCAACCCACATTCCCCAGTTCCCCTGTGCTGCTCGGGGGGGAGGAGGTTGAGAAATCGGGAGTGAAGTTGAGCCCGGGAAGAAGGGAGGGGGTGGGGGGAAGGTGTTTTAAGATTCAGTTCTTATTTCTCATTATCCTACCCCGATTTGATTGGTAATCAATTAGACTGGTTTCCTCAAGTTGAGCCTGTGTTTTGCCTGTGACAGTAATTGCTGAGCGATCTCTCCCTGTCCTTATCTCAACCCACGAGCTTTTCATTCTATTTTTTTCTCTCCGCTGTCCAGCTGAAGAGGGGAGCGACAGAGCACCTTTGGTGGGCGCCTGGCATCCAGCCACGGGGGCACCGGCACGGACACAGAGAGATGGAGAAAAGGAAAAAGCGAAGGGCTACACAGCAGAGAGGAAGGAATTAAAAAACAGGGATGGGAAGCGAAAAAAGAGCGAGATGGAGAAGGGGGCGGGGGGGAGCCAGCGACGGCAAAAATAGTGACGGGCTACAGGACACAGAGGCAGGAATGCAAAAGTAGCGGCCGGGTGCCGGGCAGAGAGAGACACAGAAGGAAAAAACTAGCCAAGGGCTACAGGGCAGAGAGAGGGAGGACCTAAAAGATGGGGACAGGCAGATGCTCAGAGCGAGATGCAGAAAGGAGGTACAGGGGAGAAGGGGGGGGGCAGAAATTAACCCCCACAAAAAATTGCAGTGGCGTGGGAAAGTGAGGGCGCCAGGGGCGGGGCAGGGAGGCAACCAGACACACGGGAAGGGAGACAGGGCCCCGAGGGCCCAGGACTCACCGCAGCCTTCGCTCTCGGGAGAATTTGCCAGCTCGGACGCTTCCTTCTCCCTTCCTCTTCTGTAACTCCGGTCGCTTGGCTGTCCTCCACCTAAGAGGATACGGGGATGTCTTACAGCTCTCACGAGACAAGGCTTCCTAGACGTGGCCTTGCTTGCTTCCTTGCTTGCTTGCTCGCTCGCTCACGCGCTACACGACTACAAAGCGGGATCCTTCCTCACCCGCAGAGGCAGGCGCTCTCTTGCCTGCAGCGGGAGGCAGCTGCCGGCTGCACCCTCTTTATTTTATTCTTTGGCTGTTTTACCTGTCTCCGGCCTCCCCAGATTCAGCCGCGGCAGCTCCCGGCCACAGCCAGGAAGCGCTCCGCCTGCCCCTTTTCACCCGTGCCGCCAGGACAATGGGGCCAAAGGCGAAAACCATGCAAGTCCGAGCCAGGGACAGTCAACGACGTCCCCGGAGAGGAACCAACAAGTGAGTCCTCAGCACCGCCCCTGCGAGACAGAAAGAACAAGCCCCCATTTATCCACAGCGATGACTGACCGACTCTAGCTGCACCTGGGGATGCGATGGGGAGCAGGACAGAGCAACGGAAAGAAAAAATAAGACGAGGGAGAAAGACAGAGGAGCAGAGAAAGAAAGGCACAGGGAAAAGGACAGCCAGATGCACGCATCACTAAAAAAAAGGCACGAGGAGCCCCGCAGGGACACAGCAGAAGAACAAACAGGGTCGGGGAGCAGGCCAGAGGGAGAGAAAGTGACGAGCGGGGAGCCCAACAGCCAGATCGAGAGAGAACCCGCATGAGAGGAATAAGGGAGGGAGAAAGAGAAAAAGATAGCAAACGAGCCAGAGGGATTGAGGGGGAAAAGAGAGACGTGGATCAGGACAAAGAGAGGGAGAAAGACAAACCAGCACTGGGCTGCAGGATGTGAAGAAGGGTAGCAGGACAGAGGGGAATAACGGGACGACGAGCTGGGCAGGGGGGGGTGTAGCGAGAAACAATGGGACAGGCAGCGGTGCGGAGATATGCAGGCAAAAAGTTAGGGGGAGGATGGAGGGCAGAGAGAAGAAAAGGGACAGGGAGCGGGGCACAGATGGAGAAAGAAACATTAGAGAGAGGAGGAGAGGCACAGGACCAAGGCAGACAGATGGAGAAGGGAGGGAGGAAGGGAGGGACGAAAAAAACAGTGATGAGCAGCGGGCCAGAGGGAGAAGGAAAGAGAGGACGAAGGACAGAGCAATACAGAAACCAGGTGAGGGACAGGGAGCCAGGAAGCGGGACACTGCGGAAGAAAGAGGGACAGGGAGCAGGATGCCGAGACAGGGAGCAACCAAGAGAATGACGGAGAGGTGGAGCACGAGGAAAACACAGGGCACAGAGGCGAATCCGCAAATAACAGGGGCAGGGAGCAGCGCAAAGGCTCAGCAAGAGTAAGAGATGAACAGGAAGGGGAACACAGACAGCAAAATACAGAATGAAAAACCCAGCAACAGCGAGCAAGACAAAGGGATCAAGAGAGAAAGAGAAGGAAGGAGGGAGAGCGATAGGAAGGCAGGGACACGGAGCGGCACGTACAGGTGGAGAGAGGAAGAGAACGCCAGGGAACAGGCCGGGGGGGGGGGGCGTGGGGGGTGGAAGAGACAGATACAGATCAGGACAAAGAGATGGAAAAAGGAAAAAACAGCAATGGGCTGCAGGACTGAGACGGAGAAGGGGGGGGGGGGGGAAGAGGGAGAGGAAGCAGGACAAAAGCGCAGAGAGAAAAAGAAAAGGGAGCAGTAGAACAAGTGAGATGAAGGAAGAGAGGAAGAGGGAGTGGGAGAGAAGAATAGAAAGGAGAAGAGAGGTGCAGGGAAGGGGCGGGGGGGGGGCAGAAATCGCAGCAGCGTGGGAAAGCGAGGGGGCCAGGGGCGGGGCAGGGAGGCAATCGGACGCACGGGAGGGGAGACAGGGCGCTGAGGGCCCGGGACTCACTGCAGCTCTCGCCCTCGGGAGAATTTGCCAGCTCAGACGCTGCTTTCAGCTTCTCTCCTCCCTTCCTCTGCTGTAACTCCGCTCGCTCGGCCGGCCTCCCCCTGAGAGAACACACGGGGCTCTCCCGGCTCTCCCGAGAGCACGGGCCCAGCGGGCAGGCGACACCCCCGCACCCCCAAAGGGGCTCGCTCGCCTCACCGGGGCTCCTGCCCGCCGCCCGCCACCGCTCATCACGCCCAGCACCCTGCTGCGCTGCAGCGGCAGCCAAGGCTGCGGCGGCGGCGCTGCTGCGGGAACCGCGCTCGCCCGGGGCCAGCACCGGCGCTGCTGTTCCGCCTCGTGCGCGCCGAGAGCACGGCCGGGGGGCGGCAGCGGCGTTTCCTTACCGGCGGGCAGCGCCGAGCACGGCGGCATCGCGTGGCTGGTACCGACGGGCCGCCCCCTGGATCCCGTGGCCGCAGCAATGCGCATGGGCGGCTGCCGGGCTGCAGTACCGGAGTTTGGTCACAGGGCAGCAGCAGCGAGCCCGGGGAAAGCGCCCCACGGCACTGTGCGCGGGGCTGGAGCTGCAGTACCGAACTTTGGTCACACGGGGGCAGCACCGAGCCCGGGAAAGCGAATAACGGAGGGAAGGGGCCGGGGCGGGGGAAAACCACGCATACCAAACCCCGCAGCTCCACGCTGCAGGGCAGAGAGGCAAGAATTAAGAAATAGGGACAGGGAGCCGGAAAAAAGAGAGCGGGAGGGCACAAAAGGTAGCTATGCGTACAGAAAGAAGGGGGAAGGGCAATTCTAAACTAGGGTCCTCGGGGAGCCAGAGACAGCGAGATGGACAAAGGACAAAAGCGACAGGCTACAGGGCGGAGAGCGAGGAATTCACGAACAGGGGCAGAGCGCTGGCCAGAGAGAGACGGAGAAAGGCTGGGGCTGCAGTACCCATTTTTTGGTCACGGGGGTGGCAGCAGCGAGCGCGGCAAAGCTCGCCCCCGCGCATTGAGCAGGGCTGGAGCTGCAGTACCGCATTTTTCTCACCGGGTGGCAGCACTGAGGGCTGGAAAAGAGCCTCGCTGCGCATGCGCGGGGCTGGAGCTGCAGTACCCACTTTTGTTCACCAGGCAGCAGCACTGAGCGCTGGAAAGCGCGCTACTGCGCATGCGCGAGGCCGGAGCCGCAGTGCCCCATTTCGGTCAACAGGGGGCAGCACTGAGCGCGGGAAAAATCAGCCCCACTGCGCATGCGCACGGCAACAGCGCCGGCTGCCCGGGGCATCTTCAAAATTCTTTTCCGATTACTCCGCAGAATGAGAAATGGCTGCTACCTCAGCCCCGTTTAGACCACCCAAAGGCGGCAGCTACTGACTGCGGGGGGGCGGGGGGCCAAGAGCAGGGCTTGCATTGCTCTGCCCGCTTCCTACTCGCGGCCCATGCGGCACGGTGTGCGCTGCTTCCGCTGCCAGAAGCATCCCAGGGCTCGACTGTGGCAGCCCCGAGCAGCATCCGGCTGCTCCGAAAGCCTGGGCGCTCTTTCTGCCCGTGCCCCCTGCACCCCATTACCTTGGAAGCAGAAGCAGCACAAGGAACCGCTAACGGGTTTTCTTTTTCCCCTTTGCAGTAAGCACCCGGCATCGCTCTATTGCTCTGCACGTACAAGCCGCGTTGCGAGAGCGGCAGCAGCGAGTCAACAGATGCTGCGGAAAGGTTAAAGCAAAACGAAACAAAGCAGCAACACACATGGCATCCTCAAGGCAGGCGAGAAGAGACGAAACCTGCTTTCTGTCAGAGGGGCAGATACGTTCATCGGGAAACAGCACGCCCAAGCAGACCGGACGCGACTGAGCAACACGCTGGGGAGGCCTGGGCTTTGGTCTGTTGTTTGCACCTGTCCCCACCTCTGTGCTATCGGAACTCTGCTCTCCTCATCCCGCCTACACACGAGGAAGGCTTCCTGTGCAGGGCTTGTCAATTAGCTGAGAACACGACGTCGTGTAGTCCGGAACGGCCCTTTAGTCAGCTGGGGTCAGCTGTCCCGCCCGTGCCCCCTCCCAACCCCTCGTGCCCCCCAGCCCGCTCGGCGGCGGGGCGGTACGAGGAGCCGGAAAAGCCTCAGCTCGGTGCAAACGCTGCTCGGCAGTGGCTAGAACACCAGCGTGTCATCAACGCCGTTCCCAGCACAAATCCCAAACGGGAGGAGGGAGACAGGGCTGGGAGCGGGGTGCAGGGAAGCGTCTGGGGGGCCGCAAGCAGCGCCCTGAGGGCCCAGAAGCAGAGGGGTTATGGGGGGCTGTGCCCAATATGGTGGGGCGGAGGCGGGGGCACGTCCCCAGGAAAAAAGAACTCACCTGGGGGAAAGCCTCGTGCAGGGGGACGCTCGGGTGGAAAGCATTTGGGAGGGCAGGGAGACACACAGAGAGGGACGGGGAGGAGGAGGAGGACACGGACAGAGGGGTACGTGTGGGGGAAAAGGTGCATGGGGGGGACACGCGTGGGGATGACCTACGCCAGGGGGTCCGCCCGGGGTAATCCACAGCAGATAACTCACCTGGGACAACCTGCAGCAGGCGATCCGCTCCGCATAACTGACCCACACCGCATCCATGCTGGATAACGCTCAGTGGTGCTCCTCAAACTGCCAGCGTTTCACCCCACATTTAGCCCAAATTAGGGGTTGGGGTTCATTTGGGTTTTGTTGTGGTTTTTTTCCTTTTTTTCTTTTTGAATTTTCCACAATGGAAAACTGGCATTTGTTTGCTTTTCCCAAATATATTCAATTCTGGGGGTTTTCAGCGCTTCTCCACAACATAAAAATTAGTGATTCTTGCTTTTGGTTTTGTTCTTTTGGGCTTTTGGTGGGGTTTTTGGGGTGGGGTGTTTTTTTGTTGGGGTTTCCCCCCCTCCCCTTTCTTTCCAGCTGCACAAATCCAGGTGCCTTTGGCTGTCCCGAGAGCAGCAACAGCTTCAGGAATATTTAGACCCGGAACAAGGGAGAAAAATAAACCAGCTTCATCTCACGCACAGGAAAGCAGCAGAGAAAGGGTCGGCATTTAAAGCCCTTACGGAAAAGAGGCATTCTCGTTCCATTCCTCAACCCATCTGTTAGGTCAAAATATCGCAACACTACTATGGCAGTATTGAGAGCAGGGAACAACGGCCCCGCCACTGCACAGCCTATCCTCCCATGCTATTTACGTAGCAGGACGCATAGACAGAGGGACCTATTTTTGCACACACGACCCTGGGTTTCCCAAAAAATTTATGCTTACCAAAAATGGCCATTTGGAACATACCGACAAACAACATTTGGCAATAAAACTTCGATGTCTTTGACACGCGCGCAGTTCTGGTGACTTGCTATTTGCTTCTTGTTACTGCTGTTCTTCCTTCAGAAATTCTACTTGTAGCCAAGTTACTCACTACTGGTTCAAGCATTTACCTTCCTGGTATTACTACCACATGGACACGTGCAAGTAACTTAACCGCTCTTCTAAAATGATCCAAATTAAAATTGCTACCACAAAAGAGGAAGGAAAGAGAAGAAAAGGAGAGGTCAGGCGGCAACAGAGCCCTGCAGCCTTCCGCCAGTCAACACTGCGCTCTTTTTAAAACAAACCAACCAACCAACAACCCAAAACCCCCCAAACATCAAAACCCAACACACAAAAAACAAGCAACAACAAACCGAAACCACGACGATGTATCTTTTTTTCTTTCAGAGCTCATCCCTGTCTCACCATGCTGTCTTGTCAGAGCATGAGGCGCAGGCGATCTGTATCCCGATGACGTTTGCATGCGACAAATACACATTCAGAAGTAGCCCAGATCTCTACGACTGGTATCATGCTTATCGTTTTAATAACCATAATTCAGTTTTATTGACAGACGCGTTTGTGAGGACGCTAATTAACTTTTACACATAGCCTCTCCTTGGCAGGGGTTGGGGGGGTGTGTGTGTGTCTGTGTGTGTGTGAGACACGGGATGGGGCACACGACACCCAAATGTGTTAGAGACTGAAAAAAAATGACGATTCAGAGCTCCCAACCACGAGGGAGCGGCGAGGAAATTCATGAAAGTGAAGACAAACAGCAGCAACGTTAAGTGAAATTTGGCTTCAATTCTGATCACGTACTTAAGAGACTCTCCAAGTCTACACCTCAGTCCTATGAATGACCAGCCCTTTGTTGGAAGGGCAAACTTTTTTTACTTCAAAGTCCTAGATCGAAGGTTCCATGGAACAGAATGCGGATCGAGCCACGGGACAACACGCCACCAACATTCTAATGAAAGCAAACAAAGAAACAAAAAAAAAAATCGTATCAAAATCAAGCTTAAGCACCGGTTTCCATCACGTGTCATTCATTATGCTTCTAGTGGCATCTAGCTGCTCAAAAATCAACTATGCCGACACCACATATTACTAAAAATTTAGCGACGCGCAGAAAAATAAAAGGCTATTTCCAACTTGCCCATAAAACTAGTATGAACAAACAGAAGAGAAGCACTTGACCCTACCGAAAGTTACAGGCAGCTCTTAATTTATCCTAGATGAAAGCTTGTTCTTTTACCTGAAAGGAAAACATTCGTGACTCCCAAGGGACCGATGCAGGAACGAGGCATGCTCCGGTAACTGCAATTTTTCATCAGCTTTTCGGCACCGGCAGCAGATTTGCCTTTTCTCTGGGTTTGATGCGGAGTATCTGTAGCATCCTCAAACTCACAAAGGCTTCTCAGCCCGACTCACGCCGAGAGCGGCAGAGGCCGCCCAGCCCCAGCGAGGAGCAGCCGGGGATGGGATGGGACCGGGCTGCCTCTACTCGCCCCGGCCAGGCAGGGGCTTGGCCCCAAAACCCCTCAACGACCCCGCTGCAGCGTTTGTCCCAGGGCCGCTTCTGCCCCCGCCAGCCCTGCAGAGAGATGGAGCAAGAAAACGTTGAGTCTGCGAGCAGGACGGAGGGAGAGAGAGAGATGGGGGGGAGTGGAGGAGAGGAAGAAGAAAGGAGGGACAGAGACAGTGACAGAGAGAAAGAAGCATTGGGGCAGAAGGAGAGACGAAGAAAAAAAGGCAGACAGGAAGAAAGCTAGGAGATGGGGAGGGTGGGGAAAAAGGACAAGGAGCAGGACACAGCTTGTCCGAGAAAGACAGGGAGCAAGACAAGGCGATACAGAGAGAGAAAAAAGGGAGAGGAAGGCAGGACAAAGCGCAAGACAGGCAAAAATTAGAGCCAGGAAGCAGGACAGAGATGGAGGGAAAAAAGGCCTAGGGTGGGTAGCAGGACAGGAGAGAGGGCCGGGGGTGTGGAAACCAGCACCGGGCTGCAGGACAGAGATGGAAAAATTAAAAATAGAGACACAGGGAGCGCGACAGAATGACAGAGAGAGAAAAAACAGACAGAGAGCTGGACAGCATTGGAGGGAAAAAAACAACTGTGATGAGCGGCTGGACAGAGAGAGAGGGAGATCCGAAAAGAGAGAAAGGAAAGAAGGGACAGCCAGCTGGACAGGGGGACACAGTTAGAAAGAATGGAAGAGGGAATGGGGCAGAGGGAAAGAAAGACAGAAAAGATAGAGAGAGGAAGCAGGGCAGAGGGATAGCAAGAGGAAAAAAAGAAAGGGACAGAGCGCTGGACAGAGATGGAAAAAAAAGCAGCAGGGACAGAGGACAAGGTGCAGAAAGAGTGACAGGGAGCAGGGCAGATGGGGGGGGGGGGAGGAGGAACAAAACAGGGCAGCAGCAGGATGGAGATGGAGAAGAAAAAAACACCTGGGACGGTCAACAGGACAGAGACAAACATGAATACAGGCAGGGAGTGGGACAAAGGAAGATAGCGAGAAACGACGGGATAAGCAGCGAGACAGAGCAACAGACAAGAATAATGACAATGAGAGAGAGAGAAAGACGAAGACCTTGAGAAGCACAGGGGGTTGGAGAAAGAAAGGGAGGTATTAGGAGCCCTGCGGAGAGACAGAGGACAACACAAACTAGAACAGGAAGCAGACGGTGAGCTGATGAAAAAAAACAGTGACAGTGAGCAAGAAAAAGGGATAGAGAAAGAGAAGGAAGGAAGGAGGGAGATAGGAAGGCAGGGACACGGAGTGGCACGTACAGGCGCAGAGAAGAAAAGGACGCTAGGGAACAGGTCAGAGCAATTGTGGGGAAAAAGGGATAGATGCCGATCAGGAGAAAGAGATGGAATAGGAAAAAAACCCAATGGTTGCAGGACAGAGACAGAGGATGAAAAAAAACAGGGAGAGGCAGCAGGAGGGAAGAACAGAGAGGCAAGGAGAGATAAAGGGACTGGGACGCGCAAGAGGGGAGGCTGGGCCCCGAGGGCCCGGGACTCACCACAGCTCTCGCTCTCAGCGCTGCCAGGGGAATTTCCCAGTTCAGACGCTTCCTTCTCCTTCTCTCCTCCCTTCCTCTTCTGTAACTCCGGTCGCTTGGCTCTCCTCCACCTAAGAGAATACACGGGTCTCTTACAGCTCTCATGAGACAAGACTGCCTAGACGCGTAGCCTCGCGCGCTCGTGCGCTCTGCAACTACAAAGAGGGATCCTTCCTCGCCCGCAGAGGCAGGCGCTTTCTTGCCCGCAGCGGGAGGCAGCTGCCGGCTGCACCCTCTTTAGTGTATTCTTCAGCTGCTTTACCTGTCTCTGCCCTCGCCAGCTTCAGCCACAGCAGCTCTCCTCCACAGCCAGCAAGCGCTCCGCCTGCCCCTTTTCTCCCCCACACCGCTAGGAGTGCGAGGCCAGGCACAGACAACCCACGCCAGCCTGAACCTGGGGCAGTCAACAGCATCTCCAGGGGAAGAACGGGCAACCGTGTCCTCAAGCGTGGCCTCTGGAAGGGGGAAAGAATAACCAGTGGCCATTATTACCAGAGCCTGCCCCCGGCCACAGCCCCTCCTTATGCAGGGGCTTCTGCAGACACCGCTCCTTCCCTGCACTGCTGCTATCGGTACTGCATTAAGGGAGAATCCAGCGCGTTCGAGGGCCAGCTTCCAGCCTTCGCGACAGGCCTTGCGGGTGATCTAGGGCTACGGGACAGGCTTCGGGGCAGGTGCTGGAGCTGGGGGCAGCTGCACGGGCTCAGTGGGCCCGGGGGCGGGGGGGGCTCAGGGGGAGCCCTGGCGAGTTGGGGACGTGCCCGCCGTCGGCGCCAGCGGCATGTCCTCCTCCTTCCCTCCTACCGCCGCTCTCTCTCGGGGAACTCCCCGGGGCTGCCCCGACCCCGCTCGCCCCCAGCTGCCCGGCAGCCTGCCGCAGCGGCACCTTTGAAGCTTCCCCTCCCGCCACCCCCGGGAGCCCGGCGGGCAGCAGACACCCCTGCACCCACCAAAGGGGCTCGCTCACATCACATCACATCACATCGCCGCTGCTCCTGGCTCTCACCCGCCACCGGCAATCGCGCCCGCCGCGCCGCCATGCCGCTCCCGCACACCGCGCACGCGCCGGACACCGACGGCGCGCCGGAGGGGCCACACCCGGCGCGCGAACGCCGGGACGCAGCACCGCGATTCGGCCACCAGGCTGCCGCGTGACTGGGCCGTGCCGCGAAAACTACAGCTCCCGGCATGCCCCGCGCAGGCAACAACATGGCCGACCGCAAGCCCCTTTCCCAGCACCGCAGCTGCCGGCACGCCGCCAGAGGCAGCCGGCCCCGCTTTCTCCCTTCCGGGGACGCCGCCGTTCCCCCCGCCCGCCGGCGCCCCCGGGAGCCCTGCCGAGCCCTCGGCGCAGCCCCGCGCTCCTCAGGCAGCCCCCGCCGCCCGGCTCCGGCACACGGCGCGGCACCCCCACACGCCCCGGCTCCCCTCGCCGCCAGCTGCGACACGACACGACACGACACGACACGGCAGCCCCGCACTCCCCCGCAGGCACCGTCGCCCTCCCGGTCCATCGCCCGGCCCCTGCTCACCTTCTCCCTCGGTGCAGGTGCAGCCACAGCCCGGCGACCGCTCCACTCCTCCCCTTGCCTCACACCGGCCCTTCCACGGCCCCCCGGGGCAGGGCAGCACCGGCAGCACCAGCCCCTCCACCGGCAGCCACCCCTTTACAGGGAGGGGCCCTGGCCATCAGCCTCACTGCCCGCACCTGGGGCTCCTCCAGCCCCGGCCCACAGCTGGAGCCCAGCAGGAACAGGGGGCCATTGCCTGACCCCCACAGCGTGTCACCTCCTACCCTGGGCCCCATCACAGCCCCTTGCCTGGTGCAAAGGGAGCGCAAATTCAGCCGGCGAGTGTTTATTCAGTCACACACACGTAACAAGTCCCGGGAGCGAGTCTGCTCCGGGGCTCAGGGCCCCCGACACTCCCCCTGCCCCTGGGACACCCTGGCAGTGGTTCCGGGAGCCACGCTCGTCAGTTCGGCGGGGAACGGACAGAGGTGGGGGACGCCAAAAATGAGGAGCGGGGCGCTGGACGGCGGGGGGAGAGAGAAAGCACGAGGCAGGGAATGGGACAGCAAGAGAAGGACGGGGACGAGGGAGCCCGACAGAGGTGGAGAAAGAAGCAGCAGGGAGAGAGGCTGCAGAAAGGGGGAGAGGGAGCTGGACAGACACTGACAAAGAGGGACGGGGAGCAGGATGGAGATGCGGGAGAAACCTGGGACGGGCAGCAAGACAGAGAGGGAGGAGAGAAGAACAGGGGCAGGAAGCTGGACCGAGAGACATGGGGAAAGACAAAAAAGCAGCGGCAAGAGCATGGCAGAGAGGGAGGAATGAAACAACAGGGACAGGGAACCAGGACAGCGAACAACGGAGGGAAGGGCCCGGGAGGGTGCGTGGGATGACAACACAAACCAAACCCCGCAGCTACACGCTGCAGGGCGAAGAGGGAAGAATAAAGAAATAGGGACAGGGAGCTGGAAATAAAAGAGAGCAGGAGAGCAAAAAGGGTAGCAATGTGTACAGAAAGAAGAGGGGGGGGCAATTCTAAAATAGGGTCCGCGGGGAGCCAGAGACAGTGAGATGGACAAAGGACAAAAGCGACAGCCTACAGGGCGGAGAACAAGGAATCCACGAAAAGGGGCAGAGAGCTGGCCAGAGAGAGACGGAGAAAGGCAAGCAAATAGCGTGGAGCTACGGGACAGAAAACGTGAAATGAAAACACAAAGAGAGGGAGCCCGGCAGAGAGGGACTGAGGGGAAAAATCCAGACCGCAACCCACATTCCCCAGTTCCCCTGTGCTGCTCGGGGGGGAGGAGGTTGAGAAATCGGGAGTGAAGTTGAGCCCGGGAACAAGGGAGGGGGTGGGGGGAAGGTGTTTTAAGATTCAGTTCTTATTTCTCATTATCCTACCCCGATTTGATTGGTAATCAATTAGACTGGTTTCCTCAAGTTGAGCCTGTGTTTTGCCTGTGACAGTAATTGCTGAGCGATCTCTCCCTGTCCTTATCTCAACCCACGAGCTTTTCATTCTATTTTTTTCTCTCCGCTGTCCAGCTGAAGAGGGGAGCGACAGAGCACCTTTGGTGGGCGCCTGGCATCCAGCCACGGGGGCACCGGCACGGACACAGAGAGATGGAGAAAAGGAAAAAGCGAAGGGCTACACAGCAGAGAGGAAGGAATTAAAAAACAGGGATGGGAAGCGAAAAAAGAGCGAGATGGAGAAGGGGGCGGGGGGGAGCCAGCGACGGCAAAAATAGTGACGGGCTACAGGACACAGAGGCAGGAATGCAAAAGTAGCGGCCGGGTGCCGGGCAGAGAGAGACACAGAAGGAAAAAACTAGCCAAGGGCTACAGGGCAGAGAGAGGGAGGACCTAAAAGATGGGGACAGGCAGATGCTCAGAGCGAGATGCAGAAAGGAGGTACAGGGGAGAAGGGGGGGGGCAGAAATTAACCCCCACAAAAAATTGCAGTGGCGTGGGAAAGTGAGGGCGCCAGGGGCGGGGCAGGGAGGCAACCAGACACACGGGAAGGGAGACAGGGCCCCGAGGGCCCAGGACTCACCGCAGCCTTCGCTCTCGGGAGAATTTGCCAGCTCGGACGCTTCCTTCTCCCTTCCTCTTCTGTAACTCCGGTCGCTTGGCTGTCCTCCACCTAAGAGGATACGGGGATGTCTTACAGCTCTCACGAGACAAGGCTTCCTAGACGTGGCCTTGCTTGCTTCCTTGCTTGCTTGCTCGCTCGCTCACGCGCTACACGACTACAAAGCGGGATCCTTCCTCACCCGCAGAGGCAGGCGCTCTCTTGCCTGCAGCGGGAGGCAGCTGCCGGCTGCACCCTCTTTATTTTATTCTTTGGCTGTTTTACCTGTCTCCGGCCTCCCCAGATTCAGCCGCGGCAGCTCCCGGCCACAGCCAGGAAGCGCTCCGCCTGCCCCTTTTCACCCGTGCCGCCAGGACAATGGGGCCAAAGGCGAAAACCATGCAAGTCCGAGCCAGGGACAGTCAACGACGTCCCCGGAGAGGAACCAACAAGTGAGTCCTCAGCACCGCCCCTGCGAGACAGAAAGAACAAGCCCCCATTTATCCACAGCGATGACTGACCGACTCTAGCTGCACCTGGGGATGCGATGGGGAGCAGGACAGAGCAACGGAAAGAAAAAATAAGACGAGGGAGAAAGACAGAGGAGCAGAGAAAGAAAGGCACAGGGAAAAGGACAGCCAGATGCACGCATCACTAAAAAAAAGGCACGAGGAGCCCCGCAGGGACACAGCAGAAGAACAAACAGGGTCGGGGAGCAGGCCAGAGGGAGAGAAAGTGACGAGCGGGGAGCCCAACAGCCAGATCGAGAGAGAACCCGCATGAGAGGAATAAGGGAGGGAGAAAGAGAAAAAGATAGCAAACGAGCCAGAGGGATTGAGGGGGAAAAGAGAGACGTGGATCAGGACAAAGAGAGGGAGAAAGACAAACCAGCACTGGGCTGCAGGATGTGAAGAAGGGTAGCAGGACAGAGGGGAATAACGGGACGACGAGCTGGGCAGGGGGGGGTGTAGCGAGAAACAATGGGACAGGCAGCGGTGCGGAGATATGCAGGCAAAAAGTTAGGGGGAGGATGGAGGGCAGAGAGAAGAAAAGGGACAGGGAGCGGGGCACAGATGGAGAAAGAAACATTAGAGAGAGGAGGAGAGGCACAGGACCAAGGCAGACAGATGGAGAAGGGAGGGAGGAAGGGAGGGACGAAAAAAACAGTGATGAGCAGCGGGCCAGAGGGAGAAGGAAAGAGAGGACGAAGGACAGAGCAATACAGAAACCAGGTGAGGGACAGGGAGCCAGGAAGCGGGACACTGCGGAAGAAAGAGGGACAGGGAGCAGGATGCCGAGACAGGGAGCAACCAAGAGAATGACGGAGAGGTGGAGCACGAGGAAAACACAGGGCACAGAGGCGAATCCGCAAATAACAGGGGCAGGGAGCAGCGCAAAGGCTCAGCAAGAGTAAGAGATGAACAGGAAGGGGAACACAGACAGCAAAATACAGAATGAAAAACCCAGCAACAGCGAGCAAGACAAAGGGATCAAGAGAGAAAGAGAAGGAAGGAGGGAGAGCGATAGGAAGGCAGGGACACGGAGCGGCACGTACAGGTGGAGAGAGGAAGAGAACGCCAGGGAACAGGCCGGGGGGGGGGGGGGTGGGGGGTGGAAGAGACAGATACAGATCAGGACAAAGAGATGGAAAAAGGAAAAAACAGCAATGGGCTGCAGGACTGAGACGGAGAAGGGGGGGGGGGGAAGAGGGAGAGGAAGCAGGACAAAAGCGCAGAGAGAAAAAGAAAAGGGAGCAGTAGAACAAGTGAGATGAAGGAAGAGAGGAAGAGGGAGTGGGAGAGAAGAATAGAAAGGAGAAGAGAGGTGCAGGGAAGGGGCGGGGGGGGGCAGAAATCGCAGCAGCGTGGGAAAGCGAGGGGGCCAGGGGCGGGGCAGGGAGGCAATCGGACGCACGGGAGGGGAGACAGGGCGCTGAGGGCCCGGGACTCACTGCAGCTCTCGCCCTCGGGAGAATTTGCCAGCTCAGACGCTGCTTTCAGCTTCTCTCCTCCCTTCCTCTGCTGTAACTCCGCTCGCTCGGCCGGCCTCCCCCTGAGAGAACACACGGGGCTCTCCCGGCTCTCCCGAGAGCACGGGCCCAGCGGGCAGGCGACACCCCCGCACCCCCAAAGGGGCTCGCTCGCCTCACCGGGGCTCCTGCCCGCCGCCCGCCACCGCTCATCACGCCCAGCACCCTGCCGCGCTGCAGCGGCAGCCAAGGCTGCGGCGGCGGCGCTGCTGCGGGAACCGCGCTCGCCCGGGGCCAGCACCGGCGCTGCTGTTCCGCCTCGTGCGCGCCGAGAGCACGGCCGGGGGCGGCAGCGGCGTTTCCTTACCGGCGGGCAGCGCCGAGCACGGCGGCATCGCGTGGCTGGTACCGACGGGCCGCCCCCTGGATCCCGTGGCCGCAGCAATGCGCATGGGCGGCTGCCGGGCTGCAGTACCGGAGTTTGGTCACAGGGCAGCAGCAGCGAGCCCGGGGAAAGCGCCCCACGGCACTGTGCGCGGGGCTGGAGCTGCAGTACCGAACTTTGGTCACACGGGGGCAGCACCGAGCCCGGGAAAGCGAATAACGGAGGGAAGGGGCCGGGGCGGGGGAAAACCACGCATACCAAACCCCGCAGCTCCACGCTGCAGGGCAGAGAGGCAAGAATTAAGAAATAGGGACAGGGAGCCGGAAAAAAGAGAGCGGGAGGGCACAAAAGGTAGCTATGCGTACAGAAAGAAGGGGGAAGGGCAATTCTAAACTAGGGTCCTCGGGGAGCCAGAGACAGCGAGATGGACAAAGGACAAAAGCGACAGGCTACAGGGCGGAGAGCGAGGAATTCACGAACAGGGGCAGAGCGCTGGCCAGAGAGAGACGGAGAAAGGCTGGGGCTGCAGTACCCATTTTTTGGTCACGGGGTGGCAGCAGCGAGCGCGGCAAAGCTCGCCCCCGCGCATTGAGCAGGGCTGGAGCTGCAGTACCGCATTTTTCTCACCGGGTGGCAGCACTGAGGGCTGGAAAAGAGCCTCGCTGCGCATGCGCGGGGCTGGAGCTGCAGTACCCACTTTTGTTCACCAGGCAGCAGCACTGAGCGCTGGAAAGCGCGCTACTGCGCATGCGCGAGGCCGGAGCCGCAGTGCCCCATTTCGGTCAACAGGGGGCAGCACTGAGCGCGGGAAAAATCAGCCCCACTGCGCATGCGCACGGCAACAGCGCCGGCTGCCCGGGGCATCTTCAAAATTCTTTTCCGATTACTCCGCAGAATGAGAAATGGCTGCTACCTCAGCCCCGTTTAGACCACCCAAAGGCGGCAGCTACTGACTGCGGGGGGGCGGGGGGCCAAGAGCAGGGCTTGCATTGCTCTGCCCGCTTCCTACTCGCGGCCCATGCGGCACGGTGTGCGCTGCTTCCGCTGCCAGAAGCATCCCAGGGCTCGACTGTGGCAGCCCCGAGCAGCATCCGGCTGCTCCGAAAGCCTGGGCGCTCTTTCTGCCCGTGCCCCCTGCACCCCATTACCTTGGAAGCAGAAGCAGCACAAGGAACCGCTAACGGGTTTTCTTTTTCCCCTTTGCAGTAAGCACCCGGCATCGCTCTATTGCTCTGCACGTACAAGCCGCGTTGCGAGAGCGGCAGCAGCGAGTCAACAGATGCTGCGGAAAGGTTAAAGCAAAACGAAACAAAGCAGCAACACACATGGCATCCTCAAGGCAGGCGAGAAGAGACGAAACCTGCTTTCTGTCAGAGGGGCAGATACGTTCATCGGGAAACAGCACGCCCAAGCAGACCGGACGCGACTGAGCAACACGCTGGGGAGGCCTGGGCTTTGGTCTGTTGTTTGCACCTGTCCCCACCTCTGTGCTATCGGAACTCTGCTCTCCTCATCCCGCCTACACACGAGGAAGGCTTCCTGTGCAGGGCTTGTCAATTAGCTGAGAACACGACGTCGTGTAGTCCGGAACGGCCCTTTAGTCAGCTGGGGTCAGCTGTCCCGCCCGTGCCCCCTCCCAACCCCTCGTGCCCCCCAGCCCGCTCGGCGGCGGGGCGGTACGAGGAGCCGGAAAAGCCTCAGCTCGGTGCAAACGCTGCTCGGCAGTGGCTAGAACACCAGCGTGTCATCAACGCCGTTCCCAGCACAAATCCCAAACGGGAGGAGGGAGACAGGGCTGGGAGCGGGGTGCAGGGAAGCGTCTGGGGGGCCGCAAGCAGCGCCCTGAGGGCCCAGAAGCAGAGGGGTTATGGGGGGCTGTGCCCAATATGGTGGGGCGGAGGCGGGGGCACGTCCCCAGGAAAAAAGAACTCACCTGGGGGAAAGCCTCGTGCAGGGGGACGCTCGGGTGGAAAGCATTTGGGAGGGCAGGGAGACACACAGAGAGGGACGGGGAGGAGGAGGAGGACACGGACAGAGGGGTACGTGTGGGGGAAAAGGTGCATGGGGGGGACACGCGTGGGGATGACCTACGCCAGGGGGTCCGCCCGGGGTAATCCACAGCAGATAACTCACCTGGGACAACCTGCAGCAGGCGATCCGCTCCGCATAACTGACCCACACCGCATCCATGCTGGATAACGCTCAGTGGTGCTCCTCAAACTGCCAGCGTTTCACCCCACATTTAGCCCAAATTAGGGGTTGGGGTTCATTTGGGTTTTGTTGTGGTTTTTTTCCTTTTTTTCTTTTTGAATTTTCCACAATGGAAAACTGGCATTTGTTTGCTTTTCCCAAATATATTCAATTCTGGGGGTTTTCAGCGCTTCTCCACAACATAAAAATTAGTGATTCTTGCTTTTGGTTTTGTTCTTTTGGGCTTTTGGTGGGGTTTTTGGGGTGGGGTGTTTTTTTGTTGGGGTTTCCCCCCCTCCCCTTTCTTTCCAGCTGCACAAATCCAGGTGCCTTTGGCTGTCCCGAGAGCAGCAACAGCTTCAGGAATATTTAGACCCGGAACAAGGGAGAAAAATAAACCAGCTTCACCTCACGCACAGGAAAGCAGCAGAGAAAGGGTCGGCATTTAAAGCCCTTACGGAAAAGAGGCATTCTCGTTCCATTCCTCAACCCATCTGTTAGGTCAAAATATCGCAACACTACTATGGCAGTATTGAGAGCAGGGAACAACGGCCCCGCCACTGCACAGCCTATCCTCCCATGCTATTTACGTAGCAGGACGCATAGACAGAGGGACCTATTTTTGCACACACGACCCTGGGTTTCCCAAAAAATTTATGCTTACCAAAAATGGCCATTTGGAACATACCGACAAACAACATTTGGCAATAAAACTTCGATGTCTTTGACACGCGCGCAGTTCTGGTGACTTGCTATTTGCTTCTTGTTACTGCTGTTCTTCCTTCAGAAATTCTACTTGTAGCCAAGTTACTCACTACTGGTTCAAGCATTTACCTTCCTGGTATTACTACCACATGGACACGTGCAAGTAACTTAACCGCTCTTCTAAAATGATCCAAATTAAAATTGCTACCACAAAAGAGGAAGGAAAGAGAAGAAAAGGAGAGGTCAGGCGGCAACAGAGCCCTGCAGCCTTCCGCCAGTCAACACTGCGCTCTTTTTAAAACAAACCAACCAACCAACAACCCAAAACCCCCCAAACATCAAAACCCAACACACAAAAAACAAGCAACAACAAACCGAAACCACGACGATGTATCTTTTTTTCTTTCAGAGCTCATCCCTGTCTCACCATGCTGTCTTGTCAGAGCATGAGGCGCAGGCGATCTGTATCCCGATGACGTTTGCATGCGACAAATACACATTCAGAAGTAGCCCAGATCTCTACGACTGGTATCATGCTTATCGTTTTAATAACCATAATTCAGTTTTATTGACAGACGCGTTTGTGAGGACGCTAATTAACTTTTACACATAGCCTCTCCTTGGCAGGGGTTGGGGGGGTGTGTGTGTGTCTGTGTGTGTGTGAGACACGGGATGGGGCACACGACACCCAAATGTGTTAGAGACTGAAAAAAAATGACGATTCAGAGCTCCCAACCACGAGGGAGCGGCGAGGAAATTCATGAAAGTGAAGACAAACAGCAGCAACGTTAAGTGAAATTTGGCTTCAATTCTGATCACGTACTTAAGAGACTCTCCAAGTCTACACCTCAGTCCTATGAATGACCAGCCCTTTGTTGGAAGGGCAAACTTTTTTTACTTCAAAGTCCTAGATCGAAGGTTCCATGGAACAGAATGCGGATCGAGCCACGGGACAACACGCCACCAACATTCTAATGAAAGCAAACAAAGAAACAAAAAAAAAAATCGTATCAAAATCAAGCTTAAGCACCGGTTTCCATCACGTGTCATTCATTATGCTTCTAGTGGCATCTAGCTGCTCAAAAATCAACTATGCCGACACCACATATTACTAAAAATTTAGCGACGCGCAGAAAAATAAAAGGCTATTTCCAACTTGCCCATAAAACTAGTATGAACAAACAGAAGAGAAGCACTTGACCCTACCGAAAGTTACAGGCAGCTCTTAATTTATCCTAGATGAAAGCTTGTTCTTTTACCTGAAAGGAAAACATTCGTGACTCCCAAGGGACCGATGCAGGAACGAGGCATGCTCCGGTAACTGCAATTTTTCATCAGCTTTTCGGCACCGGCAGCAGATTTGCCTTTTCTCTGGGTTTGATGCGGAGTATCTGTAGCATCCTCAAACTCACAAAGGCTTCTCAGCCCGACTCACGCCGAGAGCGGCAGAGGCCGCCCAGCCCCAGCGAGGAGCAGCCGGGGATGGGATGGGACCGGGCTGCCTCTACTCGCCCCGGCCAGGCAGGGGCTTGGCCCCAAAACCCCTCAACGACCCCGCTGCAGCGTTTGTCCCAGGGCCGCTTCTGCCCCCGCCAGCCCTGCAGAGAGATGGAGCAAGAAAACGTTGAGTCTGCGAGCAGGACGGAGGGAGAGAGAGATGGGGGGGAGTGGAGGAGAGGAAGAAGAAAGGAGGGACAGAGACAGTGACAGAGAGAAAGAAGCATTGGGGCAGAAGGAGAGACGAAGAAAAAAAGGCAGACAGGAAGAAAGCTAGGAGATGGGGAGGGTGGGGAAAAAGGACAAGGAGCAGGACACAGCTTGTCCGAGAAAGACAGGGAGCAAGACAAGGCGATACAGAGAGAGAAAAAAGGGAGAGGAAGGCAGGACAAAGCGCAAGACAGGCAAAAATTAGAGCCAGGAAGCAGGACAGAGATGGAGGGAAAAAAGGCCTAGGGTGGGTAGCAGGACAGGAGAGAGGGCCGGGGGTGTGGAAACCAGCACCGGGCTGCAGGACAGAGATGGAAAAATTAAAAATAGAGACACAGGGAGCGCGACAGAATGACAGAGAGAGAAAAAACAGACAGAGAGCTGGACAGCATTGGAGGGAAAAAAACAACTGTGATGAGCGGCTGGACAGAGAGAGAGGGAGATCCGAAAAGAGAGAAAGGAAAGAAGGGACAGCCAGCTGGACAGGGGGACACAGTTAGAAAGAATGGAAGAGGGAATGGGGCAGAGGGAAAGAAAGACAGAAAAGATAGAGAGAGGAAGCAGGGCAGAGGGATAGCAAGAGGAAAAAAAGAAAGGGACAGAGCGCTGGACAGAGATGGAAAAAAAAGCAGCAGGGACAGAGGACAAGGTGCAGAAAGAGTGACAGGGAGCAGGGCAGATGGGGGGGGGGGGAGGAGGAACAAAACAGGGCAGCAGCAGGATGGAGATGGAGAAGAAAAAAACACCTGGGACGGTCAACAGGACAGAGACAAACATGAATACAGGCAGGGAGTGGGACAAAGGAAGATAGCGAGAAACGACGGGATAAGCAGCGAGACAGAGCAACAGACAAGAATAATGACAATGAGAGAGAGAGAAAGACGAAGACCTTGAGAAGCACAGGGGGTTGGAGAAAGAAAGGGAGGTATTAGGAGCCCTGCGGAGAGACAGAGGACAACACAAACTAGAACAGGAAGCAGACGGTGAGCTGATGAAAAAAAACAGTGACAGTGAGCAAGAAAAAGGGATAGAGAAAGAGAAGGAAGGAAGGAGGGAGATAGGAAGGCAGGGACACGGAGTGGCACGTACAGGCGCAGAGAAGAAAAGGACGCTAGGGAACAGGTCAGAGCAATTGTGGGGAAAAAGGGATAGATGCCGATCAGGAGAAAGAGATGGAATAGGAAAAAAACCCAATGGTTGCAGGACAGAGACAGAGGATGAAAAAAAACAGGGAGAGGCAGCAGGAGGGAAGAACAGAGAGGCAAGGAGAGATAAAGGGACTGGGACGCGCAAGAGGGGAGGCTGGGCCCCGAGGGCCCGGGACTCACCACAGCTCTCGCTCTCAGCGCTGCCAGGGGAATTTCCCAGTTCAGACGCTTCCTTCTCCTTCTCTCCTCCCTTCCTCTTCTGTAACTCCGGTCGCTTGGCTCTCCTCCACCTAAGAGAATACACGGGTCTCTTACAGCTCTCATGAGACAAGACTGCCTAGACGCGTAGCCTCGCGCGCTCGTGCGCTCTGCAACTACAAAGAGGGATCCTTCCTCGCCCGCAGAGGCAGGCGCTTTCTTGCCCGCAGCGGGAGGCAGCTGCCGGCTGCACCCTCTTTAGCGTATTCTTCAGCTGCTTTACCTGTCTCTGCCCTCGCCAGCTTCAGCCACAGCAGCTCTCCTCCACAGCCAGCAAGCGCTCCGCCTGCCCCTTTTCTCCCCCACACCGCTAGGAGTGCGAGGCCAGGCACAGACAACCCACGCCAGCCTGAACCTGGGGCAGTCAACAGCATCTCCAGGGGAAGAACGGGCAACCGTGTCCTCAGCGTGGCCTCTGGAAGGGGGAAAGAATAACCAGTGGCCATTATTACCAGAGCCTGCCCCCGGCCACAGCCCCTCCTTATGCAGGGGCTTCTGCAGACACTGCTCCTTCCCTGCACTGCTGCTATCGGTACCGCATTAAGGGAGAATCCAGCGCGTTCGAGGGCCAGCTTCCAGCCTTCGCGACAGGCCTTGCGGGTGATCTAGGGCTACGGGACAGGCTTCGGGGCAGGTGCTGGAGCTGGGGGCAGCTGCACGGGCTCAGTGGGCCCGGGGGGGGGGGGGCTCAGGGGGAGCCCTGGCGAGTTGGGGACGTGCCCGCCGTCGGCGCCAGCGGCATGTCCTCCTCCTTCCCTCCTACCGCCGCTCTCTCTCGGGGAACTCCCCGGGGCTGCCCCGACCCCGCTCGCCCCCAGCTGCCCGGCAGCCTGCCGCAGCGGCACCTTTGAAGCTTCCCCTCCCGCCACCCCCGGGAGCCCGGCGGGCAGCAGACACCCCTGCACCCACCAAAGGGGCTCGCTCACTTCACATCACATCGCCGCTGCTCCTGGCCCTCACCCGCCACCGGCAATCGCGCCCGCCGCGCCGCCATGCCGCTCCCGCACACCGCGCACGCGCCGGACACCGACGGCGCGCCGGAGGGGCCACACCCGGCGCGCGAACACCGGGACGCAGCACCGCGATTCGGCCACCAGGCTGCCGCGTGACTGGGCCGTGCCGCGAAAACTACAGCTCCCGGCATGCCCCGCGCAGGCAACAACATGGCCGACCGCAAGCCCCTTTCCCAGCACCGCAGCTGCCGGCACGCCGCCAGAGGCAGCCGGCCCCGCTTTCTCCCTTCCGGGGACGCCGCCGTTCCCCCCGCCCGCCGGCGCCCCCGGGAGCCCTGCCGAGCCCTCGGCGCAGCCCCGCGCTCCTCAGGCAGCCCCCGCCGCCCGGCTACGGCACACGGCGCGGCACCCCCACACGCCCCGGCTCCCCTCGCCGCCAGCTGCGACACGACACGACACGACACGACACGACACGACACGGCAGCCCCGCACTCCCCCGCAGGCACCGTCGCCCTCCCGGTCCATCGCCCGGCCCCTGCTCACCTTCTCCCTCGGTGCAGGTGCAGCCACAGCCCGGCGACCGCTCCACTCCTCCCCTTGCCTCACACCGGCCCTTCCATGGCCCCCCGGGGCAGGGCAGCACCGGCAGCACCAGCCCCTCCACCGGCAGCCACCCCTTTACAGGGAGGGGCCCTGGCCATCAGCCTCACTGCCCGCACCTGGGGCTCCTCCAGCCCCGGCCCACAGCTGGAGCCCAGCAGGAACAGGGGGCCATTGCCTGACCCCCACAGCGTGTCACCTCCTACCCTGGGCCCCATCACAGCCCCTTGCCTGGTGCAAAGGGAGCGCAAATTCAGCCGGCGAGTGTTTATTCAGTCACACACACGTAACAAGTCCCGGGAGCGAGTCTGCTCCGGGGCTCAGGGCCCCCGACACTCCCCCTGCCCCTGGGACACCCTGGCAGTGGTTCCGGGAGCCACGCTCGTCAGTTCGGCGGGGAACGGACAGAGGTGGGGGACGCCAAAAATGAGGAGCAGGGCGCAGGACGGCGGGGGGAGAGAGAAAGCACGAGGCAGGGAATGGGACAGCAAGAGAAGGACGGGGACGAGGGAGCCCGACAGAGGTGGAGAAAGAAGCAGCAGGGAGAGAGGCTGCAGAAAGGGGGAGAGGGAGCTGGACAGACACTGACAAAGAGGGACGGGGAGCAGGATGGAGATGCGGGAGAAACCTGGGACGGGCAGCAAGACAGAGAGGGAGGAGAGAAGAACAGGGGCAGGAAGCTGGACCGAGAGACATGGGGAAAGACAAAAAAGCAGCGGCAAGAGCATGGCAGAGAGGGAGGAATGAAACAACAGGGACAGGGAACCAGGACAGCGAACAACGGAGGGAAGGGCCCGGGAGGGTGCGTGGGATGACAACACAAACCAAACCCCGCAGCTACACGCTGCAGGGCGAAGAGGGAAGAATAAAGAAATAGGGACAGGGAGCTGGAAAAAAAAGAGAGCAGGAGAGCAAAAAGGGTAGCAATGTGTACAGAAAGAAGAGGGGGGGGCAATTCTAAAATAGGGTCCGCGGGGAGCCAGAGACAGTGAGATGGACAAAGGACAAAAGCGACAGCCTACAGGGCGGAGAACAAGGAATCCACGAAAAGGGGCAGAGAGCTGGCCAGAGAGAGACGGAGAAAGGCAAGCAAATAGCGTGGAGCTACGGGACAGAAAACGTGAAATGAAAACACAAAGAGAGGGAGCCCGGCAGAGAGGGACTGAGGGGAAAAATCCAGACCGCAACCCACATTCCCCAGTTCCCCTGTGCTGCTCGGGGGGGAGGAGGTAGAGAAATCGGGAGTGAAGTTGAGCCCGGGAAGAAGGGAGGGGGTGGGGGGAAGGTGTTTTAAGATTCAGTTCTTATTTCTCATTATCCTACCCCGATTTGATTGGTAATCAATTAGACTGGTTTCCTCAAGTTGAGCCTGTGTTTTGCCTGTGACAGTAATTGCTGAGCGATCTCTCCCTGTCCTTATCTCAACCCACGAGCTTTTCATTCTATTTTTTTCCCTCCGCTGTCCAGCTGAAGAGGGGAGCGACAGAGCACCTTTGGTGGGCGCCTGGCATCCAGCCACGGGGGCACCGGCACGGACACAGAGAGATGGAGAAAAGGAAAAAGCGAAGGGCTACACAGCAGAGAGGAAGGAATTAAAAAACAGGGATGGGAAGCGAAAAAAGAGCGAGATGGAGAAGGGGGCGGGGGGGGAGCCAGCGACGGCAAAAATAGTGACGGGCTACAGGACACAGAGGCAGGAATGCAAAAGTAGCGGCCGGGTGCCGGGCAGAGAGAGACACAGAAGGAAAAAACTAGCCAAGGGCTACAGGGCAGAGAGAGGGAGGACCTAAAAGATGGGGACAGGCAGATGCTCAGAGCGAGATGCAGAAAGGAGGTACAGGGGAGAAGGGGGCGGGGGGGGGGGGGAGCAGAAATTAACCCCCACAAAAAATTGCAGTGGCGTGGGAAAGTGAGGGCGCCAGGGGCGGGGCAGGGAGGCAACCAGACACACGGGAAGGGAGACAGGGCCCCGAGGGCCCAGGACTCACCGCAGCCTTCGCTCTCGGGAGAATTTGCCAGCTCGGACGCTTCCTTCTCCCTTCCTCTTCTGTAACTCCGGTCGCTTGGCTGTCCTCCACCTAAGAGGATACGGGGATGTCTTACAGCTCTCACGAGACAAGGCTTCCTAGACGTGGCCTTGCTTGCTTCCTTGCTTGCTCGCTCGCTCGCTCACGCGCTACACGACTACAAAGCGGGATCCTTCCTCACCCGCAGAGGCAGGCGCTCTCTTGCCTGCAGCGGGAGGCAGCTGCCGGCTGCACCCTCTTTATTTTATTCTTTGGCTGTTTTACCTGTCTCCGGCCTCCCCAGATTCAGCCGCGGCAGCTCCCGGCCACAGCCAGGAAGCGCTCCGCCTGCCCCTTTTCACCCGTGCCGCCAGGACAATGGGGCCAAAGGCGAAAACCATGCAAGTCCGAGCCAGGGACAGTCAACGACGTCCCCGGAGAGGAACCAACAAGTGAGTCCTCAGCACCGCCCCTGCGAGACAGAAAGAACAAGCCCCCATTTATCCACAGCGATGACTGACCGACTCTAGCTGCACCTGGGGATGCGATGGGGAGCAGGACAGAGCAACGGAAAGAAAAAATAAGACGAGGGAGAAAGACAGAGGAGCAGAGAAAGAAAGGCACAGGGAAAAGGACAGCCAGATGCACGCATCACTAAAAAAAAGGCACGAGGAGCCCCGCAGGGACACAGCAGAAGAACAAACAGGGTCGGGGAGCAGGCCAGAGGGAGAGAAAGTGACGAGCGGGGAGCCCAACAGCCAGATCGAGAGAGAACCCGCATGAGAGGAATAAGGGAGGGAGAAAGAGAAAAAGATAGCAAACGAGCCAGAGGGATTGAGGGGGAAAAGAGAGACGTGGATCAGGACAAAGAGAGGGAGAAAGACAAACCAGCACTGGGCTGCAGGATGTGAAGAAGGGTAGCAGGACAGAGGGGAATAACGGGACGACGAGCTGGGCAGGGGGGGTGTAGCGAGAAACAATGGGACAGGCAGCGGTGCGGAGATATGCAGGCAAAAAGTTAGGGGGAGGATGGAGGGCAGAGAGAAGAAAAGGGACAGGGAGCGGGGCACAGATGGAGAAAGAAACATTAGAGAGAGGAGGAGAGGCACAGGACCAAGGCAGACAGATGGAGAAGGGAGGGAGGAAGGGAGGGACGAAAAAAACAGTGATGAGCAGCGGGCCAGAGGGAGAAGGAAAGAGAGGACGAAGGACAGAGCAATACAGAAACCAGGTGAGGGACAGGGAGCCAGGAAGCGGGACACTGCGGAAGAAAGAGGGACAGGGAGCAGGATGCCGAGACAGGGAGCAACCAAGAGAATGACGGAGAGGTGGAGCACGAGGAAAACACAGGGCACAGAGGCGAATCCGCAAATAACAGGGGCAGGGAGCAGCGCAAAGGCTCAGCAAGAGTAAGAGATGAACAGGAAGGGGAACACAGACAGCAAAATACAGAATGAAAAACCCAGCAACAGCGAGCAAGACAAAGGGATCAAGAGAGAAAGAGAAGGAAGGAGGGAGAGCGATAGGAAGGCAGGGACACGGAGCGGCACGTACAGGTGGAGAGAGGAAGAGAACGCCAGGGAACAGGCCGGCGGGGGGGGGGGGGGGTGGGGGGTGGAAGAGACAGATACAGATCAGGACAAAGAGATGGAAAAAGGAAAAAACAGCAATGGGCTGCAGGACTGAGACGGAGAAGGGGGGGGGGGGAAGAGGGAGAGGAAGCAGGACAAAAGCGCAGAGAGAAAAAGAAAAGGGAGCAGTAGAACAAGTGAGATGAAGGAAGAGAGGAAGAGGGAGTGGGAGAGAAGAATAGAAAGGAGAAGAGAGGTGCAGGGAAGGGGCAGGGGGGGGCAGAAATCGCAGCAGCGTGGGAAAGCGAGGGGGCCAGGGGCGGGGCAGGGAGGCAATCGGACGCACGGGAGGGGAGACAGGGCGCTGAGGGCCCGGGACTCACTGCAGCTCTCGCCCTCGGGAGAATTTGCCAGCTCAGACGCTGCTTTCAGCTTCTCTCCTCCCTTCCTCTGCTGTAACTCCGCTCGCTCGGCCGGCCTCCCCCTGAGAGAACACACGGGGCTCTCCCGGCTCTCCCGAGAGCACGGGCCCAGCGGGCAGGCGACACCCCCGCACCCCCAAAGGGGCTCGCTCGCCTCACCGGGGCTCCTGCCCGCCGCCCGCCACCGCTCATCACGCCCAGCACCCTGCCGCGCTGCAGCGGCAGCCAAGGCTGCGGCGGCGGCGCTGCTGCGGGAACCGCGCTCGCCCGGGGCCAGCACCGGCGCTGCTGTTCCGCCTCGTGCGCGCCGAGAGCACGGCCGGGGGCGGCAGCGGCGTTTCCTTACCGGCGGGCAGCGCCGAGCACGGCGGCATCGCGTGGCTGGTACCGACGGGCCGCCCCCTGGATCCCGTGGCCGCAGCAATGCGCATGGGCGGCTGCCGGGCTGCAGTACCGGAGTTTGGTCACAGGGCAGCAGCAGCGAGCCCGGGGAAAGCGCCCCACGGCACTGTGCGCGGGGCTGGAGCTGCAGTACCGAACTTTGGTCACACGGGGGCAGCACCGAGCCCGGGAAAGCGAATAACGGAGGGAAGGGGCCGGGGCGGGGGAAAACCACGCATACCAAACCCCGCAGCTCCACGCTGCAGGGCAGAGAGGCAAGAATTAAGAAATAGGGACAGGGAGCCGGAAAAAAGAGAGCGGGAGGGCACAAAAGGTAGCTATGCGTACAGAAAGAAGGGGGAAGGGCAATTCTAAACTAGGGTCCTCGGGGAGCCAGAGACAGCGAGATGGACAAAGGACAAAAGCGACAGGCTACAGGGCGGAGAGCGAGGAATTCACGAACAGGGGCAGAGCGCTGGCCAGAGAGAGACGGAGAAAGGCTGGGGCTGCAGTACCCATTTTTTGGTCACGGGGTGGCAGCAGCGAGCGCGGCAAAGCTCGCCCCCGCGCATTGAGCGGGGCTGGAGCTGCAGTACCGCATTTTTCTCACCGGGTGGCAGCACTGAGGGCTGGAAAAGAGCCTCGCTGCGCATGCGCGGGGCTGGAGCTGCAGTACCCACTTTTGTTCACCAGGCAGCAGCACTGAGCGCTGGAAAGCGCGCTACTGCGCATGCGCGAGGCCGGAGCCGCAGTGCCCCATTTCGGTCAACAGGGGGCAGCACTGAGCGCGGGAAAAATCAGCCCCACTGCGCATGCGCACGGCAACAGCGCCGGCTGCCCGGGGCATCTTCAAAATTCTTTTCCGATTACTCCGCAGAATGAGAAATGGCTGCTACCTCAGCCCCGTTTAGACCACCCAAAGGCGGCAGCTACTGACTGCGGGGGGGCGGGGGGCCAAGAGCAGGGCTTGCATTGCTCTGCCCGCTTCCTACTCGCGGCCCATGCGGCACGGTGTGCGCTGCTTCCGCTGCCAGAAGCATCCCAGGGCTCGACTGTGGCAGCCCCGAGCAGCATCCGGCTGCTCCGAAAGCCTGGGCGCTCTTTCTGCCCGTGCCCCCTGCACCCCATTACCTTGGAAGCAGAAGCAGCACAAGGAACCGCTAACGGGTTTTCTTTTTCCCCTTTGCAGTAAGCACCCGGCATCGCTCTATTGCTCTGCACGTACAAGCCGCGTTGCGAGAGCGGCAGCAGCGAGTCAACAGATGCTGCGGAAAGGTTAAAGCAAAACGAAACAAAGCAGCAACACACATGGCATCCTCAAGGCAGGCGAGAAGAGACGAAACCTGCTTTCTGTCAGAGGGGCAGATACGTTCATCGGGAAACAGCACGCCCAAGCAGACCGGACGCGACTGAGCAACACGCTGGGGAGGCCTGGGCTTTGGTCTGTTGTTTGCACCTGTCCCCACCTCTGTGCTATCGGAACTCTGCTCTCCTCATCCCGCCTACACACGAGGAAGGCTTCCTGTGCAGGGCTTGTCAATTAGCTGAGAACACGACGTCGTGTAGTCCGGAACGGCCCTTTAGTCAGCTGGGGTCAGCTGTCCCGCCCGTGCCCCCTCCCAACCCCTCGTGCCCCCCAGCCCGCTCGGCGGCGGGGCGGTACGAGGAGCCGGAAAAGCCTCAGCTCGGTGCAAACGCTGCTCGGCAGTGGCTAGAACACCAGCGTGTCATCAACGCCGTTCCCAGCACAAATCCCAAACGGGAGGAGGGAGACAGGGCTGGGAGCGGGGTGCAGGGAAGCGTCTGGGGGGCCGCAAGCAGCGCCCTGAGGGCCCAGAAGCAGAGGGGTTATGGGGGGCTGTGCCCAATATGGTGGGGCGGAGGCGGGGGCACGTCCCCAGGAAAAAAGAACTCACCTGGGGGAAAGCCTCGTGCAGGGGGACGCTCGGGTGGAAAGCATTTGGGAGGGCAGGGAGACACACAGAGAGGGACGGGGAGGAGGAGGAGGACACGGACAGAGGGGTACGTGTGGGGGAAAAGGTGCATGGGGGGGACACGCGTGGGGATGACCTACGCCAGGGGGTCCGCCCGGGGTAATCCACAGCAGATAACTCACCTGGGACAACCTGCAGCAGGCGATCCGCTCCGCATAACTGACCCACACCGCATCCATGCTGGATAACGCTCAGTGGTGCTCCTCAAACTGCCAGCGTTTCACCCCACATTTAGCCCAAATTAGGGGTTGGGGTTCATTTGGGTTTTGTTGTGGTTTTTTTCCTTTTTTTCTTTTTGAATTTTCCACAATGGAAAACTGGCATTTGTTTGCTTTTCCCAAATATATTCAATTCTGGGGGTTTTCAGCGCTTCTCCACAACATAAAAATTAGTGATTCTTGCTTTTGGTTTTGTTCTTTTGGGCTTTTGGTGGGGTTTTTGGGGTGGGGTGTTTTTTTGTTGGGGTTTCCCCCCCTCCCCTTTCTTTCCAGCTGCACAAATCCAGGTGCCTTTGGCTGTCCCGAGAGCAGCAACAGCTTCAGGAATATTTAGACCCGGAACAAGGGAGAAAAATAAACCAGCTTCATCTCACGCACAGGAAAGCAGCAGAGAAAGGGTCGGCATTTAAAGCCCTTACGGAAAAGAGGCATTCTCGTTCCATTCCTCAACCCATCTGTTAGGTCAAAATATCGCAACACTACTATGGCAGTATTGAGAGCAGGGAACAACGGCCCCGCCACTGCACAGCCTATCCTCCCATGCTATTTACGTAGCAGGACGCATAGACAGAGGGACCTATTTTTGCACACACGACCCTGGGTTTCCCAAAAAATTTATGCTTACCAAAAATGGCCATTTGGAACATACCGACAAACAACATTTGGCAATAAAACTTCGATGTCTTTGACACGCGCGCAGTTCTGGTGACTTGCTATTTGCTTCTTGTTACTGCTGTTCTTCCTTCAGAAATTCTACTTGTAGCCAAGTTACTCACTACTGGTTCAAGCATTTACCTTCCTGGTATTACTACCACATGGACACGTGCAAGTAACTTAACCGCTCTTCTAAAACGATCCAAATTAAAATTGCTACCACAAAAGAGGAAGGAAAGAGAAGAAAAGGAGAGGTCAGGCGGCAACAGAGCCCTGCAGCCTTCCGCCAGTCAACACTGCGCTCTTTTTAAAACAAACCAACCAACCAACAACCCAAAACCCCCCAAACATCAAAACCCAACACACAAAAAACAAGCAACAACAAACCGAAACCACGACGATGTATCTTTTTTTCTTTCAGAGCTCATCCCTGTCTCACCATGCTGTCTTGTCAGAGCATGAGGCGCAGGCGATCTGTATCCCGATGACGTTTGCATGCGACAAATACACATTCAGAAGTAGCCCAGATCTCTACGACTGGTATCATGCTTATCGTTTTAATAACCATAATTCAGTTTTATTGACAGACGCGTTTGTGAGGACGCTAATTAACTTTTACACATAGCCTCTCCTTGGCAGGGGTTGGGGGGGTGTGTGTGTGTCTGTGTGTGTGTGAGACACGGGATGGGGCACACGACACCCAAATGTGTTAGAGACTGAAAAAAAATGACGATTCAGAGCTCCCAACCACGAGGGAGCGGCGAGGAAATTCATGAAAGTGAAGACAAACAGCAGCAACGTTAAGTGAAATTTGGCTTCAATTCTGATCACGTACTTAAGAGACTCTCCAAGTCTACACCTCAGTCCTATGAATGACCAGCCCTTTGTTGGAAGGGCAAACTTTTTTTACTTCAAAGTCCTAGATCGAAGGTTCCATGGAACAGAATGCGGATCGAGCCACGGGACAACACGCCACCAACATTCTAATGAAAGCAAACAAAGAAACAAAAAAAAAAATCGTATCAAAATCAAGCTTAAGCACCGGTTTCCATCACGTGTCATTCATTATGCTTCTAGTGGCATCTAGCTGCTCAAAAATCAACTATGCCGACACCACATATTACTAAAAATTTAGCGACGCGCAGAAAAATAAAAGGCTATTTCCAACTTGCCCATAAAACTAGTATGAACAAACAGAAGAGAAGCACTTGACCCTACCGAAAGTTACAGGCAGCTCTTAATTTATCCTAGATGAAAGCTTGTTCTTTTACCTGAAAGGAAAACATTCGTGACTCCCAAGGGACCGATGCAGGAACGAGGCATGCTCCGGTAACTGCAATTTTTCATCAGCTTTTCGGCACCGGCAGCAGATTTGCCTTTTCTCTGGGTTTGATGCGGAGTATCTGTAGCATCCTCAAACTCACAAAGGCTTCTCAGCCCGACTCACGCCGAGAGCGGCAGAGGCCGCCCAGCCCCAGCGAGGAGCAGCCGGGGATGGGATGGGACCGGGCTGCCTCTACTCGCCCCGGCCAGGCAGGGGCTTGGCCCCAAAACCCCTCAACGACCCCGCTGCAGCGTTTGTCCCAGGGCCGCTTCTGCCCCCGCCAGCCCTGCAGAGAGATGGAGCAAGAAAACGTTGAGTCTGCGAGCAGGACGGAGGGAGAGAGAGATGGGGGGGAGTGGAGGAGAGGAAGAAGAAAGGAGGGACAGAGACAGTGACAGAGAGAAAGAAGCATTGGGGCAGAAGGAGAGACGAAGAAAAAAAGGCAGACAGGAAGAAAGCTAGGAGATGGGGAGGGTGGGGAAAAAGGACAAGGAGCAGGACACAGCTTGTCCGAGAAAGACAGGGAGCAAGACAAGGCGATACAGAGAGAGAAAAAAGGGAGAGGAAGGCAGGACAAAGCGCAAGACAGGCAAAAATTAGAGCCAGGAAGCAGGACAGAGATGGAGGGAAAAAAGGCCTAGGGTGGGTAGCAGGACAGGAGAGAGGGCCGGGGGTGTGGAAACCAGCACCGGGCTGCAGGACAGAGATGGAAAAATTAAAAATAGAGACACAGGGAGCGCGACAGAATGACAGAGAGAGAAAAAACAGACAGAGAGCTGGACAGCATTGGAGGGAAAAAAACAACTGTGATGAGCGGCTGGACAGAGAGAGAGGGAGATCCGAAAAGAGAGAAAGGAAAGAAGGGACAGCCAGCTGGACAGGGGGACACAGTTAGAAAGAATGGAAGAGGGAATGGGGCAGAGGGAAAGAAAGACAGAAAAGATAGAGAGAGGAAGCAGGGCAGAGGGATAGCAAGAGGAAAAAAAGAAAGGGACAGAGCGCTGGACAGAGATGGAAAAAAAAGCAGCAGGGACAGAGGACAAGGTGCAGAAAGAGTGACAGGGAGCAGGGCAGATGGGGGGGGGGGGGGGGAGGAGGAACAAAACAGGGCAGCAGCAGGATGGAGATGGAGAAGAAAAAAACACCTGGGACGGTCAACAGGACAGAGACAAACATGAATACAGGCAGGGAGTGGGACAAAGGAAGATAGCGAGAAACGACGGGATAAGCAGCGAGACAGAGCAACAGACAAGAATAATGACAATGAGAGAGAGAGAAAGACGAAGACCTTGAGAAGCACAGGGGGTTGGAGAAAGAAAGGGAGGTATTAGGAGCCCTGCGGAGAGACAGAGGACAACACAAACTAGAACAGGAAGCAGACGGTGAGCTGATGAAAAAAAACAGTGACAGTGAGCAAGAAAAAGGGATAGAGAAAGAGAAGGAAGGAAGGAGGGAGATAGGAAGGCAGGGACACGGAGTGGCACGTACAGGCGCAGAGAAGAAAAGGACGCTAGGGAACAGGTCAGAGCAATTGTGGGGAAAAAGGGATAGATGCCGATCAGGAGAAAGAGATGGAATAGGAAAAAAACCCAATGGTTGCAGGACAGAGACAGAGGATGAAAAAAAACAGGGAGAGGCAGCAGGAGGGAAGAACAGAGAGGCAAGGAGAGATAAAGGGACTGGGACGCGCAAGAGGGGAGGCTGGGCCCCGAGGGCCCGGGACTCACCACAGCTCTCGCTCTCAGCGCTGCCAGGGGAATTTCCCAGTTCAGACGCTTCCTTCTCCTTCTCTCCTCCCTTCCTCTTCTGTAACTCCGGTCGCTTGGCTCTCCTCCACCTAAGAGAATACACGGGTCTCTTACAGCTCTCATGAGACAAGACTGCCTAGACGCGTAGCCTCGCGCGCTCGTGCGCTCTGCAACTACAAAGAGGGATCCTTCCTCGCCCGCAGAGGCAGGCGCTTTCTTGCCCGCAGCGGGAGGCAGCTGCCGGCTGCACCCTCTTTAGTGTATTCTTCAGCTGCTTTACCTGTCTCTGCCCTCGCCAGCTTCAGCCACAGCAGCTCTCCTCCACAGCCAGCAAGCGCTCCGCCTGCCCCTTTTCTCCCCCACACCGCTAGGAGTGCGAGGCCAGGCACAGACAACCCACGCCAGCCTGAACCTGGGGCAGTCAACAGCATCTCCAGGGGAAGAACGGGCAACCGTGTCCTCAAGCGTGGCCTCTGGAAGGGGGAAAGAATAACCAGTGGCCATTATTACCAGAGCCTGCCCCCGGCCACAGCCCCTCCTTATGCAGGGGCTTCTGCAGACACCGCTCCTTCCCTGCACTGCTGCTATCGGTACTGCATTAAGGGAGAATCCAGCGCGTTCGAGGGCCAGCTTCCAGCCTTCGCGACAGGCCTTGCGGGTGATCTAGGGCTACGGGACAGGCTTCGGGGCAGGTGCTGGAGCTGGGGGCAGCTGCACGGGCTCAGTGGGCCCGGGGGCGGGGGGGGCTCAGGGGGAGCCCTGGCGAGTTGGGGACGTGCCCGCCGTCGGCGCCAGCGGCATGTCCTCCTCCTTCCCTCCTACCGCCGCTCTCTCTCGGGGAACTCCCCGGGGCTGCCCCGACCCCGCTCGCCCCCAGCTGCCCGGCAGCCTGCCGCAGCGGCACCTTTGAAGCTTCCCCTCCCGCCACCCCCGGGAGCCCGGCGGGCAGCAGACACCCCTGCACCCACCAAAGGGGCTCGCTCACATCACATCACATCACATCGCCGCTGCTCCTGGCTCTCACCCGCCACCGGCAATCGCGCCCGCCGCGCCGCCATGCCGCTCCCGCACACCGCGCACGCGCCGGACACCGACGGCGCGCCGGAGGGGCCACACCCGGCGCGCGAACGCCGGGACGCAGCACCGCGATTCGGCCACCAGGCTGCCGCGTGACTGGGCCGTGCCGCGAAAACTACAGCTCCCGGCATGCCCCGCGCAGGCAACAACATGGCCGACCGCAAGCCCCTTTCCCAGCACCGCAGCTGCCGGCACGCCGCCAGAGGCAGCCGGCCCCGCTTTCTCCCTTCCGGGGACGCCGCCGTTCCCCCCGCCCGCCGGCGCCCCCGGGAGCCCTGCCGAGCCCTCGGCGCAGCCCCGCGCTCCTCAGGCAGCCCCCGCCGCCCGGCTCCGGCACACGGCGCGGCACCCCCACACGCCCCGGCTCCCCTCGCCGCCAGCTGCGACACGACACGACACGACACGACACGGCAGCCCCGCACTCCCCCGCAGGCACCGTCGCCCTCCCGGTCCATCGCCCGGCCCCTGCTCACCTTCTCCCTCGGTGCAGGTGCAGCCACAGCCCGGCGACCGCTCCACTCCTCCCCTTGCCTCACACCGGCCCTTCCACGGCCCCCCGGGGCAGGGCAGCACCGGCAGCACCAGCCCCTCCACCGGCAGCCACCCCTTTACAGGGAGGGGCCCTGGCCATCAGCCTCACTGCCCGCACCTGGGGCTCCTCCAGCCCCGGCCCACAGCTGGAGCCCAGCAGGAACAGGGGGCCATTGCCTGACCCCCACAGCGTGTCACCTCCTACCCTGGGCCCCATCACAGCCCCTTGCCTGGTGCAAAGGGAGCGCAAATTCAGCCGGCGAGTGTTTATTCAGTCACACACACGTAACAAGTCCCGGGAGCGAGTCTGCTCCGGGGCTCAGGGCCCCCGACACTCCCCCTGCCCCTGGGACACCCTGGCAGTGGTTCCGGGAGCCACGCTCGTCAGTTCGGCGGGGAACGGACAGAGGTGGGGGACGCCAAAAATGAGGAGCGGGGCGCTGGACGGCGGGGGGAGAGAGAAAGCACGAGGCAGGGAATGGGACAGCAAGAGAAGGACGGGGACGAGGGAGCCCGACAGAGGTGGAGAAAGAAGCAGCAGGGAGAGAGGCTGCAGAAAGGGGGAGAGGGAGCTGGACAGACACTGACAAAGAGGGACGGGGAGCAGGATGGAGATGCGGGAGAAACCTGGGACGGGCAGCAAGACAGAGAGGGAGGAGAGAAGAACAGGGGCAGGAAGCTGGACCGAGAGACATGGGGAAAGACAAAAAAGCAGCGGCAAGAGCATGGCAGAGAGGGAGGAATGAAACAACAGGGACAGGGAACCAGGACAGCGAACAACGGAGGGAAGGGCCCGGGAGGGTGCGTGGGATGACAACACAAACCAAACCCCGCAGCTACACGCTGCAGGGCGAAGAGGGAAGAATAAAGAAATAGGGACAGGGAGCTGGAAAAAAAAGAGAGCAGGAGAGCAAAAAGGGTAGCAATGTGTACAGAAAGAAGAGGGGGGGGCAATTCTAAAATAGGGTCCGCGGGGAGCCAGAGACAGTGAGATGGACAAAGGACAAAAGCGACAGCCTACAGGGCGGAGAACAAGGAATCCACGAAAAGGGGCAGAGAGCTGGCCAGAGAGAGACGGAGAAAGGCAAGCAAATAGCGTGGAGCTACGGGACAGAAAACGTGAAATGAAAACACAAAGAGAGGGAGCCCGGCAGAGAGGGACTGAGGGGAAAAATCCAGACCGCAACCCACATTCCCCAGTTCCCCTGCGCTGCTCGGGACGAGGGAGGTAGAGAAATCGGGAGTGAAGTTGAGCCCGGGAAGAAGGGAGGGGGTGGGGGGAAGGTGTTTTAAGATTTAGGTGTTTTAAGATTCAGTTCTTATTTCTCATTATCCTACCCCGATTTGATTGGTAATCAATCAGACTGGTTTCCTCAAGTTGAGCCTGTGTTTTGCCTGTGACAGTAATTGCTGAGCAATCTCTCCCTGTCCTTATCTCAACCCACGAGCTTTTCATTCTATTTTTTTCTCTCCGCTGTCCAGCTGAAGAGGGGAGCGACAGAGCACCTTTGGTGGGCGCCTGGCATCCAGCCACGGGGGCACCGGCACGGACACAGAGAGATGGAGAAAAGGAAAAAGCGAAGGGCTACACAGCAGAGAGGAAGGAATTAAAAAACAGGGATGGGAAGCGAAAAAAGAGCGAGATGGAGAAGGGGGCGGGGGGGAGCCAGCGACGGCAAAAATAGTGACGGGCTACAGGACACAGAGGCAGGAATGCAAAAGTAGCGGCCGGGTGCCGGGCAGAGAGAGACACAGAAGGAAAAAACTAGCCAAGGGCTACAGGGCAGAGAGAGGGAGGACCTAAAAGATGGGGACAGGCAGATGCTCAGAGCGAGATGCAGAAAGGAGGTACAGGGGAGAAGGGGGCGGGGGGGGGGGGAGCAGAAATTAACCCCCACAAAAAATTGCAGTGGCGTGGGAAAGTGAGGGCGCCAGGGGCGGGGCAGGGAGGCAACCAGACACACGGGAAGGGAGACAGGGCCCCGAGGGCCCAGGACTCACCGCAGCCTTCGCTCTCGGGAGAATTTGCCAGCTCGGACGCTTCCTTCTCCCTTCCTCTTCTGTAACTCCGGTCGCTTGGCTGTCCTCCACCTAAGAGGATACGGGGATGTCTTACAGCTCTCACGAGACAAGGCTTCCTAGACGTGGCCTTGCTTGCTTCCTTGCTTGCTCGCTCGCTCGCTCACGCGCTACACGACTACAAAGCGGGATCCTTCCTCACCCGCAGAGGCAGGCGCTCTCTTGCCTGCAGCGGGAGGCAGCTGCCGGCTGCACCCTCTTTATTTTATTCTTTGGCTGTTTTACCTGTCTCCGGCCTCCCCAGATTCAGCCGCGGCAGCTCCCGGCCACAGCCAGGAAGCGCTCCGCCTGCCCCTTTTCACCCGTGCCGCCAGGACAATGGGGCCAAAGGCGAAAACCATGCAAGTCCGAGCCAGGGACAGTCAACGACGTCCCCGGAGAGGAACCAACAAGTGAGTCCTCAGCACCGCCCCTGCGAGACAGAAAGAACAAGCCCCCATTTATCCACAGCGATGACTGACCGACTCTAGCTGCACCTGGGGATGCGATGGGGAGCAGGACAGAGCAACGGAAAGAAAAAATAAGACGAGGGAGAAAGACAGAGGAGCAGAGAAAGAAAGGCACAGGGAAAAGGACAGCCAGATGCACGCATCACTAAAAAAAAGGCACGAGGAGCCCCGCAGGGACACAGCAGAAGAACAAACAGGGTCGGGGAGCAGGCCAGAGGGAGAGAAAGTGACGAGCGGGGAGCCCAACAGCCAGATCGAGAGAGAACCCGCATGAGAGGAATAAGGGAGGGAGAAAGAGAAAAAGATAGCAAACGAGCCAGAGGGATTGAGGGGGAAAAGAGAGACGTGGATCAGGACAAAGAGAGGGAGAAAGACAAACCAGCACTGGGCTGCAGGATGTGAAGAAGGGTAGCAGGACAGAGGGGAATAACGGGACGACGAGCTGGGCAGGGGGGGTGTAGCGAGAAACAATGGGACAGGCAGCGGTGCGGAGATATGCAGGCAAAAAGTTAGGGGGAGGATGGAGGGCAGAGAGAAGAAAAGGGACAGGGAGCGGGGCACAGATGGAGAAAGAAACATTAGAGAGAGGAGGAGAGGCACAGGACCAAGGCAGACAGATGGAGAAGGGAGGGAGGAAGGGAGGGACGAAAAAAACAGTGATGAGCAGCGGGCCAGAGGGAGAAGGAAAGAGAGGACGAAGGACAGAGCAATACAGAAACCAGGTGAGGGACAGGGAGCCAGGAAGCGGGACACTGCGGAAGAAAGAGGGACAGGGAGCAGGATGCCGAGACAGGGAGCAACCAAGAGAATGACGGAGAGGTGGAGCACGAGGAAAACACAGGGCACAGAGGCGAATCCGCAAATAACAGGGGCAGGGAGCAGCGCAAAGGCTCAGCAAGAGTAAGAGATGAACAGGAAGGGGAACACAGACAGCAAAATACAGAATGAAAAACCCAGCAACAGCGAGCAAGACAAAGGGATCAAGAGAGAAAGAGAAGGAAGGAGGGAGAGCGATAGGAAGGCAGGGACACGGAGCGGCACGTACAGGTGGAGAGAGGAAGAGAACGCCAGGGAACAGGCCGGGGGGGGGGGGGGGGTGGGGGGTGGAAGAGACAGATACAGATCAGGACAAAGAGATGGAAAAAGGAAAAAACAGCAATGGGCTGCAGGACTGAGACGGAGAAGGGGGGGGGGGGGGAAGAGGGAGAGGAAGCAGGACAAAAGCGCAGAGAGAAAAAGAAAAGGGAGCAGTAGAACAAGTGAGATGAAGGAAGAGAGGAAGAGGGAGTGGGAGAGAAGAATAGAAAGGAGAAGAGAGGTGCAGGGAAGGGGCGGGGGGGGGGCAGAAATCGCAGCAGCGTGGGAAAGCGAGGGGGCCAGGGGCGGGGCAGGGAGGCAATCGGACGCACGGGAGGGGAGACAGGGCGCTGAGGGCCCGGGACTCACTGCAGCTCTCGCCCTCGGGAGAATTTGCCAGCTCAGACGCTGCTTTCAGCTTCTCTCCTCCCTTCCTCTGCTGTAACTCCGCTCGCTCGGCCGGCCTCCCCCTGAGAGAACACACGGGGCTCTCCCGGCTCTCCCGAGAGCACGGGCCCAGCGGGCAGGCGACACCCCCGCACCCCCAAAGGGGCTCGCTCGCCTCACCGGGGCTCCTGCCCGCCGCCCGCCACCGCTCATCACGCCCAGCACCCTGCCGCGCTGCAGCGGCAGCCAAGGCTGCGGCGGCGGCGCTGCTGCGGGAACCGCGCTCGCCCGGGGCCAGCACCGGCGCTGCTGTTCCGCCTCGTGCGCGCCGAGAGCACGGCCGGGGGCGGCAGCGGCGTTTCCTTACCGGCGGGCAGCGCCGAGCACGGCGGCATCGCGTGGCTGGTACCGACGGGCCGCCCCCTGGATCCCGTGGCCGCAGCAATGCGCATGGGCGGCTGCCGGGCTGCAGTACCGGAGTTTGGTCACAGGGCAGCAGCAGCGAGCCCGGGGAAAGCGCCCCACGGCACTGTGCGTGGGGCTGGAGCTGCAGTACCGAACTTTGGTCACACGGGGGCAGCACCGAGCCCGGGAAAGCGAATAACGGAGGGAAGGGGCCGGGGCGGGGGAAAACCACGCATACCAAACCCCGCAGCTCCACGCTGCAGGGCAGAGAGGCAAGAATTAAGAAATAGGGACAGGGAGCCGGAAAAAAGAGAGCGGGAGGGCACAAAAGGTAGCTATGCGTACAGAAAGAAGGGGGAAGGGCAATTCTAAACTAGGGTCCTCGGGGAGCCAGAGACAGCGAGATGGACAAAGGACAAAAGCGACAGGCTACAGGGCGGAGAGCGAGGAATTCACGAACAGGGGCAGAGCGCTGGCCAGAGAGAGACGGAGAAAGGCTGGGGCTGCAGTACCCATTTTTTGGTCACGGGGTGGCAGCAGCGAGCGCGGCAAAGCTCGCCCCCGCGCATTGAGCGGGGCTGGAGCTGCAGTACCGCATTTTTCTCACCGGGTGGCAGCACTGAGGGCTGGAAAAGAGCCTCGCTGCGCATGCGCGGGGCTGGAGCTGCAGTACCCACTTTTGTTCACCAGGCAGCAGCACTGAGCGCTGGAAAGCGCGCTACTGCGCATGCGCGAGGCCGGAGCCGCAGTGCCCCATTTCGGTCAACAGGGGGCAGCACTGAGCGCGGGAAAAATCAGCCCCACTGCGCATGCGCACGGCAACAGCGCCGGCTGCCCGGAGCATCTTCAAAATTCTTTTCCGATTACTCTGCAGAATGAGAAATGGCTGCTACCTCAGCCCCGTTTAGACCACCCAAAGGCGGCAGCTACTGACTGCGGGGGGGCGGGGGGCCAAGAGCAGGGCTTGCATTGCTCTGCCCGCTTCCTACTCGCGGCCCATGCGGCACGGTGTGCGCTGCTTCCGCTGCCAGAAGCATCCCAGGGCTCGACTGTGGCAGCCCCGAGCAGCATCCGGCTGCTCCGAAAGCCTGGGCGCTCTTTCTGCCCGTGCCCCCTGCACCCCATTACCTTGGAAGCAGAAGCAGCACAAGGAACCGCTAACGGGTTTTCTTTTTCCCCTTTGCAGTAAGCACCCGGCATCGCTCTATTGCTCTGCACGTACAAGCCGCGTTGCGAGAGCGGCAGCAGCGAGTCAACAGATGCTGCGGAAAGGTTAAAGCAAAACGAAACAAAGCAGCAACACACATGGCATCCTCAAGGCAGGCGAGAAGAGACGAAACCTGCTTTCTGTCAGAGGGGCAGATACGTTCATCGGGAAACAGCACGCCCAAGCAGACCGGACGCGACTGAGCAACACGCTGGGGAGGCCTGGGCTTTGGTCTGTTGTTTGCACCTGTCCCCACCTCTGTGCTATCGGAACTCTGCTCTCCTCATCCCGCCTACACACGAGGAAGGCTTCCTGTGCAGGGCTTGTCAATTAGCTGAGAAGACGACGTCGTGTAGTCCGGAACGGCCCTTTAGTCAGCTGGGGTCAGCTGTCCCGCCCGTGCCCCCTCCCAACCCCTCGTGCCCCCCAGCCCGCTCGGCGGCGGGGCGGTACGAGGAGCCGGAAAAGCCTCAGCTCGGTGCAAACGCTGCTCGGCAGTGGCTAGAACACCAGCGTGTCATCAACGCCGTTCCCAGCACAAATCCCAAACGGGAGGAGGGAGACAGGGCTGGGAGCGGGGTGCAGGGAAGCGTCTGGGGGGCCGCAAGCAGCGCCCTGAGGGCCCAGAAGCAGAGGGGTTATGGGGGGCTGTGCCCAATATGGTGGGGCGGAGGCGGGGGCACGTCCCCAGGAAAAAAGAACTCACCTGGGGGAAAGCCTCGTGCAGGGGGACGCTCGGGTGGAAAGCATTTGGGAGGGCAGGGAGACACACAGAGAGGGACGGGGAGGAGGAGGAGGACACGGACAGAGGGGTACGTGTGGGGGAAAAGGTGCATGGGGGGGACACGCGTGGGGATGACCTACGCCAGGGGGTCCGCCCGGGGTAATCCACAGCAGATAACTCACCTGGGACAACCTGCAGCAGGCGATCCGCTCCGCATAACTGACCCACACCGCATCCATGCTGGATAACGCTCAGTGGTGCTCCTCAAACTGCCAGCGTTTCACCCCACATTTAGCCCAAATTAGGGGTTGGGGTTCATTTGGGTTTTGTTGTGGTTTTTTTCCTTTTTTTCTTTTTGAATTTTCCACAATGGAAAACTGGCATTTGTTTGCTTTTCCCAAATATATTCAATTCTGGGGGTTTTCAGCGCTTCTCCACAACATAAAAATTAGTGATTCTTGCTTTTGGTTTTGTTCTTTTGGGCTTTTGGTGGGGTTTTTGGGGTGGGGTGTTTTTTTGTTGGGGTTTCCCCCCCTCCCCTTTCTTTCCAGCTGCACAAATCCAGGTGCCTTTGGCTGTCCCGAGAGCAGCAACAGCTTCAGGAATATTTAGACCCGGAACAAGGGAGAAAAATAAACCAGCTTCATCTCACGCACAGGAAAGCAGCAGAGAAAGGGTCGGCATTTAAAGCCCTTACGGAAAAGAGGCATTCTCGTTCCATTCCTCAACCCATCTGTTAGGTCAAAATATCGCAACACTACTATGGCAGTATTGAGAGCAGGGAACAACGGCCCCGCCACTGCACAGCCTATCCTCCCATGCTATTTACGTAGCAGGACGCATAGACAGAGGGACCTATTTTTGCACACACGACCCTGGGTTTCCCAAAAAATTTATGCTTACCAAAAATGGCCATTTGGAACATACCGACAAACAACATTTGGCAATAAAACTTCGATGTCTTTGACACGCGCGCAGTTCTGGTGACTTGCTATTTGCTTCTTGTTACTGCTGTTCTTCCTTCAGAAATTCTACTTGTAGCCAAGTTACTCACTACTGGTTCAAGCATTTACCTTCCTGGTATTACTACCACATGGACACGTGCAAGTAACTTAACCGCTCTTCTAAAACGATCCAAATTAAAATTGCTACCACAAAAGAGGAAGGAAAGAGAAGAAAAGGAGAGGTCAGGCGGCAACAGAGCCCTGCAGCCTTCCGCCAGTCAACACTGCGCTCTTTTTAAAACAAACCAACCAACCAACAACCCAAAACCCCCCAAACATCAAAACCCAACACACAAAAAACAAGCAACAACAAACCGAAACCACGACGATGTATCTTTTTTTCTTTCAGAGCTCATCCCTGTCTCACCATGCTGTCTTGTCAGAGCATGAGGCGCAGGCGATCTGTATCCCGATGACGTTTGCATGCGACAAATACACATTCAGAAGTAGCCCAGATCTCTACGACTGGTATCATGCTTATCGTTTTAATAACCATAATTCAGTTTTATTGACAGACGCGTTTGTGAGGACGCTAATTAACTTTTACACATAGCCTCTCCTTGGCAGGGGTTGGGGGGGTGTGTGTGTGTCTGTGTGTGTGTGAGACACGGGATGGGGCACACGACACCCAAATGTGTTAGAGACTGAAAAAAAATGACGATTCAGAGCTCCCAACCACGAGGGAGCGGCGAGGAAATTCATGAAAGTGAAGACAAACAGCAGCAACGTTAAGTGAAATTTGGCTTCAATTCTGATCACGTACTTAAGAGACTCTCCAAGTCTACACCTCAGTCCTATGAATGACCAGCCCTTTGTTGGAAGGGCAAACTTTTTTTACTTCAAAGTCCTAGATCGAAGGTTCCATGGAACAGAATGCGGATCGAGCCACGGGACAACACGCCACCAACATTCTAATGAAAGCAAACAAAGAAACAAAAAAAAAAATCGTATCAAAATCAAGCTTAAGCACCGGTTTCCATCACGTGTCATTCATTATGCTTCTAGTGGCATCTAGCTGCTCAAAAATCAACTATGCCGACACCACATATTACTAAAAATTTAGCGACGCGCAGAAAAATAAAAGGCTATTTCCAACTTGCCCATAAAACTAGTATGAACAAACAGAAGAGAAGCACTTGACCCTACCGAAAGTTACAGGCAGCTCTTAATTTATCCTAGATGAAAGCTTGTTCTTTTACCTGAAAGGAAAACATTCGTGACTCCCAAGGGACCGATGCAGGAACGAGGCATGCTCCGGTAACTGCAATTTTTCATCAGCTTTTCGGCACCGGCAGCAGATTTGCCTTTTCTCTGGGTTTGATGCGGAGTATCTGTAGCATCCTCAAACTCACAAAGGCTTCTCAGCCCGACTCACGCCGAGAGCGGCAGAGGCCGCCCAGCCCCAGCGAGGAGCAGCCGGGGATGGGATGGGACCGGGCTGCCTCTACTCGCCCCGGCCAGGCAGGGGCTTGGCCCCAAAACCCCTCAACGACCCCGCTGCAGCGTTTGTCCCAGGGCCGCTTCTGCCCCCGCCAGCCCTGCAGAGAGATGGAGCAAGAAAACGCTGAGTCTGCGAGCAGGACGGAGGGAGAGAGAGATGGGGGGGAGTGGAGGAGAGGAAGAAGAAAGGAGGGACAGAGACAGTGACAGAGAGAAAGAAGCATTGGGGCAGAAGGAGAGACGAAGAAAAAAAGGCAGACAGGAAGAAAGCTAGGAGATGGGGAGGGTGGGGAAAAAGGACAAGGAGCAGGACACAGCTTGTCCGAGAAAGACAGGGAGCAAGACAAGGCGATACAGAGAGAGAAAAAAGGGAGAGGAAGGCAGGACAAAGCGCAAGACAGGCAAAAATTAGAGCCAGGAAGCAGGACAGAGATGGAGGGAAAAAAGGCCTAGGGTGGGTAGCAGGACAGGAGAGAGGGCCGGGGGTGTGGAAACCAGCACCGGGCTGCAGGACAGAGATGGAAAAATTAAAAATAGAGACACAGGGAGCGCGACAGAATGACAGAGAGAGAAAAAACAGACAGAGAGCTGGACAGCATTGGAGGGAAAAAAACAACTGTGATGAGCGGCTGGACAGAGAGAGAGGGAGATCCGAAAAGAGAGAAAGGAAAGAAGGGACAGCCAGCTGGACAGGGGGACACAGTTAGAAAGAATGGAAGAGGGAATGGGGCAGAGGGAAAGAAAGACAGAAAAGATAGAGAGAGGAAGCAGGGCAGAGGGATAGCAAGAGGAAAAAAAGAAAGGGACAGAGCGCTGGACAGAGATGGAAAAAAAAGCAGCAGGGACAGAGGACAAGGTGCAGAAAGAGTGACAGGGAGCAGGGCAGATGGGGGGGGGGGGGGAGGAGGAACAAAACAGGGCAGCAGCAGGATGGAGATGGAGAAGAAAAAAACACCTGGGACGGTCAACAGGACAGAGACAAACATGAATACAGGCAGGGAGTGGGACAAAGGAAGATAGCGAGAAACGACGGGATAAGCAGCGAGACAGAGCAACAGACAAGAATAATGACAATGAGAGAGAGAGAAAGACGAAGACCTTGAGAAGCACAGGGGGTTGGAGAAAGAAAGGGAGGTATTAGGAGCCCTGCGGAGAGACAGAGGACAACACAAACTAGAACAGGAAGCAGACGGTGAGCTGATGAAAAAAAACAGTGACAGTGAGCAAGAAAAAGGGATAGAGAAAGAGAAGGAAGGAAGGAGGGAGATAGGAAGGCAGGGACACGGAGTGGCACGTACAGGCGCAGAGAAGAAAAGGACGCTAGGGAACAGGTCAGAGCAATTGTGGGGAAAAAGGGATAGATGCCGATCAGGAGAAAGAGATGGAATAGGAAAAAAACCCAATGGTTGCAGGACAGAGACAGAGGATGAAAAAAAACAGGGAGAGGCAGCAGGAGGGAAGAACAGAGAGGCAAGGAGAGATAAAGGGACTGGGACGCGCAAGAGGGGAGGCTGGGCCCCGAGGGCCCGGGACTCACCACAGCTCTCGCTCTCAGCGCTGCCAGGGGAATTTCCCAGTTCAGACGCTTCCTTCTCCTTCTCTCCTCCCTTCCTCTTCTGTAACTCCGGTCGCTTGGCTCTCCTCCACCTAAGAGAATACACGGGTCTCTTACAGCTCTCATGAGACAAGACTGCCTAGACGCGTAGCCTCGCGCGCTCGTGCGCTCTGCAACTACAAAGAGGGATCCTTCCTCGCCCGCAGAGGCAGGCGCTTTCTTGCCCGCAGCGGGAGGCAGCTGCCGGCTGCACCCTCTTTAGTGTATTCTTCAGCTGCTTTACCTGTCTCTGCCCTCGCCAGCTTCAGCCACAGCAGCTCTCCTCCACAGCCAGCAAGCGCTCCGCCTGCCCCTTTTCTCCCCCACACCGCTAGGAGTGCGAGGCCAGGCACAGACAACCCACGCCAGCCTGAACCTGGGGCAGTCAACAGCATCTCCAGGGGAAGAACGGGCAACCGTGTCCTCAGCGTGGCCTCTGGAAGGGGGAAAGAATAACCAGTGGCCATTATTACCAGAGCCTGCCCCCGGCCACAGCCCCTCCTTATGCAGGGGCTTCTGCAGACACCGCTCCTTCCCTGCACTGCTGCTATCGGTACCGCATTAAGGGAGAATCCAGCGCGTTCGAGGGCCAGCTTCCAGCCTTCGCGACAGGCCTTGCGGGTGATCTAGGGCTACGGGACAGGCTTCGGGGCAGGTGCTGGAGCTGGGGGCAGCTGCACGGGCTCAGTGGGCCCGGGGGCGGGGGGGGCTCAGGGGGAGCCCTGGCGAGTTGGGGACGTGCCCGCCGTCGGCGCCAGCGGCATGTCCTCCTCCTTCCCTCCTACCGCCGCTCTCTCTCGGGGAACTCCCCGGGGCTGCCCCGACCCCGCTCGCCCCCAGCTGCCCGGCAGCCTGCCGCAGCGGCACCTTTGAAGCTTCCCCTCCCGCCACCCCCGGGAGCCCGGCGGGCAGCAGACACCCCTGCACCCACCAAAGGGGCTCGCTCACATCACATCACATCACATCGCCGCTGCTCCTGGCTCTCACCCGCCACCGGCAATCGCGCCCGCCGCGCCGCCATGCCGCTCCCGCACACCGCGCACGCGCCGGACACCGACGGCGCGCCGGAGGGGCCACACCCGGCGCGCGAACGCCGGGACGCAGCACCGCGATTCGGCCACCAGGCTGCCGCGTGACTGGGCCGTGCCGCGAAAACTACAGCTCCCGGCATGCCCCGCGCAGGCAACAACATGGCCGACCGCAAGCCCCTTTCCCAGCACCGCAGCTGCCGGCACGCCGCCAGAGGCAGCCGGCCCCGCTTTCTCCCTTCCGGGGACGCCGCCGTTCCCCCCGCCCGCCGGCGCCCCCGGGAGCCCTGCCGAGCCCTCGGCGCAGCCCCGCGCTCCTCAGGCAGCCCCCGCCGCCCGGCTCCGGCACACGGCGCGGCACCCCCACATGCCCCGGCTCCCCTCGCCGCCAGCTGCGACACGACACGACATGACACGACACGACACGGCAGCCCCGCACTCCCCCGCAGGCACCGTCGCCCTCCCGGTCCATCGCCCGGCCCCTGCTCACCTTCTCCCTCGGTGCAGGTGCAGCCACAGCCCGGCGACCGCTCCACTCCTCCCCTTGCCTCACACCGGCCCTTCCACGGCCCCCCGGGGCAGGGCAGCACCGGCAGCACCAGCCCCTCCACCGGCAGCCACCCCTTTACAGGGAGGGGCCCTGGCCATCAGCCTCACTGCCCGCACCTGGGGCTCCTCCAGCCCCGGCCCACAGCTGGAGCCCAGCAGGAACAGGGGGCCATTGCCTGACCCCCACAGCGTGTCACCTCCTACCCTGGGCCCCATCACAGCCCCTTGCCTGGTGCAAAGGGAGCGCAAATTCAGCCGGCGAGTGTTTATTCAGTCACACACACGTAACAAGTCCCGGGAGCGAGTCTGCTCCGGGGCTCAGGGCCCCCGACACTCCCCCTGCCCCTGGGACACCCTGGCAGTGGTTCCGGGAGCCACGCTCGTCAGTTCGGCGGGGAACGGACAGAGGTGGGGGACGCCAAAAATGAGGAGCGGGGCGCTGGACGGCGGGGGGAGAGAGAAAGCACGAGGCAGGGAATGGGACAGCAAGAGAAGGACGGGGACGAGGGAGCCCGACAGAGGTGGAGAAAGAAGCAGCAGGGAGAGAGGCTGCAGAAAGGGGGAGAGGGAGCTGGACAGACACTGACAAAGAGGGACGGGGAGCAGGATGGAGATGCGGGAGAAACCTGGGACGGGCAGCAAGACAGAGAGGGAGGAGAGAAGAACAGGGGCAGGAAGCTGGACCGAGAGACATGGGGAAAGACAAAAAAGCAGCGGCAAGAGCATGGCAGAGAGGGAGGAATGAAACAACAGGGACAGGGAACCAGGACAGCGAACAACGGAGGGAAGGGCCCGGGAGGGTGCGTGGGATGACAACACAAACCAAACCCCGCAGCTACACGCTGCAGGGCGAAGAGGGAAGAATAAAGAAATAGGGACAGGGAGCTGGAAAAAAAAGAGAGCAGGAGAGCAAAAAGGGTAGCAATGTGTACAGAAAGAAGAGGGGGGGGCAATTCTAAAATAGGGTCCGCGGGGAGCCAGAGACAGTGAGATGGACAAAGGACAAAAGCGACAGCCTACAGGGCGGAGAACAAGGAATCCACGAAAAGGGGCAGAGAGCTGGCCAGAGAGAGACGGAGAAAGGCAAGCAAATAGCGTGGAGCTACGGGACAGAAAACGTGAAATGAAAACACAAAGAGAGGGAGCCCGGCAGAGAGGGACTGAGGGGAAAAATCCAGACCGCAACCCACATTCCCCAGTTCCCCTGTGCTGCTCGGGGGGGAGGAGGTAGAGAAATCGGGAGTGAAGTTGAGCCCGGGAAGAAGGGAGGGGGTGGGGGGAAGGTGTTTTAAGATTTAGGTGTTTTAAGATTCAGTTCTTATTTCTCATTATCCTACCCCGATTTGATTGGTAATCAATCAGACTGGTTTCCTCAAGTTGAGCCTGTGTTTTGCCTGTGACAGTAATTGCTGAGCGATCTCTCCCTGTCCTTATCTCAACCCACGAGCTTTTCATTCTATTTTTTTCTCTCCGCTGTCCAGCTGAAGAGGGGAGCGACAGAGCACCTTTGGTGGGCGCCTGGCATCCAGCCACGGGGGCACCGGCACGGACACAGAGAGATGGAGAAAAGGAAAAAGCGAAGGGCTACACAGCAGAGAGGAAGGAATTAAAAAACAGGGATGGGAAGCGAAAAAAGAGCGAGATGGAGAAGGGGGCGGGGGGGAGCCAGCGACGGCAAAAATAGTGACGGGCTACAGGACACAGAGGCAGGAATGCAAAAGTAGCGGCCGGGTGCCGGGCAGAGAGAGACACAGAAGGAAAAAACTAGCCATGGGCTACAGGGCAGAGAGAGGGAGGACCTAAAAGATGGGGACAGGCAGATGCTCAGAGCGAGATGCAGAAAGGAGGTGCAGAAAGGAGGTACAGGGGAGAAGGGGGCGGGGGGGGGGGGGGGGGAGCAGAAATTAACCCCCACAAAAAATTGCAGTGGCGTGGGAAAGTGAGGGCGCCAGGGGCGGGGCAGGGAGGCAACCAGACACACGGGAAGGGAGACAGGGCCCCGAGGGCCCAGGACTCACCGCAGCCTTCGCTCTCGGGAGAATTTGCCAGCTCGGACGCTTCCTTCTCCCTTCCTCTTCTGCAACTCCGGTCGCTTGGCTGTCCTCCACCTAAGAGGATACGGGGATGTCTTACAGCTCTCACGAGACAAGGCTTCCTAGACGTGGCCTTGCTTGCTTCCTTGCTTGCTCGCTCGCTCGCTCACGCGCTACACGACTACAAAGCGGGATCCTTCCTCACCCGCAGAGGCAGGCGCTCTCTTGCCTGCAGCGGGAGGCAGCTGCCGGCTGCACCCTCTTTATTTTATTCTTTGGCTGTTTTACCTGTCTCCGGCCTCCCCAGATTCAGCCGCGGCAGCTCCCGGCCACAGCCAGGAAGCGCTCCGCCTGCCCCTTTTCACCCGTGCCGCCAGGACAATGGGGCCAAAGGCGAAAACCATGCAAGTCCGAGCCAGGGACAGTCAACGACGTCCCCGGAGAGGAACCAACAAGTGAGTCCTCAGCACCGCCCCTGCGAGACAGAAAGAACAAGCCCCCATTTATCCACAGCGATGACTGACCGACTCTAGCTGCACCTGGGGATGCGATGGGGAGCAGGACAGAGCAACGGAAAGAAAAAATAAGACGAGGGAGAAAGACAGAGGAGCAGAGAAAGAAAGGCACAGGGAAAAGGACAGCCAGATGCACGCATCACTAAAAAAAAGGCACGAGGAGCCCCGCAGGGACACAGCAGAAGAACAAACAGGGTCGGGGAGCAGGCCAGAGGGAGAGAAAGTGACGAGCGGGGAGCCCAACAGCCAGATCGAGAGAGAACCCGCATGAGAGGAATAAGGGAGGGAGAAAGAGAAAAAGATAGCAAACGAGCCAGAGGGATTGAGGGGGAAAAGAGAGACGTGGATCAGGACAAAGAGAGGGAGAAAGACAAACCAGCACTGGGCTGCAGGATGTGAAGAAGGGTAGCAGGACAGAGGGGAATAACGGGACGACGAGCTGGGCAGGGGGGGTGTAGCGAGAAACAATGGGACAGGCAGCGGTGCGGAGATATGCAGGCAAAAAGTTAGGGGGAGGATGGAGGGCAGAGAGAAGAAAAGGGACAGGGAGCGGGGCACAGATGGAGAAAGAAACATTAGAGAGAGGAGGAGAGGCACAGGACCAAGGCAGACAGATGGAGAAGGGAGGGAGGAAGGGAGGGACGAAAAAAACAGTGATGAGCAGCGGGCCAGAGGGAGAAGGAAAGAGAGGACGAAGGACAGAGCAATACAGAAACCAGGTGAGGGACAGGGAGCCAGGAAGCGGGACACTGCGGAAGAAAGAGGGACAGGGAGCAGGATGCCGAGACAGGGAGCAACCAAGAGAATGACGGAGAGGTGGAGCACGAGGAAAACACAGGGCACAGAGGCGAATATAACAGGGGCAGGGAGCAGCGCAAAGGCTCAGCAAGAGTAAGAGATGAACAGGAAGGGGAACACAGACAGCAAAATACAGAATGAAAAACCCAGCAACAGCGAGCAAGACAAAGGGATCAAGAGAGAAAGAGAAGGAAGGAGGGAGAGCGATAGGAAGGCAGGGACACGGAGCGGCACGTACAGGTGGAGAGAGGAAGAGAACGCCAGGGAACAGGCCGGGGGGGGGGGGGGGGTGGGGGGTGGAAGAGACAGATACAGATCAGGACAAAGAGATGGAAAAAGGAAAAAACAGCAATGGGCTGCAGGACTGAGACGGAGAAGGGGGGGGGGGGAAGAGGGAGAGGAAGCAGGACAAAAGCGCAGAGAGAAAAAGAAAAGGGAGCAGTAGAACAAGTGAGATGAAGGAAGAGAGGAAGAGGGAGTGGGAGAGAAGAATAGAAAGGAGAAGAGAGGTGCAGGGAAGGGGCGGGGGGGGCAGAAATCGCAGCAGCGTGGGAAAGCGAGGGGGCCAGGGGCGGGGCAGGGAGGCAATCGGACGCACGGGAGGGGAGACAGGGCGCTGAGGGCCCGGGACTCACTGCAGCTCTCGCCCTCGGGAGAATTTGCCAGCTCAGACGCTGCTTTCAGCTTCTCTCCTCCCTTCCTCTGCTGTAACTCCGCTCGCTCGGCCGGCCTCCCCCTGAGAGAACACACGGGGCTCTCCCGGCTCTCCCGAGAGCACGGGCCCAGCGGGCAGGCGACACCCCCGCACCCCCAAAGGGGCTCGCTCGCCTCACCGGGGCTCCTGCCCGCCGCCCGCCACCGCTCATCACGCCCAGCACCCTGCCGCGCTGCAGCGGCAGCCAAGGCTGCGGCGGCGGCGCTGCTGCGGGAACCGCGCTCGCCCGGGGCCAGCACCGGCGCTGCTGTTCCGCCTCGTGCGCGCCGAGAGCACGGCCGGGGGCGGCAGCGGCGTTTCCTTACCGGCGGGCAGCGCCGAGCACGGCGGCATCGCGTGGCTGGTACCGACGGGCCGCCCCCTGGATCCCGTGGCCGCAGCAATGCGCATGGGCGGCTGCCGGGCTGCAGTACCGGAGTTTGGTCACAGGGCAGCAGCAGCGAGCCCGGGGAAAGCGCCCCACGGCACTGTGCGCGGGGCTGGAGCTGCAGTACCGAACTTTGGTCACACGGGGGCAGCACCGAGCCCGGGGAAAGCGAATAACGGAGGGAAGGGGCCGGGGCGGGGGAAAACCACGCATACCAAACCCCGCAGCTCCACGCTGCAGGGCAGAGAGGCAAGAATTAAGAAATAGGGACAGGGAGCCGGAAAAAAGAGAGCGGGAGGGCACAAAAGGTAGCTATGCGTACAGAAAGAAGGGGGAAGGGCAATTCTAAACTAGGGTCCTCGGGGAGCCAGAGACAGCGAGATGGACAAAGGACAAAAGCGACAGGCTACAGGGCGGAGAGCGAGGAATTCACGAACAGGGGCAGAGCGCTGGCCAGAGAGAGACGGAGAAAGGCTGGGGCTGCAGTACCCATTTTTTGGTCACGGGGTGGCAGCAGCGAGCGCGGCAAAGCTCGCCCCCGCGCATTGAGCGGGGCTGGAGCTGCAGTACCGCATTTTTCTCACCGGGTGGCAGCACTGAGGGCTGGAAAAGAGCCTCGCTGCGCATGCGCGGGGCTGGAGCTGCAGTACCCACTTTTGTTCACCAGGCAGCAGCACTGAGCGCTGGAAAGCGCGCTACTGCACATGCGCGAGGCCGGAGCCGCAGTGCCCCATTTCGGTCAACAGGGGGCAGCACTGAGCGCGGGAAAAATCAGCCCCACTGCGCATGCGCACGGCAACAGCGCCGGCTGCCCGGGGCATCTTCAAAATTCTTTTCCGATTACTCCGCAGAATGAGAAATGGCTGCTACCTCAGCCCCGTTTAGACCACCCAAAGGCGGCAGCTACTGACTGCGGGGGGGCGGGGGGCCAAGAGCAGGGCTTGCATTGCTCTGCCCGCTTCCTACTCGCGGCCCATGCGGCACGGTGTGCGCTGCTTCCGCTGCCAGAAGCATCCCAGGGCTCGACTGTGGCAGCCCCGAGCAGCATCCGGCTGCTCCGAAAGCCTGGGCGCTCTTTCTGCCCGTGCCCCCTGCACCCCATTACCTTGGAAGCAGAAGCAGCACAAGGAACCGCTAACGGGTTTTCTTTTTCCCCTTTGCAGTAAGCACCCGGCATCGCTCTATTGCTCTGCACGTACAAGCCGCGTTGCGAGAGCGGCAGCAGCGAGTCAACAGATGCTGCGGAAAGGTTAAAGCAAAACGAAACAAAGCAGCAACACACATGGCATCCTCAAGGCAGGCGAGAAGAGACGAAACCTGCTTTCTGTCAGAGGGGCAGATACGTTCATCGGGAAACAGCACGCCCAAGCAGACCGGACGCGACTGAGCAACACGCTGGGGAGGCCTGGGCTTTGGTCTGTTGTTTGCACCTGTCCCCACCTCTGTGCTATCGGAACTCTGCTCTCCTCATCCCGCCTACACACGAGGAAGGCTTCCTGTGCAGGGCTTGTCAATTAGCTGAGAACACGACGTCGTGTAGTCCGGAACGGCCCTTTAGTCAGCTGGGGTCAGCTGTCCCGCCCGTGCCCCCTCCCAACCCCTCGTGCCCCCCAGCCCGCTCGGCGGCGGGGCGGTACGAGGAGCCGGAAAAGCCTCAGCTCGGTGCAAACGCTGCTCGGCAGTGGCTAGAACACCAGCGTGTCATCAACGCCGTTCCCAGCACAAATCCAAAACAGCGGAGGAGGGAGACGGGGCTGGGAGCGGGGTGCAGGGAAGCGTCTGGGGGGCCGCAAGCAGCGCCCTGAGGGCCCAGAAGCAGAGGGGTTATGGGGGGCTGTGCCCAATATGGTGGGGCGGAGGCGGGGGCACGTCCCCAGGAAAAAAGAACTCACCTGGGGGAAAGCCTCGTGCAGGGGGACGCTCGGGTGGAAAGCATTTGGGAGGGCAGGGAGACACACAGAGAGGGACGGGGAGGAGGAGGAGGACACGGACAGAGGGGTACGTGTGGGGGAAAAGGTGCATGGGGGGGACACGCGTGGGGATGACCTACGCCAGGGGGTCCGCCCGGGGTAATCCACAGCAGATAACTCACCTGGGACAACCTGCAGCAGGCGATCCGCTCCGCATAACTGACCCACACCGCATCCATGCTGGATAACGCTCAGTGGTGCTCCTCAAACTGCCAGCGTTTCACCCCACATTTAGCCCAAATTAGGGGTTGGGGTTCATTTGGGTTTTGTTGTGGTTTTTTTCCTTTTTTTCTTTTTGAATTTTCCACAATGGAAAACTGGCATTTGTTTGCTTTTCCCAAATATATTCAATTCTGGGGGTTTTCAGCGCTTCTCCACAACATAAAAATTAGTGATTCTTGCTTTTGGTTTTGTTCTTTTGGGCTTTTGGTGGGGTTTTTGGGGTGGGGTGTTTTTTTGTTGGGGTTTCCCCCCCCCCCGCTTTCTTTCCAGCTGCACAAATCCAGGTGCCTTTGGCTGTCCCGAGAGCAGCAACAGCTTCAGGAATATTTAGACCCGGAACAAGGGAGAAAAATAAACCAGCTTCATCTCACGCACAGGAAAGCAGCAGAGAAAGGGTCGGCATTTAAAGCCCTTACGGAAAAGAGGCATTCTCGTTCCATTCCTCAACCCATCTGTTAGGTCAAAATATCGCAACACTACTATGGCAGTATTGAGAGCAGGGAACAACGGCCCCGCCACTGCACAGCCTATCCTCCCATGCTATTTACGTAGCAGGACGCATAGACAGAGGGACCTATTTTTGCACACACGACCCTGGGTTTCCCAAAAAATTTATGCTTACCAAAAATGGCCATTTGGAACATACCGACAAACAACATTTGGCAATAAAACTTCGATGTCTTTGACACGCGCGCAGTTCTGGTGACTTGCTATTTGCTTCTTGTTACTGCTGTTCTTCCTTCAGAAATTCTACTTGTAGCCAAGTTACTCACTACTGGTTCAAGCATTTACCTTCCTGGTATTACTACCACATGGACACGTGCAAGTAACTTAACCGCTCTTCTAAAACGATCCAAATTAAAATTGCTACCACAAAAGAGGAAGGAAAGAGAAGAAAAGGAGAGGTCAGGCGGCAACAGAGCCCTGCAGCCTTCCGCCAGTCAACACTGCGCTCTTTTTAAAACAAACCAACCAACCAACAACCCAAAACCCCCCAAACATCAAAACCCAACACACAAAAAACAAGCAACAACAAACCGAAACCACGACGATGTATCTTTTTTTCTTTCAGAGCTCATCCCTGTCTCACCATGCTGTCTTGTCAGAGCATGAGGCGCAGGCGATCTGTATCCCGATGACGTTTGCATGCGACAAATACACATTCAGAAGTAGCCCAGATCTCTACGACTGGTATCATGCTTATCGTTTTAATAACCATAATTCAGTTTTATTGACAGACGCGTTTGTGAGGACGCTAATTAACTTTTACACATAGCCTCTCCTTGGCAGGGGTTGGGGGGGGTGTGTGTGTGTCTGTGTGTGTGTGAGACACGGGATGGGGCACACGACACCCAAATGTGTTAGAGACTGAAAAAAAATGACGATTCAGAGCTCCCAACCACGAGGGAGCGGCGAGGAAATTCATGAAAGTGAAGACAAACAGCAGCAACGTTAAGTGAAATTTGGCTTCAATTCTGATCACGTACTTAAGAGACTCTCCAAGTCTACACCTCAGTCCTATGAATGACCAGCCCTTTGTTGGAAGGGCAAACTTTTTTTACTTCAAAGTCCTAGATGGAAGGTTCCATGGAACAGAATGCGGATCGAGCCACGGGACAACACGCCACCAACATTCTAATGAAAGCAAACAAAGAAACAAAAAAAAAAATCGTATCAAAATCAAGCTTAAGCACCGGTTTCCATCACGTGTCATTCATTATGCTTCTAGTGGCATCTAGCTGCTCAAAAATCAACTATGCCGACACCACATATTACTAAAAATTTAGCGACGCGCAGAAAAATAAAAGGCTATTTCCAACTTGCCCATAAAACTAGTATGAACAAACAGAAGAGAAGCACTTGACCCTACCGAAAGTTACAGGCAGCTCTTAATTTATCCTAGATGAAAGCTTGTTCTTTTACCTGAAAGGAAAACATTCGTGACTCCCAAGGGACCGATGCAGGAACGAGGCATGCTCCGGTAACTGCAATTTTTCATCAGCTTTTCGGCACCGGCAGCAGATTTGCCTTTTCTCTGGGTTTGATGCGGAGTATCTGTAGCATCCTCAAACTCACAAAGGCTTCTCAGCCCGACTCACGCCGAGAGCGGCAGAGGCCGCCCAGCCCCAGCGAGGAGCAGCCGGGGATGGGATGGGACCGGGCTGCCTCTACTCGCCCCGGCCAGGCAGGGGCTTGGCCCCAAAACCCCTCAACGACCCCGCTGCAGCGTTTGTCCCAGGGCCACTTCTGCCCCCGCCAGCCCTGCAGAGAGATGGAGCAAGAAAACGTTGAGTCTGCGAGCAGGACGGAGGGAGAGAGAGATGGGGGGGAGTGGAGGAGAGGAAGAAGAAAGGAGGGACAGAGACAGTGACAGAGAGAAAGAAGCATTGGGGCAGAAGGAGAGACGAAGAAAAAAAGGCAGACAGGAAGAAAGCTAGGAGATGGGGAGGGTGGGGAAAAAGGACAAGGAGCAGGACACAGCTTGTCCGAGAAAGACAGGGAGCAAGACAAGGCGATACAGAGAGAGAAAAAAGGGAGAGGAAGGCAGGACAAAGCGCAAGACAGGCAAAAATTAGAGCCAGGAAGCAGGACAGAGATGGAGGGAAAAAAGGCCTAGGGTGGGTAGCAGGACAGGAGAGAGGGCCGGGGGTGTGGAAACCAGCACCGGGCTGCAGGACAGAGATGGAAAAATTAAAAATAGAGACACAGGGAGCGCGACAGAATGACAGAGAGAGAAAAAAGGGACAGAGAGCTGGACAGCATTGGAGGGAAAAAAACAACTGTGATGAGCGGCTGGACAGAGAGAGAGGGAGATCCGAAAAGAGAGAAAGGAAAGAAGGGACAGCCAGCTGGACAGGGGGACACAGTTAGAAAGAATGGAAGAGGGAATGGGGCAGAGGGAAAGAAAGACAGAAAAGATAGAGAGAGGAAGCAGGGCAGAGGGATAGCAAGAGGAAAAAAAGAAAGGGACAGAGCGCTGGACAGAGATGGAAAAAAAAGCAGCAGGGACAGAGGACAAGGTGCAGAAAGAGTGACAGGGAGCAGGGCAGATGGGGGGGGGGGGGAGGAGGAACAAAACAGGGCAGCAGCAGGATGGAGATGGAGAAGAAAAAAACACCTGGGACGGTCAACAGGACAGAGACAAACATGAATACAGGCAGGGAGTGGGACAAAGGAAGATAGCGAGAAACGACGGGATAAGCAGCGAGACAGAGCAACAGACAAGAATAATGACAATGAGAGAGAGAGAAAGACGAAGACCTTGAGAAGCACAGGGGGTTGGAGAAAGAAAGGGAGGTATTAGGAGCCCTGCGGAGAGACAGAGGACAACACAAACTAGAACAGGAAGCAGACGGTGAGCTGATGAAAAAAAACAGTGACAGTGAGCAAGAAAAAGGGATAGAGAAAGAGAAGGAAGGAAGGAGGGAGATAGGAAGGCAGGGACACGGAGTGGCACGTACAGGCGCAGAGAAGAAAAGGACGCTAGGGAACAGGTCAGAGCAATTGTGGGGAAAAAGGGATAGATGCCGATCAGGAGAAAGAGATGGAATAGGAAAAAAACCCAATGGTTGCAGGACAGAGACAGAGGATGAAAAAAAACAGGGAGAGGCAGCAGGAGGGAAGAACAGAGAGGCAAGGAGAGATAAAGGGACTGGGACGCGCAAGAGGGGAGGCTGGGCCCCGAGGGCCCGGGACTCACCACAGCTCTCGCTCTCAGCGCTGCCAGGGGAATTTCCCAGTTCAGACGCTTCCTTCTCCTTCTCTCCTCCCTTCCTCTTCTGTAACTCCGGTCGCTTGGCTCTCCTCCACCTAAGAGAATACACGGGTCTCTTACAGCTCTCATGAGACAAGACTGCCTAGACGCGTAGCCTCGCGCGCTCGTGCGCTCTGCAACTACAAAGAGGGATCCTTCCTCGCCCGCAGAGGCAGGCGCTTTCTTGCCCGCAGCGGGAGGCAGCTGCCGGCTGCACCCTCTTTAGCGTATTCTTCAGCTGCTTTACCTGTCTCTGCCCTCGCCAGCTTCAGCCACAGCAGCTCTCCTCCACAGCCAGCAAGCGCTCCGCCTGCCCCTTTTCTCCCCCACACCGCTAGGAGTGCGAGGCCAGGCACAGACAACCCACGCCAGCCTGAACCTGGGGCAGTCAACAGCATCTCCAGGGGAAGAACGGGCAACCGTGTCCTCAGCGTGGCCTCTGGAAGGGGGAAAGAATAACCAGTGGCCATTATTACCAGAGCCTGCCCCCGGCCACAGCCCCTCCTTATGCAGGGGCTTCTGCAGACACCGCTCCTTCCCTGCACTGCTGCTATCGGTACCGCATTAAGGGAGAATCCAGCGCGTTCGAGGGCCAGCTTCCAGCCTTCGCGACAGGCCTTGCGGGTGATCTAGGGCTACGGGACAGGCTTCGGGGCAGGTGCTGGAGCTGGGGGCAGCTGCACGGGCTCAGTGGGCCCGGGGGGGGGGGGCTCAGGGGGAGCCCTGACGAGTTGGGGACGTGCCCGCCGTCGGCGCCAGCGGCATGTCCTCCTCCTTCCCTCCTACCGCCGCTCTCTCTCGGGGAACTCCCCGGGGCTGCCCCGACCCCGCTCGCCCCCAGCTGCCCGGCAGCCTGCCGCAGCGGCACCTTTGAAGCTTCCCCTCCCGCCACCCCCGGGAGCCCGGCGGGCAGCAGACACCCCTGCACCCACCAAAGGGGCTCGCTCACATCACATCACATCGCCGCTGCTCCTGGCCCTCACCCGCCACCGGCAATCGCGCCCGCCGCGCCGCCATGCCGCTCCCGCACACCGCGCACGCGCCGGACACCGACGGCGCGCCGGAGGGGCCACACGTTCGGCGGCGTTTTTTGCCCGAACCCGGCACGGGGCTTGCGAACGTCCGGGGATTTCTCCCACACCAAAGAGGCCACCCCCCAAAACTATAGGCAGCCCTGTGCACCCACTGCCGCCGCTTCCACGGCACCACTAAGACTGGGGCTGCGGTCGCACCTGTGCTGCCTATGCCCCGACGTATGAGGCACGCTCGGCGGCGTTTTTTGCCCGAACCCGGCACGGGGCTTGCGAACGTCCGGGGATTTCTCCCACGCCAAAGATCCCACCCCCCAAAACTATAGCCATCCCTGTGCACCCACTGCCGCCGCTTCCACGGCACCACTAAGACTGGGGCTGCGGTCGCACCTGTGCTGCCTATGCCCCGACGTATGAGGCACGCTCGGCGGCGTTTTTTGCCCGAACCCGGCACGGGGCTTGCGAACGTCCGGGGATTTCTCCCACGCCAAAGAGGCCACCCCCCAAAACTATAGCCATCCCTGTGCACCCACTGCCGCCGCTTCCACGGCACCAGAGATACTGGGGCTGCGGTCTCACCTGTGCTGCCTATGCCCCGACGTATGAGGCACGCTCGGCGGCGTTTTTTGCCCGAACCCGGCACGGGGCTTGCGAACGTCCGGGGATTTCTCCCACGCCAAAGATCCCACCCCCCAAAACTATAGCCAGCCCTCGGCCCCCACTGCCGCCGCTTCCACGGCACCACAGAGACTGGGGCTGCGGTCGCACCTGTGCTACCTATGCCCCGACGTATGAGGCACGCTCGGCGGCGTTTTTTGCCCGAACCCGGCACGGGGCTTGCGAACGTCCGGGGATTTCTCCCACGCCAAAGAGCCCACCCCCCAAAACTATAGGCAGCCCTGTGCACCCACTGCCGCCGCTTCCACGGCACCAGAGATACTGGGGCTGCGGTCTCACCTGTGCTACCTATGCCCCGACGTACGAGGCACGCTCGGTGGCGTTTTTTGCCCGAACCCGGCATGGGGCTTGCGAACGTCCGGGGATTTCTCCCACAGCAAAGAGGCCACCCCCCAAAGCTGTGGCCAGCCCTCGGCCCCCACTGCCGCCGCTTCCACGGCACCACAGAGACTGGGGCTGCGGTCGCACCTTTGCTGCCTATGCCCCGACGTAAGAGGCACGCTCGGCGGCGTTTTTTGCCCGAACCCGGCACGCGGCTTGCGAACGTCCAGGGATTTCTCCCACACCAAAGAGCCCAGCCCCCAAAAGCTGTGGCCAGCCCTGTGCACCCACTGCCGCCGCTTCCACGGCACCACTAAGACTGGGGCTGCGGTCGCACCTGTGCTGCCTATGCCCCGACGTACGAGGCACGCTCGGCGGCGTTTTTTGCCCGAACCCGGCACAGGGCTTGCGAACGTCCGGGGATTTCTCCCACGCCAATGATCCCACCCCCCAAAACTATAGGCAGCCCTGTGCCCCCACTGCCGCCGCTTCCACGGCACCAGAGATACTGGGGCTGCGGTCTCACCTGTGCTACCTATGCCCTGACGTATGAGGCACGCTCGGCGGCGTTTTTTGCCCGAACCCGGCACGGGGCTTCCGAACGTCCGGGGATTTCTCCCACACCAAAGAGGCCACCCCCCAAAGCTGTGGCCAGCCCTCGGCCCCCACTGCCGCCGCTTCCACGGCACCACAGAGACTGGGGCTGCGGTCTCACCTGTGCTGCCTATGCCCCGACGTACGAGGCACGCTTGGCGGCGTTTTTTGCCCGAACCCGGCACGGGGCTTGCGAACGTCCGGGGATTTCTCCCACAGAAAAGAGCCCACCCCCCAAAACTATAGCCAGCCCTCGGCCCCCACTGCTGCCGCTTCCACGGCACCACAGAGACTGGGGCTGCGGTCTCACCTGTGCTACCTATGCCCCGACATACGAGGCACGCTCGGCGGCGTTTTTTGCCCGAACCCGGCACGGGGCTTGCGAACGTCCGGGGATTTCTCCCACACCAAAGAGCCCAGCCCCCAAAGCTGTGGCCAGCCCTGTGCACCCACTGCCGCCGCTTCCAGGGCACCACTAAGACTGGGGCTGCGGTCTCACCTGTGCTGCCTGTGCCCCGACGTATGAGGCACGCTCGGCGGCGTTTTTTGCCCGAACCCGGCACGGGGCTTGCGAACGTCCGGGGATTTCTCCCACACCAAAGAGGCCACCCCCCAAAACTATAGCCAGCCCTCGGCCCCTACCGCCGCCGCTTCCACGGCACCACAGAGACTGGGGCTGCGGTCTCACCTGTGCTACCTATGCCCCGACGTACGAGGCACGCTTGGCGGCGTGTTTTGCCCGAACCCGGCACGGGGCTTGCGAACGTCCGGGGATTTCTCCCACGCCAAAGAGCCCACCCCCCAAAACTATATCCAGCCCTGTGCACCCACTGCCGCCGCTTCCACGGCACCACTAAGACTGGGGCTGCGGTCGCACCTGTGCTGCCTATGCCCCGACGTACGAGGCACGCTCGGCGGCGTGTTTTGCCCGAACCCGGCACGGTGCTTGCGAACGTCCGGGGATTTCTCCCACGCCAAAGAGCCCACCCCCCAAAACTATATCCAGCCCTGTGCACCCACTGCCGCCGCTTCCACGGCACCACTAAGACTGGGGCTGCGGTCGCACCTGTGCTGCCTATGCCCCGACGTACGAGGCACGCTCGGCGGCGTTTTTTGCCCGAACCCGGCACGGGGCTTGCGAACGTCCGGGGATTTCTCCCACGCCAAAGTGGCCACCCCCCAAAGCTGTGGCCAGCCCTGTGCACCCACTGCCGCCGCTTCCACGGCACCACAGAGACTGGGGCTGCGGTCTCACCTGTGCTACCTATGCCCCGACGTATGAGGCACGCTCGGCGGCGTTTTTTGCCCGAACCCGGCACGGGGCTTGCGAATGTCCGGGGATTTCTCCCACACCAAAGAGGCCACCCCCCAAAGCTGTGGCCAGCCCTGTGCCCCCACTGCCGCCGCTTCCACGGCACCACAGAGACTGGGGCTGCGGTCTCACCTGTGCTGGCTATGCCCCGACATACGAGGCACGCTCGGCGGCGTTTTTTGCCCGAACCCGGCACGGGGCTTGCGAACGTCCGGGGATTTCTCCCACACCAAAGAGCCCAGCCCCCAAAGCTGTGGCCAGCCCTGTGCCCCCACTGCCGCCGCTTCCACGGCACCACAGAGACTGGGGCTGCGGTCTCACCTGTGCTACCTATGCCCCGACGTACGAGGCACGCTCGGCGGCGTTTTTTGCCCGAACCCGGCACGGGGCTTGCGAACCTCCGGGGATTTCTCCCACGCCAAAGAGGCCACCCCCCAAAGCTGTGGCCAGCCCTGTGCACCCACTGCCGCCTCTTCCACGGCACCACAGAGACTGGGGCTGCGGTCGCACCTATGCTGCCTATGCCCCAACGTATGAGGCACGCTCGGCGGCGTTTTTTGCCCGAACCCGGCACGGGGCTTGCGAACGTCCGGGGATTTCTCCCACACCAAAGAGGCCACCCCCCAAAACTATAGGCAGCCCTGTGCCCCCACTGCCGCCGCTTCCACGGCACCACAGAGACTGGGGCTGCGGTCTCACCTGTGCTACCTATGCCCCGACGTACGAGGCACGCTCGGCGGCGTTTTTTGCCCGAACCCGGCACGGGGCTTGCGAACGTCCGGGGATTTCTCCCACGCCAAAGAGGCCACCCCCCAAAGCTGTGGCCAGCACTGTGCCCCCACTGCCGCCGCTTCCACGGCACCACAGAGACTGGGGCTGCGGTCTCACCTGTGCTACCTATGCCCCGATGTACGAGGCACGCTCGGCGGCGTTTTTTGCCCGAACCCGGCACGGGGCTTGCGAACGTGCAGGGATTTCTCTCACGCCAAAGATCCCACCCCCCAAAACTATAGCCAGCCCTGTGCACCCACTGCCGCCGCTTCCACGGCACCACAGAGACTGGGGCTGCGGTCGCACCTGTGCTGCCTATGCCCCGATGTACGAGGCACGGTCGGCGGCGTTTTTTGCCCGAACCCGGCACGGGGCTTGCGAACGTCCGGGGATTTCTCCCACGCCAAAGAGGCCACCCCCCAAAGCTGTGGCCAGCACTGTGCCCCCACTGCCGCCGCTTCCACGGCACCACAGAGACTGGGGCTGCGGTCTCACCTGTGCTACCTATGCCCCGATGTACGAGGCACGCTCGGCGGCGTTTTTTGCCCGAACCCGGCACGGGGCTTGCGAACCTCCGGGGATTTCTCTCACGCCAAAGATCCCACCCCCCAAAACTATAGCCAGCCCTGTGCACCCACTGCCGCCGCTTCCACGGCACCACAGAGACTGGGGCTGCGGTCGCACCTGTGCTGCCTATGCCCCGATGTACGAGGCACGCTCGGCGGCGTTTTTTGCCCGAACCCGGCACGGGGCTTGCGAACGTCCGGGGATTTCTCTCACGCCAAAGATCCCACCCCCCAAAACTATAGCCAGCCCTGTGCACCCACTGCCGCCGCTTCCACGGCACCACAGAGACTGGGGCTGCGGTCGCACCTGTGCTGCCTATGCCCCGACGTACGAGGCACGCTCGGTGGCGTTTTTTGCCCGAACCCGGCACGGGGCTTGCGAACGTCCGGGGATTTCTCCCACACCAAAGAGCCCAGCCCCCAAAGCTGTGGCCAGCCCTGTGCACCCACTGCCGCCGCTTCCACGGCACCACAGAGACTGGGGCTGCGGTCGCACCTGTGCTGCCTATGCCCAGACGTACGAGGCACGCTCGCCGGCGTTTTTTGCCCGAACCCGGCACGGGGCTTGCGAACGTCCGGGGATTTCTCCCACGCCAAAGAGGCCACCCCCCAAAGCTGTGGCCAGCCCTGTGCCCCCACTGCCGCCGCTTCCACGGCACCACAGAGACTGGGGCTGCGGTCGCACCTGTGCTGCCTATGCTCCGACGTACGAGGTACGTTCGGCGGCGTTTTTTGCCCGAACCCGGCACGGGGCTTGCGAACGTCCGGGGATTTCTCCCACACCAAAGAGCCCAGCCCCCAAAGCTGTGGCCAGCCCTGTGCACCCACTGCCGCCGCTTCCACGGCACCACAGAGACTGGGGCTGCGGTCTCACCTGTGCTGCCTATGCCCCGACGTACGAGGCACGCTCGGCGGCGTTTTTTGCCCGAACCCGGCACGGGGCTTGCGAACGTCCGGGGATTTCTCCCACGCCAAAGAGGCCACCCCCCAAAGCTGTGGCCAGCCCTGTGCCCCCACTGCCGCCGCTTCCACGGCACCACAGAGACTGGGGCTGCGGTCTCACCTGTGCTACCTATGCCCCGACGTATGAGGCACGCTCGGCGGCGTTTTTTGCCCGAACCCGGCACGGGGCTTGCGAACGTCCGGGGATTTCTCCCACGCCAAAGAGCCCAGCCCCCAAAGCTGTGGCCAGCCCTGTGCACCCACTGCCGCCGCTTCCACGGCACCACAGAGACTGGAGCTGCGGTCTCACCTGTGCTACCTATGCCCCGACGTATGAGGCACGCTCGGCGGCGTTTTTTGCCCGAACCCGGCACGGGGCTTGCGAACGTCCGGGGATTTCTCCCACGCCAAAGATCGCACCCCCCAAAACTATAGGCAGCCCTGTGCACCCACTGCCGCCGCTTCCACGGCACCAGAGATACTGGGGCTGCGGTCTCACCTGTGCTACCTATGCCCCGACGTACGAGGCACGCTCGGTGGCGTTTTTTGCCCGAACCCGGCATGGGGCTTGCGAACGTCCGGGGATTTCTCCCACAGCAAAGAGGCCACCCCCCAAAGCTGTGGCCAGCCCTCGGCCCCCACTGCCGCCGCTTCCACGGCACCACAGAGACTGGGGCTGCGGTCGCACCTTTGCTGCCTATGCCCCGACGTAAGAGGCACGCTCGGCGGCGTTTTTTGCCCGAACCCGGCACGCGGCTTGCGAACGTGCGGGGATTTCTCCAACACCAAAGAGGCCACCCCCCAAAGCTGTGGCCAGCCCTGTGCACCCACTGCCGCCGCTTCCACGGCACCACAGAGACTGGGGCTGCGGTCTCACCTGTGCTACCTATGCCCCGACGTACGAGGCACGCTCGGCGGCGTTTTTTGCCCGAACCCGGCATGGGGCTTGCGAACGTCCGGGGATTTCTCCCACGCCAAAGAGGCCACCCCCCAAAACTATAGCCAGCCCTCGGCCCCCACTGCCGCCGCTTCCACGGCACCAGAGATACTGGGGCTGCGGTCTCACCTGTGCTGCCTATGCCCCGACGTACGAGGCACGCTCGGCGTCGTTTTTTGCCCGAACCCGGCACGGGGCTTGCGAACGTCCAGGGATTTCTCCCACACCAAAGAGCCCAGCCCCCAAAAGCTGTGGCCAGCCCTGTGCACCCACTGCCGCCGCTTCCACGGCACCACTAAGACTGGGGCTGCGGTCGCACCTGTGCTGCCTATGCCCCGACGTACGAGGCACGCTCGGCGGCGTTTTTTGCCCGAACCCGGCACGGGGCTTGCGAACGTCCGGGGATTTCTCCCACGCCAATGATCCCACCCCCCAAAACTATAGGCAGCCCTGTGCCCCCACTGCCGCCGCTTCCACGGCACCAGAGATACTGGGGCTGCGGTCTCACCTGTGCTACCTATGCCCTGACGTATGAGGCACGCTCGGCGGCGTTTTTTGCCCGAACCCGGCACGGGGCTTCCGAACGTCCGGGGATTTCTCCCACACCAAAGAGGCCACCCCCCAAAGCTGTGGCCAGCCCTCGGCCCCCACTGCCGCCGCTTCCACGGCACCACAGAGACTGGGGCTGCGGTCTCACCTGTGCTACCTATGCCCCGACGTACGAGGCACGCTCGGCGGCGTTTTTTGCCCGAACCCGGCACGGGGCTTGCGAACGTCCGGGGATTTCTCCCACAGAAAAGAGCCCACCCCCCAAAACTATAGCCAGCCCTCGGCCCCCACTGCTGCCGCTTCCACGGCACCACAGAGACTGGGGCTGCGGTCTCACCTGTGCTACCTATGCCCCGACATACGAGGCACGCTCGGCGGCGTTTTTTGCCCGAACCCGGCACGGGGCTTGCGAACGTCCGGGGATTTCTCCCACACCAAAGAGCCCAGCCCCCAAAGCTGTGGCCAGCCCTGTGCACCCACTGCCGCCGCTTCCAGGGCACCACTAAGACTGGGGCTGCGGTCTCACCTGTGCTGCCTGTGCCCCGACGTATGAGGCACGCTCGGCGGCGTTTTTTGCGCGAACCCGGCACGGGGCTTGCGAACGTCCGGGGATTTCTCCCACACCAAAGAGGCCACCCCCCAAAACTATAGCCAGCCCTCGGCCCCTACTGCCGCCGCTTCCACGGCACCACAGAGACTGGGGCTGCGGTCTCACCTGTGCTACCTATGCCCCGACGTACGAGGCACGCTTGGCGGCGTGTTTTGCCCGAACCCGGCACGGGGCTTGCGAACGTCCGGGGATTTCTCCCACGCCAAAGAGCCCACCCCCCAAAACTATATCCAGCCCTGTGCACCCACTGCCGCCGCTTCCACGGCACCACTAAGACTGGGGCTGCGGTCGCACCTGTGCTGCCTATGCCCCGACGTACGAGGCACGCTCGGCGGCGTGTTTTGCCCGAACCCGGCACGGTGCTTGCGAACGTCCGGGGATTTCTCCCACGCCAAAGAGCCCACCCCCCAAAACTATATCCAGCCCTGTGCACCCACTGCCGCCGCTTCCACGGCACCACAGAGACTGGGGCTGCGGTCGCACCTGTGCTGCCTATGCCCCGACGTACGAGGCACGCTCGGCGGCGTTTTTTGCCCGAACCCGGCACGGGGCTTGCGAACGTCCGGGGATTTCTCCCACGCCAAAGAGGCCACCCCCCAAAGCTGTGGCCAGCCCTGTGCACCCACTGCCGCCGCTTCCACGGCACCACAGAGACTGGGGCTGCTGTCTCACCTGTGCTACCTATGCCCCAACGTATGAAGCACGCTCGGCGGCGTTTTTTGCCCGAACCCGGCACGGGGCTTGCGAACGTCCGGGGATTTCTCCCACACCAAAGAGGCCACCCCCCAAAGCTGTGGCCAGCCCTGTGCCCCCACTGCCGCCGCTTCCACGGCACCACAGAGACTGGGGCTGCGGTCTCACCTGTGCTGGCTATGCCCCGACATACGAGGCACGCTCGGCGGCGTTTTTTGCCCGAACCCGGCACGGGGCTTGCGAACGTCCGGGGATTTCTCCCACGCCAAAGAGGCCACCCCCCAAAGCTGTGGCCAGCACTGTGCCCCCACTGCCGCCGCTTCCACGGCACCACAGAGACTGGGGCTGCGGTCTCACCTGTGCTACCTATGCCCCGACGTATGAGGCACGCTCGGTGGCGTTTTTTGCCCGAACCCGGCACGGGGCTTGCGAACCTCCGGGGATTTCTCCCACGCCAAAGAGGCCACCCCCCAAAGCTGTGGCCAGCCCTGTGCAACCACTGCCGCCGCTTCCACGGCACCACTAAGACTGGGGCTGCGGTCGCACCTATGCTGCCTATGCCCCAACGTATGAGGCACGCTCGGCGGCGTTTTTTGCCCGAACCCGGCACGGGGCTTGCGAACGTCCGGGGATTTCTCCCACGCCAAAGAGGCCACCCCCCAAAGCTGTGGCCAGCACTGTGCCCCCACTGCCGCCGCTTCCACGGCACCACAGAGACTGGGGCTGCGGTCTCACCTGTGCTACCTATGCCCCGACGTACGAGGCACGCTCGGCGGCGTTTTTTGCCCGAACCCGGCATGGGGCTTGCGAACGTCCGGGGATTTCTCCCACGCCAAAGAGGCCACCCCCCAAAACTATAGCCAGCCCTCGGCCCCCACTGCCGCCGCTTCCACGGCACCAGAGATACTGGGGCTGCGGTCTCACCTGTGCTGCCTATGCCCCGACGTACGAGGCACGCTCGGCGTCGTTTTTTGCCCGAACCCGGCACGGGGCTTGCGAACGTCCAGGGATTTCTCCCACACCAAAGAGCCCAGCCCCCAAAAGCTGTGGCCAGCCCTGTGCACCCACTGCCGCCGCTTCCACGGCACCACTAAGACTGGGGCTGCGGTCGCACCTGTGCTGCCTATGCCCCGACGTACGAGGCACGCTCGGCGGCGTTTTTTGCCCGAACCCGGCACGGGGCTTGCGAACGTCCGGGGATTTCTCCCACGCCAATGATCCCACCCCCCAAAACTATAGGCAGCCCTGTGCCCCCACTGCCGCCGCTTCCACGGCACCAGAGATACTGGGGCTGCGGTCTCACCTGTGCTACCTATGCCCTGACGTATGAGGCACGCTCGGCGGCGTTTTTTGCCCGAACCCGGCACGGGGCTTCCGAACGTCCGGGGATTTCTCCCACACCAAAGAGGCCACCCCCCAAAGCTGTGGCCAGCCCTCGGCCCCCACTGCCGCCGCTTCCACGGCACCACAGAGACTGGGGCTGCGGTCTCACCTGTGCTACCTATGCCCCGACGTACGAGGCACGCTCGGCGGCGTTTTTTGCCCGAACCCGGCACGGGGCTTGCGAACGTCCGGGGATTTCTCCCACAGAAAAGAGCCCACCCCCCAAAACTATAGCCAGCCCTCGGCCCCCACTGCTGCCGCTTCCACGGCACCACAGAGACTGGGGCTGCGGTCTCACCTGTGCTACCTATGCCCCGACATACGAGGCACGCTCGGCGGCGTTTTTTGCCCGAACCCGGCACGGGGCTTGCGAACGTCCGGGGATTTCTCCCACACCAAAGAGCCCAGCCCCCAAAGCTGTGGCCAGCCCTGTGCACCCACTGCCGCCGCTTCCAGGGCACCACAGAGACTGGGGCTGCGGTCTCACCTGTGCTGCCTGTGCCCCGACGTATGAGGCACGCTCGGCGGCGTTTTTTGCGCGAACCCGGCACGGGGCTTGCGAACGTCCGGGGATTTCTCCCACACCAAAGAGGCCACCCCCCAAAACTATAGCCAGCCCTCGGCCCCTACTGCCGCCGCTTCCACGGCACCACAGAGACTGGGGCTGCGGTCTCACCTGTGCTACCTATGCCCCGACGTACGAGGCACGCTTGGCGGCGTGTTTTGCCCGAACCCGGCACGGGGCTTGCGAACGTCCGGGGATTTCTCCCACGCCAAAGAGCCCACCCCCCAAAACTATATCCAGCCCTGTGCACCCACTGCCGCCGCTTCCACGGCACCACTAAGACTGGGGCTGCGGTCGCACCTGTGCTGCCTATGCCCCGACGTACGAGGCACGCTCGGCGGCGTGTTTTGCCCGAACCCGGCACGGTGCTTGCGAACGTCCGGGGATTTCTCCCACGCCAAAGAGCCCACCCCCCAAAACTATATCCAGCCCTGTGCACCCACTGCCGCCGCTTCCACGGCACCACAGAGACTGGGGCTGCGGTCGCACCTGTGCTGCCTATGCCCCGACGTACGAGGCACGCTCGGCGGCGTTTTTTGCCCGAACCCGGCACGGGGCTTGCGAACGTCCGGGGATTTCTCCCACGCCAAAGAGGCCACCCCCCAAAGCTGTGGCCAGCCCTGTGCACCCACTGCCGCCGCTTCCACGGCACCACAGAGACTGGGGCTGCTGTCTCACCTGTGCTACCTATGCCCCAACGTATGAAGCACGCTCGGCGGCGTTTTTTGCCCGAACCCGGCACGGGGCTTGCGAACGTCCGGGGATTTCTCCCACACCAAAGAGGCCACCCCCCAAAGCTGTGGCCAGCCCTGTGCCCCCACTGCCGCCGCTTCCACGGCACCACAGAGACTGGGGCTGCGGTCTCACCTGTGCTGGCTATGCCCCGACATACGAGGCACGCTCGGCGGCGTTTTTTGCCCGAACCCGGCACGGGGCTTGCGAACGTCCGGGGATTTCTCCCACGCCAAAGAGGCCACCCCCCAAAGCTGTGGCCAGCACTGTGCCCCCACTGCCGCCGCTTCCACGGCACCACAGAGACTGGGGCTGCGGTCTCACCTGTGCTACCTATGCCCCGACGTATGAGGCACGCTCGGTGGCGTTTTTTGCCCGAACCCGGCACGGGGCTTGCGAACCTCCGGGGATTTCTCCCACGCCAAAGAGGCCACCCCCCAAAGCTGTGGCCAGCCCTGTGCAACCACTGCCGCCGCTTCCACGGCACCACTAAGACTGGGGCTGCGGTCGCACCTATGCTGCCTATGCCCCAACGTATGAGGCACGCTCGGCGGCGTTTTTTGCCCGAACCCGGCACGGGGCTTGCGAACGTCCGGGGATTTCTCCCACGCCAAAGAGGCCACCCCCCAAAGCTGTGGCCAGCACTGTGCCCCCACTGCCGCCGCTTCCACGGCACCACAGAGACTGGGGCTGCGGTCTCACCTGTGCTACCTATGCCCCGACGTATGAGGCACGCTCGGTGGCGTTTTTTGCCCGAACCCGGCACGGGGCTTGCGAACCTCCGGGGATTTCTCCCACAGCAACGAGGCCACCCCCCAAAACTATAGGCAGCCCTGTGCCCCCACTGCCGCCGCTTCCACGGCACCACAGAGACTGGGGCTGCGGTCTCACCTGTGCTACCTATGCCCCGACGTACGAGGCACGCTCGGCGGCGTTTTTTGCCCGAACCCGGCACGGGGCTTGCGAACGTCCGGGGATTTCTCCCACGCCAAAGAGCCCAGCCCCCAAAGCTGTGGCCAGCACTGTGCCCCCACTGCCGCCGCTTCCACGGCACCACAGAGACTGGGGCTGCGGTCTCACCTGTGCTACCTATGCCCCGATGTACGAGGCACGCTCGGCGGCGTTTTTTGCCCGAACCCGGCACGGGGCTTGCGAACGTGCAGGGATTTCTCTCACGCCAAAGATCCCACCACCCAAAACTATAGCCAGCCCTGTGCACCCACTGCCGCCGCTTCCACGGCACCACAGAGACTGGGGCTGCGGTCGCACCTGTGCTGCCTATGCCCCGATGTACGAGGCACGGTCGGCGGCGTTTTTTGCCCGAACCCGGCACGGGGCTTGCGAACCTCCGGGGATTTCTCTCACGCCAAAGATCCCACCCCCCAAAACTATAGCCAGCCCTGTGCACCCACTGCCGCCGCTTCCACAGCACCACAGAGACTGGGGCTGCGGTCGCACCTGTGCTGCCTATGCCCCGATGTACGAGGCACGCTCGGCGGCGTTTTTTGCCCGAACCCGGCACGGGGCTTGCGAACGTCCGGGGATTTCTCTCACGCCAAAGATCCCACCCCCCAAAACTATAGCCAGCCCTGTGCACCCACTGCCGCCACTTCCACGGCACCACAGAGACTGGGGCTGCGGTCGCACCTATGCTGCCTATGCCCCGACGTATGAGGCACGCTCGGCGGCGTTTTTTGCCCGAACCCGGCACGGGGCTTGCGAACGTCCGGGGATTTCTCCCACGCCAAAGAGCCCAGCCCCCAAAGCTGTGGCCAGCCCTGTGCACCCACTGCCGCCGCTTCCACGGCACCACAGAGACTGGAGCTGCGGTCTCACCTGTGCTACCTTATGCCCCGACGTATGAGGCACGCTCGGCGGCGTTTTTTGCCCGAACCCGGCACGGGGCTTGCGAACGTCCGGGGATTTCTCCCACGCCAAAGATCGCACCCCCCAAAACTATAGGCAGCCCTGTGCACCCACTGCCGCCGCTTCCACGGCACCAGAGATACTGGGGCTGCGGTCTCACCTGTGCTACCTATGCCCCGACGTACGAGGCACGCTCGGTGGCGTTTTTTGCCCGAACCCGGCATGGGGCTTGCGAACGTCCGGGGATTTCTCCCACAGCAAAGAGGCCACCCCCCAAAGCTGTGGCCAGCCCTCGGCCCCCACTGCCGCCGCTTCCACGGCACCACAGAGACTGGGGCTGCGGTCGCACCTTTGCTGCCTATGCCCCGACGTAAGAGGCACGCTCGGCGGCGTTTTTTGCCCGAACCCGGCACGCGGCTTGCGAACGTGCGGGGATTTCTCCAACACCAAAGAGGCCACCCCCCAAAGCTGTGGCCAGCCCTGTGCACCCACTGCCGCCGCTTCCACGGCACCACAGAGACTGGGGCTGCGGTCTCACCTGTGCTACCTATGCCCCGACGTACGAGGCACGCTCGGCGGCGTTTTTTGCCCGAACCCGGCATGGGGCTTGCGAACGTCCGGGGATTTCTCCCACGCCAAAGAGGCCACCCCCCAAAACTATAGCCAGCCCTCGGCCCCCACTGCCGCCGCTTCCACGGCACCAGAGATACTGGGGCTGCGGTCTCACCTGTGCTGCCTATGCCCCGACGTACGAGGCACGCTCGGCGTCGTTTTTTTGCCCGAACCCGGCACGGGGCTTGCGAACGTCCAGGGATTTCTCCCACACCAAAGAGCCCAGCCCCCAAAAGCTGTGGCCAGCCCTGTGCACCCACTGCCGCCGCTTCCACGGCACCACTAAGACTGGGGCTGCGGTCGCACCTGTGCTGCCTATGCCCCGACGTACGAGGCACGCTCGGCGGCGTTTTTTGCCCGAACCCGGCACGGGGCTTGCGAACGTCCGGGGATTTCTCCCACGCCAATGATCCCACCCCCCAAAACTATAGGCAGCCCTGTGCCCCCACTGCCGCCGCTTCCACGGCACCAGAGATACTGGGGCTGCGGTCTCACCTGTGCTACCTATGCCCTGACGTATGAGGCACGCTCGGCGGCGTTTTTTGCCCGAACCCGGCACGGGGCTTCCGAACGTCCGGGGATTTCTCCCACACCAAAGAGGCCACCCCCCAAAGCTGTGGCCAGCCCTCGGCCCCCACTGCCGCCGCTTCCACGGCACCACAGAGACTGGGGCTGCGGTCTCACCTGTGCTACCTATGCCCCGACGTACGAGGCACGCTCGGCGGCGTTTTTTGCCCGAACCCGGCACGGGGCTTGCGAACGTCCGGGGATTTCTCCCACAGAAAAGAGCCCACCCCCCAAAACTATAGCCAGCCCTCGGCCCCCCACTGCTGCCGCTTCCACGGCACCACAGAGACTGGGGCTGCGGTCTCACCTGTGCTACCTATGCCCCGACATACGAGGCACGCTCGGCGGCGTTTTTTGCCCGAACCCGGCACGGGGCTTGCGAACGTCCGGGGATTTCTCCCACACCAAAGAGCCCAGCCCCCAAAGCTGTGGCCAGCCCTGTGCACCCACTGCCGCCGCTTCCAGGGCACCACTAAGACTGGGGCTGCGGTCTCACCTGTGCTGCCTGTGCCCCGACGTATGAGGCACGCTCGGCGGCGTTTTTTGCGCGAACCCGGCACGGGGCTTGCGAACGTCCGGGGATTTCTCCCACACCAAAGAGGCCACCCCCCAAAACTATAGCCAGCCCTCGGCCCCTACTGCCGCCGCTTCCACGGCACCACAGAGACTGGGGCTGCGGTCTCACCTGTGCTACCTATGCCCCGACGTACGAGGCACGCTTGGCGGCGTGTTTTGCCCGAACCCGGCACGGGGCTTGCGAACGTCCGGGGATTTCTCCCACGCCAAAGAGCCCACCCCCCAAAACTATATCCAGCCCTGTGCACCCACTGCCGCCGCTTCCACGGCACCACTAAGACTGGGGCTGCGGTCGCACCTGTGCTGCCTATGCCCCGACGTACGAGGCACGCTCGGCGGCGTGTTTTGCCCGAACCCGGCACGGTGCTTGCGAACGTCCGGGGATTTCTCCCACGCCAAAGAGCCCACCCCCCAAAACTATATCCAGCCCTGTGCACCCACTGCCGCCGCTTCCACGGCACCACTAAGACTGGGGCTGCGGTCGCACCTGTGCTGCCTATGCCCCGACGTACGAGGCACGCTCGGCGGCGTTTTTTGCCCGAACCCGGCACGGGGCTTGCGAACGTCCGGGGATTTCTCCCACGCCAAAGAGGCCACCCCCCAAAGCTGTGGCCAGCCCTGTGCACCCACTGCCGCCGCTTCCACGGCACCACAGAGACTGGGGCTGCTGTCTCACCTGTGCTACCTATGCCCCAACGTATGAAGCACGCTCGGCGGCGTTTTTTGCCCGAACCCGGCACGGGGCTTGCGAACGTCCGGGGATTTCTCCCACACCAAAGAGGCCACCCCCCAAAGCTGTGGCCAGCCCTGTGCCCCCACTGCCGCCGCTTCCACGGCACCACAGAGACTGGGGCTGCGGTCTCACCTGTGCTGGCTATGCCCCGACATACGAGGCACGCTCGGCGGCGTTTTTTGCCCGAACCCGGCACGGGGCTTGCGAACGTCCGGGGATTTCTCCCACGCCAAAGAGGCCACCCCCCAAAGCTGTGGCCAGCACTGTGCCCCCACTGCCGCCGCTTCCACGGCACCACAGAGACTGGGGCTGCGGTCTCACCTGTGCTACCTATGCCCCGACGTATGAGGCACGCTCGGTGGCGTTTTTTGCCCGAACCCGGCACGGGGCTTGCGAACGTCCGGGGATTTCTCCCACGCCAAAGAGGCCACCCCCCAAAGCTGTGGCCAGCCCTGTGCAACCACTGCCGCCGCTTCCACGGCACCACTAAGACTGGGGCTGCGGTCGCACCTATGCTGCCTATGCCCCAACGTATGAGGCACGCTCGGCGGCGTTTTTTGCCCGAACCCGGCACGGGGCTTGCGAACGTCCGGAATTTCTCCCACGCCAAAGAGGCCACCCCCCAAAGCTGTGGCCAGCACTGTGCCCCCACTGCCGCCGCTTCCACGGCACCACAGAGACTGGGGCTGCGGTCTCACCTGTGCTACCTATGCCCCGACGTATGAGGCACGCTCGGTGGCGTTTTTTGCCCGAACCCGGCACGGGGCTTGCGAACCTCCGGGGATTTCTCCACAGCAACGAGGCCACCCCCCAAAACTATAGGCAGCCCTGTGCCCCCACTGCCGCCGCTTCCACGGCACCACAGAGACTGGGGCTGCGGTCTCACCTGTGCTACCTATGCCCCGACGTACGAGGCACGCTCGGCGGCGTTTTTTGCCCGAACCCGGCACGGGGCTTGCGAACGTCCGGGGATTTCTCCCACGCCAAAGAGCCCAGCCCCCAAAGCTGTGGCCAGCACTGTGCCCCCACTGCCGCCGCTTCCACGGCACCACAGAGACTGGGGCTGCGGTCTCACCTGTGCTACCTATGCCCCCGATGTACGAGGCACGCTCGGCGGCGTTTTTTGCCCGAACCCGGCACGGGGCTTGCGAACGTCCAGGGATTTCTCTCACGCCAAAGATCCCACCCCCCAAAACTATAGCCAGCCCTGTGCACCCACTGCCGCCGCTTCCACGGCACCACAGAGACTGGGGCTGCGGTCGCACCTGTGCTGCCTATGCCCCGATGTACGAGGCACGGTCGGCGGCGTTTTTTGCCCGAACCCGGCACGGGGCTTGCGAACGTCCGGGGATTTCTCCCACACCAAAGAGGCCACCCCCCAAAACTATAGCCAGCCCTGTGCCCCCACTGCCGCCGCTTCCACGGCACCACAGAGACTGGGGCTGCGGTCGCACCTGTGCTACCTATGCCCCGATGTACGAGGCACGCTCGGCGGCGTTTTTTGCCCGAACCCGGCACGGGGCTTGCGAACCTCCGGGGATTTCTCTCACGCCAAAGATCCCACCCCCCAAAACTATAGCCAGCCCTGTGCACCCACTGCCGCCGCTTCCACAGCACCACAGAGACTGGGGCTGCGGTCGCACCTGTGCTGCCTATGCCCCGATGTACGAGGCACGCTCGGCGGCGTTTTTTGCCCGAACCCGGCACGGGGCTTGCGAACGTCCGGGGATTTCTCTCACGCCAAAGATCCCACCCCCCAAAACTATAGCCAGCCCTGTGCACCCACTGCCGCCACTTCCACGGCACCACAGAGACTGGGGCTGCGGTCGCACCTATGCTGCCTATGCCCCGACGTATGAGGCACGCTCGGCGGCGTTTTTTGCCCGAACCCGGCACGGGGCTTGCGAACGTCCGGGGATTTCTCCCACGCCAAAGAGCCCAGCCCCCAAAGCTGTGGCCAGCCCTGTGCACCCACTGCCGCCGCTTCCACGGCACCACAGAGACTGGGGCTGCGGTCTCACCTGTGCTGCCTATGCCCCGACGTACGAGGCACGCTCGGCGGCGTTTTTTGCCCGAACCCGGCACGGGGCTTGCGAACGTCCGGGGATTTCTCCCACGCCAAAGAGGCCACCCCCCAAAGCTGTGGCCAGCCCTGTGCCCCCACTGCCGCCGCTTCCACGGCACCACAGAGACTGGGGCTGCGGTCGCACCTGTGCTGCCTATGCTCCGACGTACGAGGTACGTTCGGCGGCGTTTTTTGCCCGAACCCGGCACGGGGCTTGCGAACGTCCGGGGATTTCTCCCACACCAAAGAGCCCAGCCCCCAAAGCTGTGGCCAGCCCTGTGCACCCACTGCCGCCGCTTCCACGGCACCACAGAGACTGGGGCTGCGGTCTCACCTGTGCTGCCTATGCCCCGACGTACGAGGCACGCTCGGCGGCGTTTTTTGCCCGAACCCGGCACGGGGCTTGCGAACGTCCGGGGATTTCTCCCACGCCAAAGAGGCCACCCCCCAAAGCTGTGGCCAGCCCTGTGCCCCCACTGCCGCCGCTTCCACGGCACCACAGAGACTGGGGCTGCGGTCTCACCTGTGCTACCTATGCCCCGACGTATGAGGCACGCTCGGCGGCGTTTTTTGCCCGAACCCGGCACGGGGCTTGCGAACGTCCGGGGATTTCTCCCACGCCAAAGAGCCCAGCCCCCAAAGCTGTGGCCAGCCCTGTGCACCCACTGCCGCCGCTTCCACGGCACCACAGAGACTGGGGCTGCGGTCTCACCTGTGCTACCTATGCCCCGACGTACGAGGCACGCTCGGCGGCGTGTTTTGCCCGAACCCGGCACGGGGCTTGCGAACGTCCGGGGATTTCTCCCACACCAAAGAGCCCAGCCCCCAAAGCTGTGGCCAGCCCTGCGCACCCACTGCCGCCCGCTTCCAGGGCACCACAGAGACTGGGGCTGCGGTCTCACCTGTGCTACCTATGCCCCGACGTATGAGGCACGCTCGGCGGCGTTTTTTGCCCGAACCCGGCACGGGGCTTGCGAACGTCCGGGGATTTCTCCCACACCAAAGAGGCCACCCCCCCAAAACTATAGGCAGCCCTGTGCCCCCACTGCCGCCGCTTCCACGGCACCACAGAGACTGGGGCTGCGGTCTCACCTGTGCTACCTATGCCCCGACGTATGAGGCACGCTCGGCGGCGTTTTTTGCCCGACACCCGGCACGGGGCTTGCGAACGTCCGGGGATTTCTCCCACACCAAAGAGGCCACCCCCCAAAACTAAAACTATAGGCAGCCCTGTGCCCCCCCTGCCGCCGCTTCCACGGCACCACAGAGACTGGGGCTGCGGTCTCACCTGTGCTACCTATGCCCCGACGTATGAGGCACGCTCGGCGGCGTTTTTTGCCCGAACCCGGCACGGGGCTTGCGAACGTCCGGGGATTTCTCCCACACCAAAGAGGCCACCCCCCAAAACTATAGGCAGCCCTGTGCACCCACTGCCGCCGCTTCCACGGCACCACAGAGGCTGGGGCTGCGGTCTCACCTGTGCTACCTATGCCCCGACGTATGAGGCACGCTCGGCGGTGTTTTTTGCCCGAACCCGGCACGGGGCTTGCGAACGTCCGGGGATTTCTCCCACACCAAAAATTCCACCCCCCAAAACTATAGCCAGCCCTGTGCCCCCACTGTCGCCGCTTCCACGGCACCACAGAGACTGGGGCTGCGGTCTCACCTGTGCTACCTATGCCCCGACGTATGAGGCACGCTCAGCGGCGTTTTTTGCCCGAACCCGGCACGGGGCTTGCGAACGTCCGGGATTTCTCCCACGCCAAAGAGCCCACCCCCCAAAACTATAGGCAGCCCTGTGCCCCCACTGCCGCCGCTTCCACGGCACCACAGAGACTGGGGCTGCGGTCTCACCTGTGCTGCCTATGCCCCGACGTACGAGGCACGCTCGGCGGCGTTTTTTGCCCGAACCCGGCACGGGGCTTGCGAACGTCCGGGATTTCTCCCACGCCAATGATCCCACCCCCCAAAACTATAGGCAGCCCTGTGCCCCCACTGCCGCCGCTTCCACGGCACCAGAGATACTGGGGCTGCGGTCGCACCTGTGCTGCCTATGCCCCGACGTATGAGGCACGCTCGGCGGCGTTTTTTGCCCGAACCCGGCACGGGGCTTGCGAACGTCCGGGGATTTCTCCCACGCCAAAGATCCCACCCCCCAAATCTATAGCCAGCCCTCGGCCCCCACTGCCGCCGCTTCCACGGCACCACAGAGACTGGGGCTGCGGTCTCACCTGTGCTACCTATGCCCCGACGTATGAGGCACGTTCGGCGGCGTTTTTTGCCCGAACCCGGCACGGGGCTTGCAAACGTCCGGGGATTTCTCCCACACCAAAGAGCCCAGCCCCCAAAGATGTGGCCAGCCCTGTGCCCCCACTGTCGCCGCTTCCACGGCACCACAGAGACTGGGGCTGCGGTCTCACCTGTGCTACCTATGCCCCGACGTATGAGGCACGCTCAGCGGCGTTTTTTGCCCGAACCCGGCACGGGGCTTGCGAACGTCCGGGGATTTCTCCCACGCCAAAGAGCCCACCCCCCAAAACTATAGCCAGCCCTGTGCCCCCACTGCCGCCGCTTCCACGGCACCACAGAGACTGGGGCTGCGGTCTCACCTGTGCTACCTATGCCCCGACGTATGAGGCACGCTCGGCGGCGTTTTTTGCCCGAACCCGGCACGGGGCTTGCGAACGTCCGGGGATTTCTCCCACACCAAAGAGGCCACCCCCCAAAGCTGTGGCCAGCCCTCGGCCCCCACTGCCGCCGCTTCCACGGCACCACAGAGACTGGGGCTGCGGTCGCACCTGTGCTGCCTATGCCCCGACGTATGAGGCACGCTCGGCGGCGTTTTTTTGCCGAACCCGGCACGGGGCTTGCGAACGTCCGGGATTTCTCCCACGCCAAAGAGCCCACCCCCCAAATCTATATCCAGCCCTCGGCCCCCACTGCCGCCGCTTCCACGGCACCACAGAGACTGGGGCTGCGGTCTCACCTGTGCTACCTATGCCCCGACGTATGAGGCACGTTCGGCGGCGTTTTTTGCCCGAACCCGGCACGGGGCTTGCGAACGTCCGGGGATTTCTCCCACACCAAAGAGCCCAGCCCCGAAAGCTGTGGCCAGCCCTGTGCACCCACTGCCGCCGCTTCCAGGGCACCACAGAGACTGGGGCTGCGGTCTCACCTGTGCTGCCTGTGCCCCGACGTATGAGGCACGCTCGGCGGCGTTTTTTGCCCGAACCCGGCACGGGGCTTGCGAACGTCCAGGGATTTCTCCCACGCCAAAGAGGCCACCCCCCAAAACTATAGCCAGCCCTCGGCCCCCACTGCCGCCGCTTCCACGGCACCACAGAGACTGGGGCTGCGGTCTCACCTGTGCTACCTATGCCCCGACGTACGAGGCACGCTCGGCGGCGTTTTTTGCCCGAACCCGGCACGGGGCTTGCGAACGTCCGGGGATTTCTCCCACGCCAAAGAGCCCAGCCCCCAAAGCTGTGGCCAGCACTGTGCACCCACTGCCGCCGCTTCCACGGCACCACAGAGACTGGGGCTGCGGTCGCACCTGTGCTGCCTATGCCCCGACGTACGAGGCACGCTCGGCGGCGTTTTTTGCCCGAACCCGGCAAGGGGCTTGCGAACGTCCGGGGATTTCTCCCACACCAAAGAGCCCAGCCCCCAAAGCTGTGGCCAGCCCTGCGCACCCACTGCCGCCGCTTCCACGGCACCACAGAGACTGGGGCTGCGGTCTCACCTGTGCTGGCTATGCCCCGACATACGAGGCACGCTCGGCGGCGTTTTTTGCCCGAACCCGGCACGGGGCTTGCGAACGTCCGGGGATTTCTCCCACGCCAAAGAGGCCACCCCCCAAAACTATAGGCAGCCCTGTGCCCCCCCTTCCGCCGCTTCCACGGCACCACAGAGACTGGGGCTGCGGTCTCACCTGTGCTACCTATGCCCCGACGTATGAGGCACGCTCGGCGGCGTTTTTTGCCCGAACCCGGCATGGGGCTTGCGAACGTCCGGGGATTTCTCCCACACCAAAGAGGCCACCCCCCAAAACTATAGGCAGCCCTGTGCACCCACTGCCGCCGCTTCCACGGCACCACAGAGACTGGGGCTGCGGTCGCACCTGTGCTGCCTATGCCCCGACGTATGAGGCACGCTCGGCGGCGTTTTTTGCCCGAACCCGGCACGGGGCTTGCAAACGTCCGGGATTTCTCCCACGCCAAAGAGGCCACCCCCAAAACTATAGGCAGCCCTGTACACCCACTGCCGCCGCTTCCACGGCACCACAGAGGCTGGGGCTGCGGTCGCACCTGTGCTGCCTATGCCCCGACGTACGAGGCACGCTCGGCGGCGTTTTTTTGCCCGAACCCGGCACAGGGCTTGCGAACGTCCGGGGATTTCTCCCACGCCAAAGATCCCAGCCCCCAAAACTATAGCCAGCCCTCGGCCCCCACTGCCGCCGCTTCCACGGCACCACAGAGGCTGGGGCTGCGGTCTCACCTGTGCTGCCTATGCCCCGACGTACGAGGCACGCTCGGAGGCGTTTTTTGCCCGAACCCGGCACGGGGCTTGCGAATGTCCGGGGATTTCTCCCACGCCAAAGATCCCACCCCCCAAAACTATAGGCAGCCCTGTGCCCCCCCTGCCGCCGCTTCCACGGCACCACAGAGACTGGGGCTGCGGTCTCACCTGTGCTACCTATGCCCCGACGTATGAGGCACGCTCGGCGGCGTTTTTTGCCCGAACCCGGCATGGGGCTTGCGAACGTCCGGGGATTTCTCCCACGCCAAAGATCGCACCCCCCAAAACTATAGGCAGCCCTGTGCACCCACTGCCGCCGCTTCCACGGCACCAGAGATACTGGGGCTGCGGTCTCACCTGTGCTACCTATGCCCCGACGTACGAGGCACGCTCGGTGGCGTTTTTTTGCCCGAACCCGGCATGGGGCTTGCGAACGTCCGGGGATTTCTCCCACAGCAAAGAGGCCACCCCCCAAAGCTGTGGCCAGCCCTCGGCCCCACTGCCGCCGCTTCCACGGCACCACAGAGACTGGGGCTGCGGTCGCACCTTTGCTGCCTATGCCCCGACGTAAGAGGCACCTCGGCGGCGTTTTTTGCCCGAACCCGGCACGCGGCTTGCGAACGTGCGGGGATTTCTCCAACACCAAAGAGGCCACCCCCCAAAGCTGTGGCCAGCCCTGTGCACCCACTGCCGCCGCTTCCACGGCACCACAGAGACTGGGGCTGCAGTCTCACCTGTGCTACCTATGCCCCGACGTACGAGGCACGCTCGGCGGCGTTTTTTGCCCGAACCCGGCACGGGGCTTGCGAACGTCCGGGGATTTCTCCCACGCCAAAGAGGCCACCCCCCAAAACTATAGCCAGCCCTCGGCCCCCACTGCCGCCGCTTCCACGGCACCAGAGATACTGGGGCTGCGGTCTCACCTGTGCTGCCTATGCCCCGACGTACGAGGCACGCTCGGCGTCGTTTTTTTGCCCGAACCCGGCACGGGGCTTGCGAACGTCCAGGGATTTCTCCCACACCAAAGCGCCCAGCCCCCAAAAGCTGTGGCCAGCCCTGTGCACCCACTGCCGCCGCTTCCACGGCACCACAGAGACTGGGGCTGCGGTCGCACCTGTGCTGCCTATGCCCCGACGTACGAGGCACGCTCGGCGGCGTTTTTTGCCCGAACCCGGCACGGGGCTTGCGAACGTCCGGGCATTTCTCCCACGCCAATGATCCCACCCCCCAAAACTATAGGCAGCCCTGTGCCCCCACTGCCGCCGCTTCCACGGCACCAGAGATACTGGGGCTGCGGTCTCACCTGTGCTACCTATGCCCTGACGTATGAGGCACGCTCGGCGGCGTTTTTTGCCCGAACCCGGCACGGGGCTTCCGAACGTCCGGGGATTTCTCCCACACCAAAGAGGCCACCCCCCAAAGCTGTGGCCAGCCCTCGGCCCCCACTGCCGCCGCTTCCACGGCACCACAGAGACTGGGGCTGCGGTCTCACCTGTGCTACCTATGCCCCGACGTACGAGGCACGCTCGGCGGCGTTTTTTGCCCGAACCCGGCACGGGGCTTGCGAACGTCCGGGGATTTCTCCCACAGAAAAGAGCCCACCCCCCAAAACTATAGCCAGCCCTCGGCCCCCACTGCTGCCGCTTCCACGGCACCACAGAGACTGGGGCTGCGGTCTCACCTGTGCTACCTATGCCCCGACATACGAGGCACGCTCGGCGGCGTTTTTTGCCCGAACCCGGCACGGGGCTTGCGAACGTCCGGGGATTTCTCCCACACCAAAGAGCCCAGCCCCCAAAGCTGTGGCCAGCCCTGTGCACCCACTGCCGCCGCTTCCAGGGCACCACTAAGACTGGGGCTGCGGTCTCACCTGTGCTGCCTGTGCCCCGACGTATGAGGCACGCTCGGCGGCGTTTTTTGCCCGAACCCGGCACGGGGCTTGCGAACGTCCGGGGATTTCTCCCACACCAAAGAGGCCACCCCCCAAAACTATAGCCAGCCCTCGGCCCCTACTGCCGCCGCTTCCACGGCACCACAGAGACTGGGGCTGCGGTCTCACCTGTGCTACCTATGCCCCGACGTACGAGGCACGCTTGGCGGCGTGTTTTGCCCGAACCCGGCACGGGGCTTGCGAATGTCCGGGGATTTCTCCCACGCCAAAGAGCCCACCCCCCAAAACTATATCCAGCCCTGTGCACCCACTGCCGCCGCTTCCACGGCACCACTAAGACTGGGGCTGCGGTCGCACCTGTGCTGCCTATGCCCCGACGTACGAGGCACGCTCGGCGGCGTGTTTTGCCCGAACCCGGCACGGTGCTTGCGAACGTCCGGGGATTTCTCCCACGCCAAAGAGCCCACCCCCCAAAACTTTATCCAGCCCTTGCGCACCCACTGCCGCCGCTTCCACGGCACCACTAAGACTGGGGCTGGCGGTCGCACCTGTGCTGCCTATGCCCCGACGTACGAGGCACGCTCGGCGGCGTTTTTTGCCCGAACCCGGCACGGGGCTTGCGAACGTCCGGGGATTTCTCCCACGCCAAAGAGGCCACCCCCCAAAGCTGTGGCCAGCCCTGTGCACCCACTGCCGCCGCTTCCACGGCACCACAGGGACTGGGGCTGCGGTCTCACCTGTGCTACCTATGCCCCGACGTATGAGGCACGCTCGGCGGCGTTTTTTGCCCGAACCCGGCACGGGGCTTGCGAACGTCCGGGGATTTCTCCCACACCAAAGAGGCCACCCCCCAAAGCTGTGGCCAGCCCTGTGCCCCCACTGCCGCCGCTTCCACGGCACCACAGAGACTGGGGCTGCGGTCTCACCTGTACTGGCTATGCCCCGACATACGAGGCACGCTCGGCGGCGTTTTTTGCCCGAACCCGGCACGGGGCTTGCGAACGTCCGGGGATTTCTCCCACACCAAAGAGCCCAGCCCCCAAAGCTGTGGCCAGCCCTGTGCCCCCACTGCCGCCGCTTCCACGGCACCACAGAGACTGGGGCTGCGGTCTCACCTGTGCTACCTATGCCCCGACGTATGAGGCACGCTCGGTGGCGTTTTTTTGCCCGAACCCGGCACGGGGCTTGCGAACCTCCGGGGATTTCTCCCACGCCAAAGAGGCCACCCCCCAAAGCTCTGGCCAGCCCTGTGCACCCACTGCCGCCGCTTCCACGGCACCACTAAGACTGGGGCTGCGGTCGCACCTATGCTGCCTATGCCCCAACGTATGAGGCACGCTCGGCGGCGTTTTTTGCCCGAACCCGGCACGGGGCTTGCGAACGTCCGGGATTTCTCCCACAGCAACGAGGCCACCCCCCAAAACTATAGGCAGCCCTGTGCCCCCACTGCCGCCGCTTCCACGGCACCACAGAGACTGGGGCTGCGGTCTCACCTGTGCTGCCTATGCCCCGACGTACGAGGCACGCTCGGCGGGCGTTTTTTGCCCGAACCCGGCACGGGGCTTGCGAACGTCCGGGGATTTCTCCCACGCCAAAGAGGCCACCCCCCAAAGCTGTGGCCAGCACTGTGCCCCCCACTGCCGCCGCTTCCACGGCACCACAGAGACTGGGGCTGCGGTCTCACCTGTGCTACCTATGCCCCGATGTACGAGGCACGCTCGGCGGCGTTTTTTGCCCGAACCCGGCACGGGGCTTGCGAACGTCCGGGGATTTCTCTCACGCCAAAGATCCCACCCCCCAAAACTATAGCCAGCCCTGTGCACCCCACTGCCGCCGCTTCCACGGCACCACAGGAGACTGGGGCTGCGGTCGCACCTGTGCTGCCTATGCCCCGATGTACGAGGCACGGTCGGCGGCGTTTTTTTGCCCGAACCCGGCACGGGGCTTGCGAACGTCGGGGATTTCTCCCACGCCAAAGAGGCCACCCCCCAAAGCTGTGGCCAGCACTGTGCCCCCACTGCCGCCGCTTCCACGGCACCACAGAGACTGGGGCTGCGGTCTCACCTGTGCTACCTATGCCCCGATGTACGAGGCACGCTCGGCGACGTTTTTTGCCCGAACCCGGCACGGGGCTTGCGAACCTCCGGGGATTTCTCTCACGCCAAAGAGGCCACCCCCCAAAACTATAGGCAGCCCTGTGCACCCACTGCCGCCGCTTCCACGGCACCACAGAGACTGGGGCTGCGGTCGCACCTGTGCTGCCTATGCCCCGATGTACGAGGCACGCTCGGCGGCGTTTTTTGCCCGAACCCGGCACGGGGCTTGCGAACGTCCGGGGATTTTCTCTCACGCCAAAGATCCCACCCCCCAAAACTATAGCCAGCCCTGTGCACCCACTGCCGCCGCTTCCACGGCACCACAGAGACTGGGGCTGCGGTCGCACCTATGCTGCCTATGCCCCGACGTATGAGGCACGCTCGGCGGCGTTTTTTGCCCGAACCCGGCACGGGGCTTGCGAACGTCCGGGGATTTCTCCCACGCCAAAGAGCCCAGCCCCCAAAGCTGTGGCCAGCCCTGTGCACCCACTGCCGCCGCTTCCACGGCACCACAGAGACTGGGGCTGCGGTCTCACCTGTGCTGCCTATGCCCCGACGTACGAGGCACGCTCGGCGGCGTTTTTTTGCCCGAACCCGGCACGGGGCTTGCGAACGTCCGGGGATTTCTCCCACGCCAAAGAGGCCACCCCCCAAAGCTGTAGCCAGCCCTGTGCCCCCACTGCCGCCGCTTCCACGGCACCACAGAGACTGGGGCTGCGGTCGCACCTGTGCTGCCTATGCTCCGACGTACAAGGTACGTTCGGCGGCGTTTTTTGCCCGAACCCGGCACGGGGCTTGCGAACGTCCGGGGATTTCTCCCACACCAAAGAGCCCAGCCCCCAAAGCTGTGGCCAGCCCTGTGCACCCACTGCCGCCGCTTCCACGGCACCACAGAGACTGGGGCTGCGGTCTCACCTGTGCTGCCTATGCCCCGACGTACGAGGCACGCTCGGCGGCGTTTTTTTGCCCGAACCCGGCACGGGGCTTGCGAACGTCCGGGGATTTCTCCCACGCCAAAGAGGCCACCCCCCCAAAGCTGTGGCCAGCCCTGTGCCCCCACTGCCGCCGCTTCCACGGCACCACAGAGACTGGGGCTGCGGTCTCACCTGTGCTACCTATGCCCCGACGTATGAGGCACGCTCGGCGGCGTTTTTTGCCCGAACCCGGCACGGGGCTTGCGAACGTCCGGGGATTTCTCCCACGCCAAAGAGCCCAGCCCCCAAAGCTGTGGCCAGCCCTGTGCACCCACTGCCGCCGCTTCCACGGCACCACAGACACTGGAGCTGCGGTCCTCACCTGTGCTACCTATGCCCCGACGTACGAGGCACGCTCGGCGGCGTGTTTTGCCCGAACCCGGCACGGGGCTTGCGAACGTCCGGGGATTTCTCCCACACCAAAGAGCCCAGCCCCCAAAGCTGTGGCCAGCCCTGCGCACCCACTGCCGCCGCTTCCACGGCACCACAGAGACTGGGGCTGCGGTCTCACCTGTGCTACCTATGCCCCGACGTATGAGGCACGCTCGGCGGCGTTTTTTGCCCGAACCTGGCACGGGGCTTGCGAACGTCCGGGGATTTTCTCCCACACCAAAGAGCCCACCCCCCAAAACTATATCCAGCCCTGTGCCCCCACTGCCGCCGCTTCCACGGCACCACAGAGACTGGGGCTGCGGTCTCACCTGTGCTACCTATGCCCCGACGTATGAGGCACGCTCGGCGGCGTTTTTTGCCCGAACCCGGCACGGGGCTTGCGAACGTCCGGGGATTTCTCCCACAGCAACGAGGCCACCCCCCAAAACTATAGGCAGCCCTGTGCCCCCCCTGCCGCCGCTTCCACGGCACCACAGAGACTGGGGCTGCGGTCTCCACCTGTGCTACCTATGCCCCGACGTATGAGGCACGCTCGGCGGCGTTTTTTTGCCCGAACCCGGCACGGGGCTTGCGAACGTCCGGGGATTTCTCCCACGCCAAAGAGCCCACCCCCCCAAAACTATAGCCAGCCCTGTGCCCCCACTGCCGCCGCTTCCACGGCACCACAGAGACTGGGGCTGCGGTCTCACCTGTGCTACCTATGCCCCGACGTATGAGGCACGCTCGGCGGCGTTTTTTGCCCGAACCCGGCACGGGGCTTGCGAACGTCCGGGGATTTCTCCCACACCAAAGAGGCCACCCCCCAAAGCTGTGGCCAGCCCTCGGCCCCCACTGCCGCCGCTTCCACGGCACCACAGAGACTGGGGCTGCGGTCGCACCTGTGCTGCCTATGCCCCGACGTATGAGGCACGCTCGGCGGCGTTTTTTTGCCCGAACCCGGCACGGGGCTTGCGAACGTCCGGGCATTTCTCCCACGCCAAAGAGCCCCACCCCCCAAATCTATAGCCAGCCCTCGGCCCCCACTGCCGCCGCTTCCACGGCACCACAGAGACTGGGGCTGCGGTCTCACCTGTGCTACCTATGCCCCGACGTATGAGGCACGTTCGGCGGCGTTTTTTGCCCGAACCCGGCACGGGGCTTGCGAACGTCCGGGGATTTCTCCCACACCAAAGAGCCCAGCCCCCAAAGCTGTGGCCAGCCCTGTGCACCCACTGCCGCCGCTTCCAGGGCACCACAGAGACTGGGGCTGCGGTCTCACCTGTGCTGCCTGTGCCCCGACGTATGAGGCACGCTCGGCGGCGTTTTTTGCCCGAACCCCGGCACGGGGCTTGCGAACGTCCAGGGATTTCTCCCACGCCAAAGAGGCCACCCCCCAAAACTATAGCCAGCCCTCGGCCCCCACTGCCGCCGCTTCCACGGCACCACAGAGACTGGGGCTGCGGTCGCACCTGTGCTGCCTATGCCCCGACGTACGAGGCACGCTCGGCGGCGTTTTTTGCCCGAACCCGGCACGGGGCTTGCGAACGTCCGGGGATTTCTCCCACACCAAAGAGCCAGCCCCCAAAGCTGTGGCCAGCCCTGCGCACCCACTGCCGCCGCTTCCACGGCACCACAGAGACTGGGGCTGCGGTCTCACCTGTGCTACCTATGCCCCGACATACGAGGCACGCTCGGCGGCGTTTTTTGCCCGAACCCGGCACGGGGCTTGCGAACGTCCGGGGATTTCTCCCACACCAAAGAGGCCACCCCCCAAAACTATAGGCAGCCCTGTGCCCCCCCTGCCGCCGCTTCCACGGCACCACAGAGACTGGGGCTGCGGTCTCACCTGTGCTACCTATGCCCCGACGTATGAGGCACGCTCGGCGGCGTTTTTTGCCCGAAGCCGGCACGGGGCTTGCGAACGTCCGGGGATTTCTCCCACACCAAAGAGGCCACCCCCCAAAGCTGTGGCCAGCCCTGTGCCCCCACTGCCGCCGCTTCCACGGCACCACAGAGACTGGGGCTGCGGTCGCACCTGTGCTGGCTATGCCCCGACATACGAGGCACGCTCGGCGGCGTTTTTTGCCCGAACCCGGCACGGGGCTTGCGAACGTCCGGGGATTTCTCCCACACCAAAGAGCCCAGCCCCCAAAGCTGTGGCCAGCCCTGTGCCCCCACTGCCGCCGCTTCCACGGCACCACAGAGACTGGGGCTGCGGTCTCACCTGTGCTACCTATGCCCCGACGTATGAGGCACGCTCGGTGGCGTTTTTTGCCCGAACCCGGCACGGGGCTTGCGAACCTCCGGGGATTTCTCCCACGCCAAAGAGGCCACCCCCCCAAAGCTGTGGCCAGCCCTGTGCACCCACTGCCGCCGCTTCCACGGCACCACTAAGACTGGGGCTGCGGTCGCACCTATGCTGCCTATGCCCCAACGTAGCCCCAACGTATGAGGCACGCTCGGCGGCGTTTTTTGCCCGAACCCGGCACGGGGCTTGCGAACGTCCGGGGATTTCTCCCACAGCAACGAGGCCACCCCCCAAAACTATAGGCAGCCCTGTGCCCCCACTGCCGCCGCTTCCACGGCACCACAGAGACTGGGGCTGCGGTCTCACCTGTGCTACCTATGCCCCGACGTACGAGGCACGCTCGGCGGCGTTTTTTGCCCGAACCCGGCACGGGGCTTGCGAACGTCCGGGGATTTCTCCCACGCCAAAGAGGCCACCCCCCAAAGCTGTGGCCAGCACTGTGCCCCCACTGCCGCCACTTCCACGGCACCACAGAGACTGGGGCTGCGGTCTCACCTGTGCTACCTATGCCCCGACGTACGAGGCACGCTCGGCGGCGTTTTTTGCCCGAACCCGGCACGGGGCTTGCGAACGTGCAGGGATTTCTCTCACGCCAAAGATCCCACCCCCCAAAACTATAGCCAGCCCTGTGCACCCACTGCCGCCGCTTCCACGGCACCACAGAGACTGGGGCTGCGGTCGCACCTGTGCTGCCTATGCCCCAATGTACGAGGCACGGTCGGCGGCGTTTTTTGCCCGAACCCGGCACGGGGCTTGCGAACGTCCGGGGATTTCTCCCACGCCAAAGAGGCCACCCCCCAAAGCTGTGGCCAGCACTGTGCCCCCACTGCCGCCGCTTCCACGGCACCACAGAGACTGGGGCTGCGGTCTCACCTGTGCTACCTATGCCCCGATGTACGAGGCACGCTCGGCGGCGTTTTTTGCCCGAACCCGGCACGGGGCTTGCGAACCTCCGGGGATTTCTCTCACGCCAAAGATCCCACCCCCCAAAACTATAGCCAGCCCTGTGCACCCACTGCCGCCGCTTCCACGGCACCACAGACTGGGGCTGCGGTCGCACCTGTGGCTGCCTATGCCCCGATGTACGAGGCACGCTCGGCGGCGTTTTTTGCCCGAACCCGGCACGGGGCTTGCGAACGTCCGGGCATTTCTCTCACGCCAAAGATCCCACCCCCCAAAACTATAGCCAGCCCTGTGCACCCACTGCCGCCGCTTCCACGGCACCACAGAGACTGGGGCTGCGGTCTCACCTGTGCTGCCTATGCCCCGACGTACGAGGCACGCTCGGCGGCGTTTTTTGCCCGAACCCGGCACGGGGCTTGCGAACGTCCGGGGATTTCTCCCACGCCAAAGAGGCCACCCCCAAAGCTGTGGCAGCCCTGTGCCCCCACTGCCGCCGCTTCCACGGCACCACAGAGACTGGGGCTGCGGTCGCACCTGTGCTGCCTATGCTCCGACGTACGAGGTACGTTCGGCGGCGTTTTTTGCCCGAACCCGGCACGGGGCTTGCGAACGTCCGGGGATTTCTCCCACACCAAAGAGCCCAGCCCCCAAAGCTGTGGCCAGCCCTGTGCACCCACTGCCGCCGCTTCCACGGCACCACAGAGACTGGGGCTGCGGTCTCACCTGTGCTGCCTATGCCCCGACGTACGAGGCACGCTCGGCGGCGTTTTTTGCCCGAACCCGGCACGGGGCTTGCGAACGTCCGGGGATTTCTCCCACACCAAAGAGGCCACCCCCCAAAGCTGTGGCCAGCCCTGTGCCCCCACTGCCGCCGCTTCCACGGCACCACAGAGACTGGGGCTGCGGTCTCACCTGTGCTACCTATGCCCCGACGTATGAGGCACGCTCGGCGGCGTTTTTTGCCCGAACCCGGCACGGGGCTTGCGAACGTCCGGGGATTTCTCCCACGCCAAAGAGCCCAGCCCCCAAAGCTGTGGCCAGCCCTGTGCACCCACTGCCGCCGCTTCCACGGCACCACAGAGACTGGAGCTGCGGTCTCACCTGTGCTACCTATGCCCCGACGTACGAGGCACGCTCGGCGGCGTGTTTTGCCCGAACCCGGCACGGGGCTTGCGAACGTCCGGGGATTTCTCCCACACCAAAGAGCCCAGCCCCCAAAGCTGTGGCCAGCCCTGCGCACCCACTGCCGCCGCTTCCACGGCACCACAGAGACTGGGGCTGCGGTCTCACCTGTGCTACCTATGCCCCGACGTATGAGGCACGCTCGGCGGCGTTTTTTGCCCGAACCTGGCACGGGGCTTGCGAACGTCCGGGGATTTCTCCCACACCAAAGAGGCCACCCCCCAAAACTATAGGCAGCCCTGTGCCCCCACTGCCGCCGCTTCCACGGCACCACAGAGACTGGGGCTGCGGTCTCACCTGTGCTACCTATGCCCCGACGTATGAGGCACGCTCGGCGGCGTTTTTTGCCCGAACCCGGCACGGGGCTTGCGAACGTCCGGGGATTTCTCCCACACCAAAGAGGCCACCCCCCAAAACTATAGGCAGCCCTGTGCCCCCCCTGCCGCCGCTTCCACGGCACCACAGAGACTGGGGCTGCGGTCTCACCTGTGCTACCTATGCCCCGACGTATGAGGCACGCTCGGCGGCGTTTTTTGCCCGAACCCGGCACGGGGCTTGCGAACGTCCGGGGATTTCTCCCACACCAAAGAGGCCACCCCCCAAAACTATAGGCAGCCCTGTGCACCCACTGCCGCCGCTTCCACGGCACCACAGAGGCTGGGGCTGCGGTCTCACCTGTGCTACCTATGCCCCGACGTATGAGGCACGCTCGGCGGCGTTTTTTGCCCGAACCCGGCACGGGGCTTGCGAACGTGCGGGGATTTCTCCCACACCAAAAATTCCACCCCCCAAAACTATAGCCAGCCCTGTGCCCCCACTGTCGCCGCTTCCACGGCACCACAGAGACTGGGGCTGCGGTCTCACCTGTGCTACCTATGCCCCGACGTATGAGGCACGCTCAGCGGCGTTTTTTGCCCGAACCCGGCACGGGGCTTGCGAACGTCCGGGGATTTCTCCCACGCCAAAGAGCCCACCCCCCAAAACTATAGGCAGCCCTGTGCCCCCACTGCCGCCGCTTCCACGGCACCACAGAGACTGGGGCTGCGGTCTCACCTGTGCTGCCTATGCCCCGACGTACGAGGCACGCTCGGCGGCGTTTTTTGCCCGAACCCGGCACGGGGCTTGCGAACGTCCGGGGATTTCTCCCACGCCAATGATCCCACCCCCCAAAACTATAGGCAGCCCTGTGCCCCCACTGCCGCCGCTTCCACGGCACCAGAGATACTGGGGCTGCGGTCGCACCTGTGCTGCCTATGCCCCGACGTATGAGGCACGCTCGGCGGCGTTTTTTGCCCGAACCCGGCACGGGGCTTGCGAACGTCCGGGGATTTCTCCCACGCCAAAGAGCCCACCCCCCAAATCTATAGCCAGCCCTCGGCCCCCACTGCCGCCGCTTCCACGGCACCACACAGACTGGGGCTGCGGTCTCACCTGTGCTACCTATGCCCCGACGTATGAGGCACGTTCGGCGGCGTTTTTTGCCCGAACCCGGCACGGGGCTTGCAAACGTCCGGGGATTTCTCCCACACCAAAGAGCCCAGCCCCCAAAGCTGTGGCCAGCCCTGTGCCCCCACTGTCGCCGCTTCCACGGCACCACAGAGACTGGGGCTGCGGTCTCACCTGTGCTACCTATGCCCCGACGTATGAGGCACGCTCAGCGGCGTTTTTTGCCCGAACCCGGCACGGGGCTTGCGAACGTCCGGGGATTTCTCCCACGCCAAAGAGCCCACCCCCCAAAACTATAGCCAGCCCTGTGCCCCCACTGCCGCCGCTTCCACGGCACCACAGAGACTGGGGCTGCGGTCTCACCTGTGCTACCTATGCCCCGACGTATGAGGCACGCTCGGCGGCGTTTTTTGCCCGAACCCGGCACGGGGCTTGCGAACGTCCGGGGATTTCTCCCACACCAAAGAGGCCACCCCCCAAAGCTGTGGCCAGCCCTCGGCCCCCACTGCCGCCGCTTCCACGGCACCACAGAGACTGGGGCTGCGGTCGCACCTGTGCTGCCTATGCCCCGACGTATGAGGCACGCTCGGCGGCGTTTTTTGCCCGAACCCGGCACGGGGCTTGCGAACGTCCGGGGATTTCTCCCACGCCAAAGAGCCCACCCCCCAAATCTATAGCCAGCCCTCGGCCCCCACTGCCGCCGCTTCCACGGCACCACAGAGACTGGGGCTGCGGTCTCACCTGTGCTACCTATGCCCCGACGTATGAGGCACGTTCGGCAGCGTTTTTTGCCCGAACCCGGCACGGGGCTTGCGAACGTCCGGGGATTTCTCCCACACCAAAGAGCCCAGCCCCCAAAGCTGTGGCCAGCCCTGTGCACCCACTGCCGCCGCTTCCACGGCACCACAGAGACTGGGGCTGCGGTCTCACCTGTGCTGCCTGTGCCCCGACGTATGAGGCACGCTCGGCGGCGTTTTTTGCCCGAACCCGGCACGGGGCTTGCGAACGTCCAGGGATTTCTCCCACGCCAAAGAGGCCACCCCCCAAAACTATAGCCAGCCCTCGGCCCCCACTGCCGCCGCTTCCACGGCACCACAGAGACTGGGGCTGCGGTCTCACCTGTGCTACCTATGCCCCGACGTACGAGGCACGCTCGGCGGCGTTTTTTGCCCGAACCCGGCACGGGGCTTGCGAACGTCCGGGGATTTCTCCCACGCCAAAGAGCCCACCCCCCAAAACTATATCCAGCCCTGTGCACCCACTGCCGCCGCTTCCACGGCACCACAGAGCCTGGGGCTGCGGTCGCACCTGTGCTGCCTATGCCCCGACGTACGAGGCACGCTCGGCGGCGTTTTTTGCCCGAACCCGGCAAGGGGCTTGCGAACGTCCGGGGATTTCTCCCACACCAAAGAGCCCAGCCCCCAAAGCTGTGGCCAGCCCTGCGCACCCACTGCCGCCGCTTCCACGGCACCACAGAGACTGGGGCTGCGGTCTCACCTGTGCTGGCTATGCCCCGACATACGAGGCACGCTCGGCGGCGTTTTTTGCCCGAACCCGGCACGGGGCTTGCGAACGTCCGGGGATTTCTCCCACACCAAAGAGGCCACCCCCCAAAACTATAGGCAGCCCTGTGCCCCCCCTGCCGCCGCTTCCACGGCACCACAGAGACTGGGGCTGCGGTCTCACCTGTGCTACCTATGCCCCGACGTATGAGGCACGCTCGGCGGCGTTTTTTGCCCGAACCCGGCATGGGGCTTGCGAACGTCCGGGGATTTCTCCCACACCAAAGAGGCCACCCCCCAAAACTATAGGCAGCCCTGTGCACCCACTGCCGCCGCTTCCACGGCACCACAGAGACTGGGGCTGCGGTCGCACCTGTGCTGCCTATGCCCCGACGTATGAGGCACGCTCGGCGGCGTTTTTTGCCCGAACCCGGCACGGGGCTTGCAAACGTCCGGGGATTTCTCCCACGCCAAAGAGGCCACCCCCCAAAACTATAGGCAGCCCTCGGCCCCCACTGCCGCCGCTTCCACGGCACCACAGAGACTGGGGCTGCGGTCTCACCTGTGCTGCCTATGCCCCGACGTACGAGGCACGCTCGGCGGCGTTTTTTGCCCGAACCCGGCACAGGGCTTGCGAACGTCCGGGGATTTCTCCCACGCCAAAGAGGCCACCCCCCAAAACTATAGCCAGCCCTCGGCCCCCACTGCTGCCGCTTCCACGGCACCACAGAGACTGGGGCTGCGGTCTCACCTGTGCTGCCTATGCCCCGACGTACGAGGCACGCTCGGCGGCGTTTTTTGCCCGAACCCGGCACGGGGCTTGCGAACGTCCGGGGATTTCTCCCACACCAAACATCCCACCCCCCAAAACTATAGCCAGCCCTGTGCCCCCACTGCCGCCGCTTCCACGGCACCACAGAGACTGGGGCTGCGGTCTCACCTGTGCTACCTATGCCCCGACGTATGAGGCACGCTCGGCGGCGTTTTTTGCCCGAACCCGGCACGGGGCTTGCGAACGTCCGGGGATTTCTCCCACACCAAAGAGCCCACCCCCCAGAACTATAGCCAGCCCTCGGCCCCCACTGCCGCCGCTTCCACGGCACCAAAGAGACTGGGGCTGCGGTCTCACCTGTGCTACCTATGCCCCGACGTATGAGGCACGCTCGGCGGCGTTTTTTGCCCGAACCCGGCACGGGGCTTGCGAACGTCCGGGGATTTCTCCCACACCAAAGAGCCCACCCCCCAGAACTATAGCCAGCCCTCGGCCCCCACTGCCACCGCTTCCACGGCACCACAGAGACTGGGGCTGCGGTCTCACCTGTGCTACCTATGCCCCGACGTATGAGGCACGCTCGGCGGCGTTTTTTGCCCGAACCCGGCACGGGGCTTGCGAACGTCCGGGGATTTCTCCCACACCAAAGAGCCCAGCCCCCAAAACTATAGCCAGCCCTGTGCACCCACTGCCGCCGCTTCCACGGCACCACTAAGACTGGGGCTGCGGTCGCACCTGTGCTGCCTATGCCCCGACGTACGAGGCACGCTCGGCGGCGTTTTTTGCCCGAACCCGGCACAGGGCTTGCGAACGTCCGGGGATTTCTCCCACGCCAAAGATCCCAGCCCCCAAAACTATAGCCAGCCCTCGGCCCCCACTGCCGCCGCTTCCACGGCACCACAGAGGCTGGGGCTGCGGTCTCACCTGTGCTGCCTATGCCCCGACGTACGAGGCACGCTCGGCGGCGTTTTTTGCCCGAACCCGGCACGGGGCTTGCGAATGTCCGGGGATTTCTCCCACACCAAAGATCCCACCCCCCAAAGCTGTGGCCAGCCCTCGGCCCCCACTGCCACCGCTTCCACGGCACCACAGAGACTGGGGCTGTGGTCTCACCTGTGCTACCTATGCCCCGACGTATGAGGCACGCTCGGCGGCGTTTTTTGCCCGAACCCGGCATGGGGCTTGCGAACGTCCGGGGATTTCTCCCACACCAAAGAGGCCACCCCCCAAAACTATAGGCAGCCCTGTGCACCCACTGCCGCCGCTTCCACGGCACCACAGAGACTGGGGCTGCGGTCGCACCTGTGCTGCCTATGCCCCGACGTATGAGGCACGCTCGGCGGCGTTTTTTGCCCGAACCCGGCACGGGGCTTGCGAACGTCCGGGGATTTCTCCCACACCAAAGAGCCCACCCCCCAGAACTATAGCCAGCCCTCGGCCCCCACTGCCGCCGCTTCCACGGCACCACACAGACTGGGGCTGCGGTCTCACCTGTGCTACCTATGCCCCGACGTATGAGGCACGCTCGGCGGCGTTTTTTGCCCGAACCCGGCACGGGGCTTGCGAACGTCCGGGCATTTCTCCCACACCAAAGAGCCCACCCCCCAGAACTATAGCCAGCCCTCGGCCCCCACTGCCGCCGCTTCCACGGCACCACAGAGACTGGGGCTGCGGTCTCACCTGTGCTGCCTATGCCCCGACGTACGAGGCACGTTCGGCGGCGTTTTTTGCCCGAACCGGGCACGGGGCTTGCGAACGTCCGGGGATTTCTCCCACACCAAAGAGCCCAGCCTCCAAAGCTGTGGCCAGCCCTCGGCCCCCACTGCCGCCGCTTCCACGGCACCACAGAGACTGGGGCTGCGGTCTCACCTGTGCTACCTATGCCCCGACGTATGAGGCACGCTCGGCGGCGTTTTTTGCCCGAACCCGGCACGGGGCTTGCGAACGTCCGGGGATTTCTCCCACGCCAAAGATCCCACCCCCCAAAACTATAGCAAGCCCTCGGCCCCCACTGCCGCTGCTTCCACGGCACCACAGAGACTGGGGCTGCGGTCTCACCTGTGCTACCTATGCCCCGACGTATGAGGCACACTCGGCGGCGTTTTTTGCCCGAACCCGGCACGGGGCTTGCGAACGTCCGGGGATTTCTCCCACACCAAAGAGGCCACCCCCCAAAGCTGTGGCCAGCCCTGTGCACCCACTGCCGCCGCTTCCACGGCACCACTAAGACTGGGGCTGCGGTCTCACCTGTGCTACCTATGCCCCGACGTACGAGGCACGCTCGGCGGCGTTTTTTGCCCGAACCCGGCACGGGGCTTGCGAACGTCCGGGGATTTCTCCCACGCCAAAGATCCCAGCCCCCAAAACTATAGCCAGCCCTCGGCCCCCACTGCCGCCGCTTCCACGGCACCACAGAGGCTGGGGCTGCGGTCTCACCTGTGCTGCCTATGCCCCGACGTACGAGGCACACTTGGCGGCGTTTTTTGCCCGAACCCGGCACGGGGCTTGCGAATGTCCGGGGATTTCTCCCACACCAAAGATCCCACCCCCCAAAGCTGTGGCCAGCCCTCGGCCCCCACTGCCACCGCTTCCACGGCACCACAGAGACTGGGGCTGCGGTCTCACCTGTGCTGCCTATGCCCCGACGTATGAGGCACGCTCGGTGGCGTTTTTTGCCCGAACCCGGCACAGGGCTTGCGAACGTCCGGGGATTTCTCCCACGCCAAAGAGGCCACCCCCCAAAACTATAGCCAGCCCTCGGCCCCCACTGCCGCCGCTTCCACGGCACCACAGAGACTGGGGCTGCGGTCTCACCTCTGCTACCTATGCCCCGACGTATGAGGCACGCTCGGCGGCGTTTTTTGCCCGAACCCGGCACGGGGCTTGCGAACGTCCGGGGATTTCTCCCACGCCAAAGAGGCCACCCCCCAAAACTATAGGCAGCCCTGTGCACCCACTGCCGCCGCTTCCACGGCACCACAGAGGCTGGGGCTGCGGTCGCACCTGTGCTGCCTATGCCCCGACGTATGAGGCACGCTCGGCGGCGTTTTTTGCCCGAACCCGGCACAGGGCTTGCGAACGTCCGGGGATTTCTCCCACGCCAAAGAGGCCACCCCCCAAAACTATAGCCAGCCCTCGGCCCCCACTGCTGCCGCTTCCACGGCACCACAGAGACTGGGGCTGCGGTCTCACCTGTGCTACCTATGCCCCGACGTATGAGGCACGCTCGGCGGCGTTTTTTGCCCGAACCCGGCACGGGGCTTGCGAACGTCCGGGGATTTCTCCCACGCCAAAGAGCCCAGCCCCCAAAGCTGTGGCCAGCCCTGTGCACCCACTGCTGCCGCTTCCACGGCACCACAGAGACTGGGGCTGCGGTCTCACCTGTGCTACCTATGCCCCGACGTACGAGGCACGCTCGGCGGCGTTTTTTGCCCGAACCCGGCACGGGGCTTGCGAACGTCCGGGGATTTCTCCCACACCAAAGAGCCCAGCCCCCAAAGCTGTGGCCAGCCCTGCGCACCCACTGCCGCCGCTTCCACGGCACCACAGAGACTGGGGCTGCAGTCTCACCTGTGCTACCTATGCCCCGACATACGAGGCACGCTCGGCGGCGTTTTTTGCCCGAACCCGGCTCGGGGCTTGCGAACGTCCGGGGATTTCTCCCACGCCAAAGAGGCCACCCCCCAAAACTATAGGCAGCCCTCGGCCCCCACTGCCGCCGCTTCCACGGCACCACAGAGACTGGGGCTGCGGTCTCACCTGTGCTACCTATGCCCCGACGTACGAGGCACGCTCGGCGGCGTTTTTTGCCCGAACCCGGCTCGGGGCTTGCGAACGTCCGGGGATTTCTCCCACGCCAAAGAGGCCACCCCCCAAAACTATATCCAGCCCTCGGTCCCCACTGCCGCCGCTTCCACGGCACCACAGAGACTGGGGCTGCGGTCGCACCTGTGCTACCTATGCCCCGACGTACGAGGCACGCTCGGCGGCGTTTTTTGCCCGAACCCGGCACGGGGCTTGCGAACGTCCGGGGGTTTCTCCCACGCCAAAGAGTCCACCCCCCAAACCTATAGGCAGCCCTGTGCACCCACTGCCGCCGCTTCCACGGCACCACAGAGACTGGGGCTGCGGTCGCACCTGTGCTGCCTATGCCCCGACGTACGAGGCACGCTCGGCGGCGTTTTTTGCCCGAACCCGGCACGGAGCTTGCGAACGTCCGGGGATTTCTCCCACGCCAAAGAGCCCACCCCCCAAAACTATAGCCAGCCCTCGGCCCCCACTGCCGCCGCTTCCACGGCACCACAGAGACTGGGGCTGCGGTCTCACCTGTGCTACCTATGCCCCGACGTACGAGGCACGCTCGGCGGCGTTTTTTGCCCGAACCCGGCTCGGGGCTTGCGAACGTCCGGGGATTTCTCCCACGCCAAAGAGGCCACCCCCCAAAACTATAGGCAGCCCTCGGCCCCCACTGCCGCCGCTTCCACGGCACCACAGAGACTGGGGCTGCGGTCTCACCTGTGCTACCTATGCCCCGACGTACGAGGCACGCTCGGCGGCGTTTTTTGCCCGAACCCGGCTCGGGGCTTGCGAACGTCCGGGGATTTCTCCCACGCCAAAGAGGCCACCCCCCAAAACTATATCCAGCCCTCGGTCCCCACTGCCGCCGCTTCCACGGCACCACAGAGACTGGGGCTGCGGTCGCACCTGTGCTACCTATGCCCCGACGTACGAGGCACGCTCGGCGGCGTTTTTTGCCCGAACCCGGCACGGGGCTTGCGAACGTCCGGGGGTTTCTCCCACGCCAAAGAGGCCACCCCCCAAAGCTGTGGCCAGCCCTGTGCACCCACTGCCGCCGCTTCCACGGCACCACAGAGACTGGGGCTGCGGTCTCACCTGTGCTACCTATGCCCCGACGTACGAGGCACGCTCGGCGGCGTTTTTTGCCCGAACCCGGCTCGGGGCTTGCGAACGTCCGGGGATTTCTCCCACGCCAAAGATCCCACCCCCCAAAACTATAGGCAGCCCTGTGCCCCCACTGCCGCCGCTTCCACGGCACCACAGAGACTGGGGCTGCGGTCTCACCTGTGCTGCCTATGCCCTGACGTACGAGGCACGCTCGGCGGCGTTTTTTGCCCGAACCCGGCACGGGGCTTGCGAACGTCCGGGGATTTCTCCCACGCCAAAGAGCCCAGCCCCCAAAACTGTGGCCAGCCCTGTGCACCCACTGCCGCCACTTCCACGGCACCACAGAGACTGGGGCTGCGGTCTCACCTGTGCTACCTATGCCCCGACGTACGAGGCACGCTCGGCGGCGTTTTTTGCCCGAACCCGGCTCGGGGCTTGCGAACGTCCGGGGATTTCTCCCACGCCAAAGATCCCACCCCCCAAAACTATAGGCAGACCTGTGCACCCACTGCCGCCGCTTCCACGGCACCACAGAGACTGGGGCTGCGGTCGCACCTGTGCTGCCTATACCCTGACGTACGAGGCACGCTCGGCGGCGTTTTTTGCCCGAACCCGGCACGGGGCTTGCGAACGTCCGGGTATTTCTCCCACGCCAAAGAGCCCAGCCCCCAAAACTATAGGCAGCCCTGTGCACCCACTGCCGCCGCTTCCACGGCACCACAGAGACTGGGGCTGCGGTCTCAACTGTGCTACCTATGCCCCGACGTACGAGGCACGCTCGGCAGCGTTTTTTGCCCGAACCTGGCTCGGGGCTTGCGAACGTCCGGGGATTTCTCCCACGCCAAAGATCCCACCCCCCAAAACTATAGGCAGCCCTGTGCACCCACTGCCGCCGCTTCCACAGCACCACAGAGACTGGGGCTGCGGTCGCACCTGTGCTGCCTATGCCCCGACGTACGAGGCACGCTCGGCGGCGTTTTTTGCCCGAACCCGGCACGGGGCTTGCGAACGTCCGGGGATTTCTCCCACGCCAAAGAGGCCACCCCCCAAAACTATAGGCAGCCCTCGGCCCCCACTGCCGCCGCTTCCACGGCACCACAGAGACTGGGGCTGCGGTCTCACCTGTGCTACCTATGCCCCGACGTATGAGGCACGCTCGGCGGCGTTTTTTGCCCGAACCCGGCACGGGGCTTGCGAACGTCCGGGGATTTCTCCCACGCCAAAGAGGCCACCCCCCAAAACTATAGCCAGCCCTGTGCACCCACTGCCGCCGCTTCCACGGCACCACAGAGACTGGGGCTGCGGTCTCACCTGTGCTGCCTATGCCCCGACGTACGAGGCACGCTCGGCGGCGTTTTTTGCCCGAAGCCGGCTCGGGGCTTGCGAACGTCCGGGGATTTCTCCCACGCCAAAGAGGCCACTCCCCAAAACTATAGCCAGCCCTTGGTCCCCACTGCCGCCGCTTCCACGGCACCACAGAGACTGGGGCTGCGGTCGCACCTGTGCTGCCTATGCCCCGACGTACGAGGCACGCTCGGCGGCGTTTTTTGCCCGAACCCGGCTCGGGGCTTGCGAACGTCCGGGGATTTCTCCCACGCCAAAGAGCCCAGCCCCCAAAACTATATCCAGCCCTCGGCCCCCACTGCCGCCGCTTCCACGGCACCACAGAGACTGGGGCTGCGGTCTCACCTGTGCTGCCTATGCCCCGACGTACGAGGCACGCTCGGCGGCGTTTTTTGCCCGAACCCGGCTCGGGGCTTGCGAACGTCCGGGGATTTCTCCCACGCCAAAGATCCCACCCCCCAAAACTATATCCAGCCCTCGGCCCCCACTGCCGCCGCTTCCACGGCACCACAGAGACTGGGGCTGCGGTCTCACCTGTGCTACCTATGCCCCGACGTACGAGGCACGCTCGGCGGCGTTTTTTGCCCGAACCCGGCACGGGGCTTGCGAACGTCCGGGGATTTCTCCCACGCCAAAGAGGCCACCCCCCAAAACTATAGGCAGCCCTGTGCACCCACTGCCGCCGCTTCCACGGCACCACAGAGACTGGGGCTGCGGTCGCACCTGTGCTGCCTATGCCCCGACGTACGAGGCACGCTCGGCGGCGTTTTTTGCCCGAACCCGGCTCGGGGCTTGCGAACGTCCGGGGATTTCTCCGACGCCAAAGATCCCACCCCCCAAAACTATAGGCAGCCCTGTGCACCCACTGCCGCCGCTTCCACGGCACCACAGAGACTGGGGCTGCGGTCTCAACTGTGCTACCTATGCCCCGACGTACGAGGCACGCTCGGCAGCGTTTTTTGCCCGAACCTGGCTCGGGGCTTGCGAACGTCCGGGGATTTCTCCCACGCCAAAGATCCCACCCCCCAAAACTATAGGCAGCCCTGTGCACCCACTGCCGCCGCTTCCACAGCACCACAGAGACTGGGGCTGCGGTCGCACCTGTGCTGCCTATGCCCCGACGTACGAGGCACGCTCGGCGGCGTTTTTTGCCCGAACCCGGCACGGGGCTTGCGAACGTCCGGGGATTTCTCCCACGCCAAAGAGGCCACCCCCCAAAACTATAGGCAGCCCTCGGCCCCCACTGCCGCCGCTTCCACGGCACCACAGAGACTGGGGCTGCGGTCTCACCTGTGCTGCCTATGCCCCGACGTACGAGGCACGCTCGGCGGCGTTTTTTGCCCGAAGCCGGCTCGGGGCTTGCGAACGTCCGGGGATTTCTCCCACGTCAAAGAGGCCACTCCCCAAAACTATAGCCAGCCCTTGGTCCCCACTGCCGCCGCTTCCACGGCACCACAGAGACTGGGGCTGCGGTCGCACCTGTGCTGCCTATGCCCCGACGTACGAGGCACGCTCGGCGGCGTTTTTTGCCCGAACCCGGCTCGGGGCTTGCGAACGTCCGGGGATTTCTCCCACGCCAAAGAGCCCAGCCCCCAAAACTATATCCAGCCCTCGGCCCCCACTGCCGCCGCTTCCACGGCACCACAGAGACTGGGGCTGCGGTCTCACCTGTGCTGCCTATGCCCCGACGTACGAGGCACGCTCGGCGGCGTTTTTTGCCCGAACCCGGCTCGGGGCTTGCGAACGTCCGGGGATTTCTCCCACGCCAAAGAGCCCAGCCCCCAAAACTATATCCAGCCCTCGGCCCCCACTGCCGCCGCTTCCACGGCACCACAGAGACTGGGGCTGCGGTCTCACCTGTGCTGCCTATGCCCCGACGTACGAGGCACGCTCGGCGGCGTTTTTTGCCCGAACCCGGCACGGGGCTTGCGAACGTCCGGGGATTTCTCCCACGCCAAAGAGGCCACCCCCCAAAACTATAGGCAGCCCTGTGCCCCCACTGCCGCCGCTTCCACGGCACCACAGAGACTGGGGCTGCGGTCGCACCTGTGCTGCCTATGCCCCGACGTACGAGGCACGCTCGGCGGCGTTTTTTGCCCGAACCCGGCTCGGGGCTTGCGAACGTCCGGGGATTTCTCCCACGCCAAAGAGGCCACCCCCCAAAACTATAGCCAGCCCTGTGCCCCCACTGCCGCCGCTTCCACGGCACCACAGAGACTGGGGCTGCGGTCGCACCTGTGCTGCCTATGCCCCGACGTACGAGGCACGCTCAGCGGCGTTTTTTGCCCGAACCCGGCACGGGGCTTGCGAACGTCCGGGGATTTCTCCCACGCCCAAGAGGCCACCCCCCAAAACTATAGCCAGCCCTGTGCACCCACTGCCGCCGCTTCCACGGCACCACAGAGACTGGGGCTGCGGTCTCACCTGTGCTACCTATGCCCCGACGTACGAGGCACGCTCGGTGGCGTTTTTTGCCCGAACCCGGCTCGGGGCTTGCGAACGTCCGGGGATTTCTCCCACGCCAAAGAGGCCACCCCCCAAAACTATAGGCAGCCCTCGGCCCCCACTGCCGCCGCTTCCACGGCACCACAGAGACTGGGGCTGCGGTCTCACCTGTGCTGCCTATGCCCCGACGTACGAGGCACGCTCGGCGGCGTTTTTTGCCCGAACCCGGCTCGGGGCTTGCGAACGTCCGGGGATTTCTCCCACGCCAAAGAGCCCAGCCCCAAAACTATAGCCAGCCCTGTGCACCCACTGCCGCCGCTTCCACGGCACCACAGAGACTGGGGCTGCTGTCGCACCTGTGCTGCCTATGCCCCGACGTACGAGGCACGCTCGGCGGCGTTTTTTGCCCGAACCCGGCACGGGGCTTGCGAACGTCCGGGGATTTCTCCCACGCCAAAGAGGCCACCCCCCAAAGCTGTGGCCAGCCCTGTGCACCCACTGCCGCCGCTTCCACGGCACCACAGAGACTGGGGCTGCGGTCTCACCTGTGCTACCTATGCCCCGACGTACGAGGCACGCTCGGCGGCGTTTTTTGCCCGAACCCGGCACGGGGCTTGCGAACGTCCGGGGATTTCTCCCACGCCAAAGATCCCACCCCCCAAAACTATAGGCAGCCCTCGGCCCCCACTGCCGCCGCTTCCACGGCACCACAGAGACTGGGGCTGCGGTCTCACCTGTGCTGCCTATGCCCCGACGTACGAGGCACGCTCGGCGGCGTTTTTTGCCCGAACCCGGCACGGGGCTTGCGAACGTCCGGGGATTTCTCCCACGCCAAAGAGGCCACCCCCCAAAACTATAGGCAGCCCTCGGCCCCCACTGCCGCCGCTTCCACGGCACCACAGAGACTGGGGCTGCGGTCTCACCTGTGCTACCTATGCCCCGACGTACGAGGCACGCTCGGCGGCGTTTTTTGCCCGAACCCAGCACGGGGCTTGCGAACGTCCGGGGATTTCTCCCACGCCAAAGAGCCCACCCCCCAAAACTATAGCCAACCCTCGGCCCCCACTGCCGCTGCTTCCACGGCACCACAGAGACTGGGGCTGTGGTCTCACCTGTGCTACCTATGCCCGGACGTATGAGGCACGCTCGGCAGCGTTTTTTGCCCGAACCCGGCACGGGGCTTGCGAACGTCCGGGGATTTCTCCCACGCCAAAGAGGCCACCCCCCAAAACTATAGGCAGCCCTGTTCCCCCACTGCCGCCGCTTCCACGGCACCACAGAGACTGGGGCTGCGGTCGCACCTGTGCTGCCTATGCCCCGACGTACGAGGCACGCTCGGCGGCGTTTTTTGCCCGAACCCGGCACGGGGCTTGCGAACGTCCGGGGATTTCTCCCACACCAAAGAGCCCAGCCCCCAAAACTATAGGCAGCCCTCGGCCCCCACTGCCGCCGCTTCCACGGCACCACTAAGACTGGGGCTGCGGTCTCACCTGTGCTACCTATGCCCCGACGTACGAGGCACGCTCGGCAGCGTTTTTTGCCCGAACCCAGCTCGGGGCTTGCGAACGTCCGGGGATTTCTCCACGCCAAAGATCCCACCCCCCAAAACTATAGCCAGCCCTGTGCACCCACTGCCGCCGCTTCCACGGCACCACAGAGACTGGGGCTGCGGTCGCAGCTGTGCTGCCTATGCCCCGACGTACGAGGCACGCTCGGCGGCGTTTTTTGCCCGAACCCAGCACGGGGCTTGCGAACGTCCGGGGATTTCTCCCACGCCAAAGAGCCCAACCCCCAAAACTATATCCAGCCCTCGGCCCCCACTGCCGCCGCTTCCACGGCACCACAGAGACTGGGGCTGCGGTCTCACCTGTGCTACCTATGCCCCGACGTACGAGGCACGCTCGGCAGCGTTTTTTGCCCGAACCCGGCACGGGGCTTGCGAACGTCCGGGGATTTCTCCCACGCCAAAGAGGCCACCCCCCAAAACTATAGGCAGCCCTGTGCCCCCACTGCCGCCGCTTCCACGGCACCACAGAGACTGGGGCTGCGGTCGCACCTGTGCTGCCTATGCCCCGACGTACGAGGCACGCTCGGCGGCGTTTTTTGCCCGAACCCGGCACGGGGCTTGCGAACGTCCGGGGATTTCTCCCACGCCAAAGAGGCCACCCCCCAAAACTATAGGCAGCCCTCGGCCCCCACTGCCGCCGCTTCCACGGCACCACAGAGACTGGGGCTGCGGTCGCACCTGTGCTGCCTATGCCCCGACGTACGAGGCACGCTCGGCGGCGTGTTTTGCCCGAACCCGGCACGGGGCTTGCGAACGTCCGGGAATTTCTCCCGCGCCAAAGAGCCCAGCCCGCAAAACTATAGGCAGCCCTGTGCACCCACTGCCGCCGCTTCCACGGCACCACAGAGACTGGGGCTGCGGTCTCACCTGTGCTGCCTATGCCCCGACGTACGAGGCACGCTCGGCGGCGTTTTTTGCCCGAACCCGGCTCGGGGCTTGCGAACGTCCGGGGATTTCTCCCACGCCAAAGAGCCCAGCCCCCAAAACTAGAGCCAGCCCTCGGCCCCCACTGCCGCCGCTTCCACGGCACCACAGAGACTGGGGCTGCGGTCTCACCTGTGCTGCCTATGCCCCGACGTACGAGGCACGCTCGGCGGCGTTTTTTGCCCGAACCCGGCTCGGGGCTTGCGAACGTCCGGGGATTTCTCCCACGCCAAAGAGGCCACCCCCCAAAACTATAGCCAGCCCTGTGCACCCACTGCCGCCGCTTCCACGGCACCACAGAGACTGGGGCTGCGGTCTCACCTGTGCTACCTATGCCCGGACGTATGAGGCACGCTCGGCAGCGTTTTTTGCCCGAACCCGGCACGGGGCTTGCGAACGTCCGGGGATTTCTCCCACGCCAAAGAGGCCACCCCCCAAAACTATAGGCAGCCCTGTTCCCCCACTGCCGCCGCTTCCACGGCACCACAGAGACTGGGGCTGCGGTCGCACCTGTGCTGCCTATGCCCCGACGTACGAGGCACGCTCGGCGGCGTTTTTTGCCCGAACCCGGCACGGGGCTTGCGAACGTCCGGGGATTTCTCCCACACCAAAGAGCCCAGCCCCCAAAACTATAGGCAGCCCTCGGCCCCCACTGCCGCCGCTTCCACGGCACCACTAAGACTGGGGCTGCGGTCTCACCTGTGCTACCTATGCCCCGACGTACGAGGCACGCTCGGCAGCGTTTTTTGCCCGAACCCAGCTCGGGGCTTGCGAACGTCCGGGGATTTCTCCACGCCAAAGAGCCCACCCCCCAAAACTATAGCCAGCCCTGTGCACCCACTGCCGCCGCTTCCACGGCACCACAGAGACTGGGGCTGCGGTCGCAGCTGTGCTGCCTATGCCCCGACGTACGAGGCACGCTCGGCGGCGTTTTTTGCCCGAACCCAGCACGGGGCTTGCGAACGTCCGGGGATTTCTCCCACACCAAAGAGGCCACCCCCCAAAACTATATCCAGCCCTCGGCCCCCACTGCCGCCGCTTCCACGGCACCACAGAGACTGGGGCTGCGGTCTCACCTGTGCTACCTATGCCCCGACGTACGAGGCACGCTCGGCAGCGTTTTTTGCCCGAACCCGGCACGGGGCTTGCGAACGTCCGGGGATTTCTCCCACGCCAAAGAGGCCACCCCCCAAAACTATAGGCAGCCCTGTGCCCCCACTGCCGCCGCTTCCACGGCACCACAGAGACTGGGGCTGCGGTCGCACCTGTGCTGCCTATGCCCCGACGTACGAGGCACGCTCGGCGGCGTTTTTTGCCCGAACCCGGCACGGGGCTTGCGAACGTCCGGGGATTTCTCCCACGCCAAAGAGGCCACCCCCCAAAACTATAGGCAGCCCTCGGCCCCCACTGCCGCCGCTTCCACGGCACCACAGAGACTGGGGCTGCGGTCTCACCTGTGCTACCTATGCCCCGACGTACGAGGCACGCTCGGCGGCGTTTTTTGCCCGAACCCGGCACGGGGCTTGCGAACGTCCGGGGATTTCTCCCACGCCAAAGAGCCCAGCCCCCAAAACTATATCCAGCCCTCGGTCCCCACTGCCGCCGCTTCCACGGCACCACAGAGACTGGGGCTGCGGTCTCACCTGTGCTGCCTATGCCCCGACGTATGAGGCACGCTCGGCGGCGTTTTTTGCCCGAACCCGGCTCGGGGCTTGCGAACGTCCGGGGATTTCTCCCACACCAAAGAGCCCAGCCCCCAAAACTATATCCAGCCCTCGGTCCCCACTGCCGCCGCTTCCACGGCACCACAGAGACTGGGGCTGCGGTCGCACCTGTGCTGCCTATGCCCCGACGTACGAGGCACGCTCGGCGGCGTTTTTTGCCCGAACCCGGCACGGGGCTTGCGAACGTCCGGGAATTTCTCCCGCGCCAAAGAGCCCAGCCCGCAAAACTATAGGCAGCCCTGTGCACCCACTGCCGCCGCTTCCACGGCACCACAGAGACTGGGGCTGCGGTCTCACCTGTGCTGCCTATGCCCCGACGTACGAGGCACGCTCGGCGGCGTTTTTTGCCCGAACCCGGCTCGGGGCTTGCGAACGTCCGGGGATTTCTCCCACGCCAAAGAGCCCAGCCCCCAAAACTAGAGCCAGCCCTCGGCCCCCACTGCCGCCGCTTCCACGGCACCACAGAGACTGGGGCTGCGGTCTCACCTGTGCTGCCTATGCCCCGACGTACGAGGCACGCTCGGCGGCGTTTTTTGCCCGAACCCGGCTCGGGGCTTGCGAACGTCCGGGGATTTCTCCCACGCCAAAGAGGCCACCCCCCAAAACTATAGCCAGCCCTGTGCACCCACTGCCGCCGCTTCCACGGCACCACAGAGACTGGGGCTGCGGTCTCACCTGTGCTGCCTATGCCCCGACGTACGAGGCACGCTCGGCGGCGTTTTTTGCCCGAACCCGGCACGGGGCTTGCGAACGTCCGGGGATTTCTCCCACGCCAAAGAGGCCACCCCCCAAAACTATAGGCAGCCCTGTGCCCCCACTGCCGCCGCTTCCACGGCACCACAGAGACTGGGGCTGCGGTCGCACCTGTGCTGCCTATGCCCCGACGTACGAGGCACGCTCGGCGGCGTTTTTTGCCCAAACCCGGCTCGGGGCTTGCGAACGTCCGGGGATTTCTCCCACGCCAAAGAGCCCACCCCCCAAAACTATAGCCAGCCCTCGGCCCCCACTGCCGCCGCTTCTATGGCACCACAGAGACTGGGGCTGTGGTCTCACCTGTGCTACCTATGCCCCGACGTACGAGGCACGCTCGGCGGCGTTTTTTGCCCGAACCCGGCACGGGGCTTGCGAACGTCCGGGGATTTCTCCCACACCAAAGAGGCCACCCCCCAAAACTATAGGCAGCCCTGTGCCCCCACTGCCGCCGCTTCCACGGCACCACAGAGACTGGGGCTGCGGTCGCACCTGTGCTGCCTATGCCCCGACGTACGAGGCACGCTCGGCGGCATTTTTTGCCCGAACCCGGCACAGGGCTTGCGAACGTCCGGGGATTTCTCCCACGCCAAAGAGCCCAGCCCCCAAAACTATAGCCAGCCCTCGGCCCCCACTGCCGCCGCTTCCACGGCACCACAGAGACTGGGGCTGCGGTCTCACCTGTGCTGCCTATGCCCCGACGTACGAGGCACGCTCGGCGGCGTTTTTTGCCCGAACCCGGCTCGGGGCTTGCGAACGTCCGGGGATTTCTCCCACGCCAAAGAGCCCAGCCCCAAAACTATAGCCAGCCCTGTGCACCCACTGCCGCCGCTTCCACGGCACCACAGAGACTGGGGCTGCGGTCGCACCTGTGCTGCCTATGCCCCGACGTACGAGGCACGCTCAGCGGCGTTTTTTGCCCGAACCCGGCACGGGGCTTACGAACGTCCGGGGATTTCTCCCACGCCAAAGAGCCCAGCCCCCAAAACTATAGGCAGCCCTGTGCACCCACTGCCGCCGCTTCCACGGCACCACAGAGACTGGGGCTGCGGTCGCACCTGTGCTGCCTATGCCCCGACGTACGAGGCACGCTCGGCGGCGTTTTTTGCCCGAACCCGGCACGGGGCTTGCGAACGTCCGGGGATTTCTCCCACGCCAAAGATCCCACCCCCCAAAACTATAGGCAGCCCTCGGCCCCCACTGCCGCCGCTTCCACGGCACCACAGAGACTGGGGCTGCGGTCTCACCTGTGCTACCTATGCCCCGACGTACGAGGCACGCTCGGCGGCGTTTTTTGCCCGAACCCGGCACGGGGCTTGCGAACGTCCGGGGATTTCTCCCACACCAAAGAGGCCACCCCCCAAAGCTGTGGCCAGCCCTGTGCACCCACTGCCGCTGCTTCCACGGCACCACAGAGACTGGGGCTGCGGTCTCACCTGTGCTACCTATGCCCCGACGTACGAGGCACGCTCGGCGGCGTTTTTTGCCCGAACCCGGCACGGGGCTTGCGAACGTCCGGGGATTTCTCCCACGCCAAAGAGGCCACCCCCCAAAGCTGTGGCCAGCCCTGTTCCCCCACTGCCGCCGCTTCCACGGCACCACAGAGACTGGGGCTGTGGTCTCACCTGTGCTACCTATGCCCCGACGTATGAGGCACGCTCGGCGGCGTTTTTTGCCCGAACCCGGCACGGGGCTTGCGAACGTCCGGGGATTTCTCCCACGCCAAAGATCCCACCCCCCAAAACTATAGGCAGCCCTCGGCCCCCACTGCCGCCGCTTCCACGGCACCACAGAGACTGGGGCTGCGGTCTCACCTGTGCTGCCTATGCCCCGACGTACGAGGCACGCTCGGCAGCGTTTTTTGCCCGAACCCGGCTCGGGGCTTGCGAACGTCCGGGGATTTCTCCCACGCCAAAGAGGCCACCCCCCAAAACTATAGCCAGCCCTCGGCCCCCACTGCCGCCGCTTCCACGGCACCACAGAGACTGGGGCTGCGGTCTCACCTGTGCTGCCTATGCCCCGACGTACGAGGCACGCTCGGCAGCGTTTTTTGCCCGAACCCGGCTCGGGGCTTGCGAACGTCCGGGGATTTCTCCCACGCCAAAGAGGCCACCCCCCAAAACTATAGCCAGCCCTGTGCCCCCACTGCCGCCGCTTCCACGGCACCACAGAGACTGGGGCTGCGGTCGCACCTGTGCTGCCTATGCCCCGACGTACGAGGCACGCTCGGCGGCGTTTTTTGCCCGAACCCGGCTCGGGGCTTGCGAACGTCCGGGGATTTCTCCCACGCCAAAGAGGCCACCCCCCAAAACTATAGCCAGCCCTGTGCACCCACTGCCGCCGCTTCCACGGCACCACAGAGACTGGGGCTGCGGTCTCACCTGTGCTACCTATGCCCCGACGTACGAGGCACGCTCGGTGGCGTTTTTTGCCCGAACCCGGCTCGGGGCTTGCGAACGTCCGGGGATTTCTCCCACGCCAAAGAGCCCAGCCCCCAAAACTATAGGCAGCCCTGTGCACCCACTGCCGCCGCTTCCACGGCACCACAGAGACTGGGGCTGCGGTCGCACCTGTGCTGCCTATGCCCCGACGTACGAGGCACGCTCGGCGGCGTTTTTTGCCCGAACCCGGCTCGGGGCTTGCGAACGTCCGGGGATTTCTCCCACGCCAAAGAGCCCAGCCCCAAAACTATAGCCAGCCCTGTGCACCCACTGCCGCCGCTTCCACGGCACCACTAAGACTGGGGCTGCGGTCTCACCTGTGCTGCCTATGCCCCGACGTACGAGGCACGCTCAGCGGCGTTTTTTGCCCGAACCCGGCACGGGGCTTGCGAACGTCCGGGGATTTCTCCCACGCCAAAGAGGCCACCCCCCAAAACTATAGGCAGCCCTGTGCACCCACTGCCGCCGCTTCCACGGCACCACAGAGACTGGGGCTGCGGTCTCACCTGTGCTGCCTATGCCCCGACGTACGAGGCACGCTCGGTGGCGTTTTTTGCCCGAACCCGGCTCGGGGCTTGCGAACGTCCGGGGATTTCTCCCACACCAAAGATCCCACCCCCCAAAACTATAGGCAGCCCTGTGCACCCACTGCCGCCGCTTCCACGGCACCACAGAGACTGGGGCTGCGGTCGCACCTGTGCTGCCTATGCCCCGACGTACGAGGCACGCTCGGCGGCGTTTTTTGCCCGAACCCGGCACGGGGCTTGCGAACGTCCGGGGATTTCTCCCACGCCAAAGAGCCCAGCCCCCAAAACTATAGGCAGCCCTGTGCACCCACTGCCGCCGCTTCCACGGCACCACAGAGACTGGGGCTGCGGTCGCACCTGTGCTGCCTATGCCCCGACGTACGAGGCACGCTCGGCGGCGTTTTTTGCCCGAACCCGGCACGGGGCTTGCGAACGTCCGGGGATTTCTCCCACGCCAAAGAGGCCACCCCCCAAAGCTGTGGCCAGCCCTGTGCACCCACTGCCGCCGCTTCCACGGCACCACAGAGACTGGGGCTGCGGTCTCACCTGTGCTACCTATGCCCCGACGTACGAGGCACGCTCGGCGGCGTTTTTTGCCCGAACCCGGCACGGGGCTTGCGAACGTCCGGGGATTTCTCCCACGCCAAAGATCCCACCCCCCAAAACTATAGGCAGCCCTCGGCCCCCACTGCCGCCGCTTCCACGGCACCACAGAGACTGGGGCTGCGGTCTCACCTGTGCTGCCTATGCCCCGACGTACGAGGCACGCTCGGCGGCGTTTTTTGCCCGAACCCGGCACGGGGCTTGCGAACGTCCGGGGATTTCTCCCACGCCAAAGAGGCCACCCCCCAAAACTATAGGCAGCCCTCGGCCCCCACTGCCGCCGCTTCCACGGCACCACAGAGACTGGGGCTGCGGTCTCACCTGTGCTACCTATGCCCCGACGTACGAGGCACGCTCGGCGGCGTTTTTTGCCCGAACCCGGCACGGGGCTTGCGAACGTCCGGGGATTTCTCCCACGCCAAAGATCCCACCCCCCAAAACTATAGCCAGCCCTCGGCCCCCACTGCCGCTGCTTCCACGGCACCACAGAGACTGGGGCTGTGGTCTCACCTGTGCTACCTATGCCCGGACGTATGAGGCACGCTCGGCAGCGTTTTTTGCCCGAACCCGGCACGGGGCTTGCGAACGTCCGGGGATTTCTCTCACGCCAAAGATCCCACCCCCCAAAACTATAGCCAGCCCTGTGCACCCACTGCCGCCGCTTCCACGGCACCACAGAGACTGGGGCTGCGGTCGCAGCTGTGCTGCCTATGCCCCGACGTACGAGGCACGCTCGGCGGCGTTTTTTGCCCGAACCCAGCACGGGGCTTGCGAACGTCCGGGGATTTCTCCCACGCCAAAGAGCCCAACCCCCAAAACTATATCCAGCCCTCGGCCCCCACTGCCGCCGCTTCCACGGCACCACAGAGACTGGGGCTGCGGTCTCACCTGTGCTACCTATGCCCCGACGTACGAGGCACGCTCGGCAGCGTTTTTTGCCCGAACCCGGCACGGGGCTTGCGAACGTCCGGGGATTTCTCCCACGCCAAAGAGGCCACCCCCCAAAACTATAGGCAGCCCTGTGCCCCCACTGCCGCCGCTTCCACGGCACCACAGAGACTGGGGCTGCGGTCGCACCTGTGCTGCCTATGCCCCGACGTACGAGGCACGCTCGGCGGCGTTTTTTGCCCGAACCCGGCACGGGGCTTGCGAACGTCCGGGGATTTCTCCCACGCCAAAGAGGCCACCCCCCAAAACTATAGGCAGCCCTCGGCCCCCACTGCCGCCGCTTCCACGGCACCACAGAGACTGGGGCTGCGGTCGCACCTGTGCTGCCTATGCCCCGACGTACGAGGCACGCTCGGCGGCGTTTTTTGCCCGAACCCGGCTCGGGGCTTGCGAACGTCCGGGGATTTCTCCCACGCCAAAGAGGCCACCCCCCAAAACTATAGGCAGCCCTCGGCCCCCACTGCCGCCGCTTCCACGGCACCACAGAGACTGGGGCTGCGGTCTCACCTGTGCTACCTATGCCCCGACGTACGAGGCACGCTCGGCGGCGTTTTTTGCCCGAACCCGGCACGGGGCTTGCGAACGTCCGGGGATTTCTCCCACGCCAAAGAGCCCAGCCCCCAAAACTATATCCAGCCCTCGGTCCCCACTGCCGCCGCTTCCACGGCACCACAGAGACTGGGGCTGCGGTCTCACCTGTGCTGCCTATGCCCCGACGTATGAGGCACGCTCGGCGGCGTTTTTTGCCAGAACCCGGCTCGGGGCTTGCGAACGTCCGGGGATTTCTCCCACACCAAAGAGCCCAGCCCCCAAAACTATATCCAGCCCTCGGTCCCCACTGCCGCCGCTTCCACGGCACCACAGAGACTGGGGCTGCGGTCGCACCTGTGCTGCCTATGCCCCGACGTACGAGGCACGCTCGGCGGCGTGTTTTGCCCGAACCCGGCACGGGGCTTGCGAACGTCCGGGAATTTCTCCCGCGCCAAAGAGCCCAGCCCGCAAAACTATAGGCAGCCCTGTGCACCCACTGCCGCCGCTTCCACGGCACCACAGAGACTGGGGCTGCGGTCTCACCTGTGCTGCCTATGCCCCGACGTACGAGGCACGCTCGGCGGCGTTTTTTGCCCGAACCCGGCTCGGGGCTTGCGAACGTCCGGGGATTTCTCCCACGCCAAAGAGCCCAGCCCCCAAAACTAGAGCCAGCCCTCGGCCCCCACTGCCGCCGCTTCCACGGCACCACAGAGACTGGGGCTGCGGTCTCACCTGTGCTGCCTATGCCCCGACGTACGAGGCACGCTCGGCGGCGTTTTTTGCCCGAACCCGGCTCGGGGCTTGCGAACGTCCGGGGATTTCTCCCACGCCAAAGAGGCCACCCCCCAAAACTATAGCCAGCCCTGTGCACCCACTGCCGCCGCTTCCACGGCACCACAGAGACTGGGGCTGCGGTCTCACCTGTGCTACCTATGCCCGGACGTATGAGGCACGCTCGGCAGCGTTTTTTGCCCGAACCCGGCACGGGGCTTGCGAACGTCCGGGGATTTCTCCCACGCCAAAGAGGCCACCCCCCAAAACTATAGGCAGCCCTGTTCCCCCACTGCCGCCGCTTCCACGGCACCACAGAGACTGGGGCTGCGGTCGCACCTGTGCTGCCTATGCCCCGACGTACGAGGCACGCTCGGCGGCGTTTTTTGCCCGAACCCGGCACGGGGCTTGCGAACGTCCGGGGATTTCTCCCACACCAAAGAGCCCAGCCCCCAAAACTATAGGCAGCCCTCGGCCCCCACTGCCGCCGCTTCCACGGCACCACTAAGACTGGGGCTGCGGTCTCACCTGTGCTACCTATGCCCCGACGTACGAGGCACGCTCGGCAGCGTTTTTTGCCCGAACCCAGCTCGGGGCTTGCGAACGTCCGGGGATTTCTCCACGCCAAAGAGCCCACCCCCCAAAACTATAGCCAGCCCTGTGCACCCACTGCCGCCGCTTCCACGGCACCACAGAGACTGGGGCTGCGGTCGCAGCTGTGCTGCCTATGCCCCGACGTACGAGGCACGCTCGGCGGCGTTTTTTGCCCGAACCCAGCACGGGGCTTGCGAACGTCCGGGGATTTCTCCCACACCAAAGAGGCCACCCCCCAAAACTATATCCAGCCCTCGGCCCCCACTGCCGCCGCTTCCACGGCACCACAGAGACTGGGGCTGCGGTCTCACCTGTGCTACCTATGCCCCGACGTACGAGGCACGCTCGGCAGCGTTTTTTGCCCGAACCCGGCACGGGGCTTGCGAACGTCCGGGGATTTCTCCCACGCCAAAGAGGCCACCCCCCAAAACTATAGGCAGCCCTGTGCCCCCACTGCCGCCGCTTCCACGGCACCACAGAGACTGGGGCTGCGGTCGCACCTGTGCTGCCTATGCCCCGACGTACGAGGCACGCTCGGCGGCGTTTTTTGCCCGAACCCGGCACGGGGCTTGCGAACGTCCGGGGATTTCTCCCACACCAAAGAGCCCACCCCCCAAAACTATAGGCAGCCCTCGGCCCCCACTGCCGCCGCTTCCACGGCACCACAGAGACTGGGGCTGCGGTCTCACCTGTGCTACCTATGCCCCGACGTACGAGGCACGCTCGGCGGCGTTTTTTGCCCGAACCCGGCTCGGGGCTTGCGAACGTCCGGGGATTTCTCCCACACCAAAGAGCCCAGCCCCCAAAACTATATCCAGCCCTCGGTCCCCACTGCCGCCGCTTCCACGGCACCACAGAGACTGGGGCTGCGGTCGCACCTGTGCTGCCTATGCCCCGACGTACGAGGCACGCTCGGCGGCGTTTTTTGCCCGAACCCGGCACGGGGCTTGCGAACGTCCGGGAATTTCTCCCGCGCCAAAGAGCCCAGCCCCCAAAACTATAGCCAGCCCTGTGCACCCACTGCCGCCGCTTCCACGGCACCACAGAGACTGGGGCTGCGGTCTCACCTGTGCTGCCTATGCCCCGACGTACGAGGCACGCTCGGCGGCGTTTTTTGCCCGAACCCGGCTCGGGGCTTGCGAACGTCCGGGGATTTCTCCCACGCCAAAGAGCCCAGCCCCCAAAACTAGAGCCAGCCCTCGGCCCCCACTGCCGCCGCTTCCACGGCACCACAGAGACTGGGGCTGCGGTCTCACCTGTGCTGCCTATGCCCCGACGTACGAGGCACGCTCGGCGGCGTTTTTTGCCCGAACCCGGCTCGGGGCTTGCGAACGTCCGGGGATTTCTCCCACGCCAAAGAGGCCACCCCCCAAAACTATAGGCAGCCCTGTGCCCCCACTGCCGCCGCTTCCACGGCACCACAGAGACTGGGGCTGCGGTCTCACCTGTGCTGCCTATGCCCCGACGTACGAGGCACGCTCGGCGGCGTTTTTTGCCCGAACCCGGCACGGGGCTTGCGAACGTCCGGGGATTTCTCCCACGCCAAAGAGGCCACCCCCCAAAGCTGTGGCCAGCCCTGTGCACCCACTGCCGCCGCTTCCACGGCACCACAGAGACTGGGGCTGCGGTCGCACGTGTGCTGCCTATGCCCCGACGTACGAGGCACGCTCGGCGGCGTTTTTTGCCCGAACCCGGCTCGGGGCTTGCGAACGTCCGGGGATTTCTCCCACGCCAAAGAGCCCACCCCCCAAAACTATAGGCAGCCCTGTGCACCCACTGCCGCCGCTTCCACGGCACCACAGAGACTGGGGCTGCGGTCGCACCTGTGCTGCCTATGCCCCGACGTACGAGGCACGCTCGGCGGCGTTTTTTGCCCGAACCCGGCTCGGGGCTTGCGAACGTCCGGGGATTTCTCCCACGCCAAAGAGCCCACCCCCCAAAACTATAGCCAGCCCTCGGCCCCCACTGCCGCCGCTTCCACGGCACCACAGAGACTGGGGCTGTGGTCTCACCTGTGCTACCTATGCCCCGACGTACGAGGCACGCTCGGCGGCGTTTTTTGCCCGAACGCGGCACGGGGCTTGCGAACGTCCGGGGATTTCTCCCACACCAAAGAGGCCACCCCCCAAAACTATAGGCAGCCCTGTGCCCCCACTGCCGCCGCTTCCACGGCACCACAGAGACTGGGGCTGCGGTCGCACCTGTGCTGCCTATGCCCCGACGTACGAGGCACGCTCGGCGGCATTTTTTGCCCGAACCCGGCACAGGGCTTGCGAACGTCCGGGGATTTCTCCCACGCCAAAGAGCCCAGCCCCCAAAACTATAGCCAGCCCTCGGCCCCCACTGCCGCCGCTTCCACGGCACCACAGAGACTGGGGCTGCGGTCTCACCTGTGCTGCCTATGCCCCGACGTACGAGGCACGCTCGGCGGCGTTTTTTGCCCGAACCCGGCTCGGGGCTTGCGAACGTCCGGGGATTTCTCCCACGCCAAAGAGGCCACCCCCCAAAACTATAGCCAGCCCTTGGCCCCCACTGCCGCCGCTTCCACGGCACCACAGAGACTGGGGCTGCGGTCTCACCTGTGCTACCTATGCCCCGACGTACGAGGCACGCTCGGCGGCGTTTTTTGCCCGAACCCGGCACGGGGCTTGCGAACGTCCGGGGATTTCTCCCACGCCAAAGAGGCCACCCCCCAAAGCTGTGGCCAGCCCTGTGCACCCACTGCCGCCGCTTCCACGGCACCACAGAGACTGGGGCTGCGGTCGCACCTGTGCTGCCTATGCCCCGACGTACGAGGCACGCTCGGCGGCGTTTTTTGCCCGAACCCGGCTCGGGGCTTGCGAACGTCCGGGGATTTCTCCCACGCCAAAGAGGCCACCCCCCAAAACTATAGGCAGCCCTCGGCCCCCACTGCCGCCGCTTCCACGGCACCACAGAGACTGGGGCTGCGGTCGCACCTGTGCTGCCTATGCCCCGACGTACGAGGCACGCTCGGCGGCGTTTTTTGCCCGAACCCGGCACGGGGCTTGCGAACGTCCGGGGATTTCTCCCACGCCAAAGAGCCCAGCCCCCAAAACTATAGCCAGCCCTCGGCCCCCACTGCCGCCGCTTCCACGGCACCACAGAGACTGGGGCTGTGGTCTCACCTGTGCTACCTATGCCCCGACGTACGAGGCACGCTCGGCGGCGTTTTTTGCCCGAACCCGGCTCGGGGCTTGCGAACGTCCGGGGATTTCTCCCACGCCAAAGAGCCCACCCCCCAAAGCTGTGGCCAGCCCTGTGCACCCACTGCCGCCGCTTCCACGGCACCACAGAGACTGGGGCTGCGGTCTCACCTGTGCTACCTATGCCCCGACGTACGAGGCACGCTCGGCGGCGTTTTTTGCCCGAACCCGGCTCGGGGCTTGCGAACGTCCGGGGATTTCTCCACGCCAAAGAGCCCAGCCCCCAAAACTATAGCCAGCCCTGTGCACCCACTGCCGCCGCTTCCACGGCACCACAGAGACTGGGGCTGCGGTCGCAGCTGTGCTGCCTATGCCCCGACGTACGAGGCACGCTCGGCGGCGTTTTTTGCCCGAACCCGGCACGGGGCTTGCGAACGTCCGGGGATTTCTCCCACGCCAAAGAGCCCAGCCCCCAAAACTATATCCAGCCCTCGGTCCCCACTGCCGCCGCTTCCACGGCACCACAGAGACTGGGGCTGCGGTCTCACCTGTGCTGCCTATGCCCCGACGTATGAGGCACGCTCGGCGGCGTTTTTTTGCCAGAACCCGGCTCGGGGCTTGCGAACGTCCGGGGATTTCTCCCACACCAAAGAGCCCAGCCCCCAAAACTATATCCAGCCCTCGGTCCCCACTGCCGCCGCTTCCACGGCACCACAGAGACTGGGGCTGCGGTCGCACCTGTGCTGCCTATGCCCCGACGTACGAGGCACGCTCGGCGGCGTTTTTTGCCCGAACCCGGCACGGGGCTTGCGAACGTCCGGGAATTTCTCCCGCGCCAAAGAGCCCAGCCCGCAAAACTATAGGCAGCCCTGTGCACCCACTGCCGCCGCTTCCACGGCACCACAGAGACTGGGGCTGCGGTCTCACCTGTGCTGCCTATGCCCCGACGTACGAGGCACGCTCGGCGGCGTTTTTTGCCCGAACCCGGCACGGGGCTTGCGAACGTCCGGGGATTTCTCCCACGCCAAAGAGCCCAGCCCCCAAAACTAGAGCCAGCCCTCGGCCCCCACTGCCGCCGCTTCCACGGCACCACAGAGACTGGGGCTGCGGTCTCACCTGTGCTGCCTATGCCCCGACGTACGAGGCACGCTCGGTGGCGTTTTTTGCCCGAACCCGGCACGGGGCTTGCGAACGTCCGGGGATTTCTCCCACGCCAAAGAGGCCACCCCCCAAAGCTGTGGCCAGCCCTGTGCACCCACTGCCGCCGCTTCCACGGCACCACAGAGACTGGGGCTGCGGTCGCACGTGTGCTGCCTATGCCCCGACGTACGAGGCACGCTCGGCGGCGTTTTTTGCCCGAACCCGGCTCGGGGCTTGCGAACGTCCGGGGATTTCTCCCACGCCAAAGAGCCCACCCCCCAAAACTATAGGCAGCCCTGTGCACCCACTGCCGCCGCTTCCACGGCACCACAGAGACTGGGGCTGCGGTCGCACCTGTGCTGCCTATGCCCCGACGTACGAGGCACGCTCGGCGGCGTTTTTTGCCCGAACCCGGCACGGGGCTTGCGAACGTCCGGGGATTTCTCCCACGCCAAAGAGGCCACCCCCCAAAACTATAGGCAGCCCTCGGCCCCCACTGCCGCCGCTTCCACGGCACCACAGAGACTGGGGCTGCGGTCTCACCTGTGCTGCCTATGCCCCGACGTATGAGGCACGCTCGGCGGCGTTTTTTGCCCGAACCCGGCTCGGGGCTTGCGAACGTCCGGGGATTTCTCCCACACCAAAGAGCCCAGCCCCCAAAACTAGAGCCAGCCCTCGGCCCCCACTGCCGCCGCTTCCACGGCACCACAGAGACTGGGGCTGCGGTCTCACCTGTGCTGCCTATGCCCCGACGTACGAGGCACGCTCGGCGGCGTTTTTTGCCCGAACCCGGCACGGGGCTTGCGAACGTCCGGGGATTTCTCCCACACCAAAGAGGCCACCCCCCAAAACTATAGGCAGCCCTCGGCCCCCACTGCCGCCGCTTCCACGGCACCACAGAGACTGGGGCTGCGGTCTCACCTGTGCTACCTATGCCCCGACGTACGAGGCACGCTCGGCGGCGTTTTTTGCCCGAACCCGGCACGGGGCTTGCGAACGTCCGGGGATTTCTCCCACGCCAAAGAGCCCAGCCCACAAAGCTGTGGCCAGCCATGTGCACCCACTGCCGCCGCTTCCACGGCACCACAGAGACTGGGGCTGTGGTCTCACCTGTGCTACCTATGCCCCGACGTACGAGGCACGCTCGGCGGCGTTTTTTGCCCGAACCCGGCACGGGGCTTGCGAACGTCCGGGAATTTCTCCCACGCCAAAGAGCCCAGCCCACAAAGCTGTGGCCAGCCATGTGCACCCACTGCCGCCGCTTCCACGGCACCACAGAGACTGGGGCTGCGGTCTCACCTGTGCTGCCTATGCCCCGACGTACGAGGCACGCTCGGCGGCGTTTTTTGCCCGAACCCGGCACGGGGCTTGCGAACGTCCGGGGATTTCTCCCACGCCAAAGAGCCCAGCCCACAAAGCTGTGGCCAGCCATGTGCACCCACTGCCGCCGCTTCCACGGCACCACAGAGACTGGGGCTGCGGTCTCACCTGTGCTGCCTATGCCCCGACGTACGAGGCACGCTCGGCGGCGTTTTTTGCCCGAACCCGGCTCGGGGCTTGCGAACGTCCGGGGATTTCTCCCACACCAAAGAGCCCAGCCCCCAAAACTATATCCAGCCCTCGGTCCCCACTGCCGCCGCTTCCACGGCACCACAGAGACTGGGGCTGCGGTCTCACCTGTGCTGCCTATGCCCCGACGTACGAGGCACGCTCGGCGGCGTTTTTTGCCCGAACCCGGCACGGGGCTTGCGAACGTCCGGGGATTTCTCCCACACCAAAGAGCCCAGCCCCCAAAACTATATCCAGCCCTCGGTCCCCACTGCCGCCGCTTCCACGGCACCACAGAGACTGGGGCTGCGGTCGCACCTGTGCTGCCTATGCCCCGACGTACGAGGCACGCTCGGCGGCGTTTTTTGCCCGAACCCGGCACGGGGCTTGCGAACGTCCGGGGATTTCTCCCACGCCAAAGAGCCCACCCCCCAAAACTATAGCCAGCCCTCGGCCCCCACTGCCGCCGCTTCCACGGCACCACAGAGACTGGGGCTGTGGTCTCACCTGTGCTACCTATGCCCCGACGTACGAGGCACGCTCGGCGGCGTTTTTTGCCCGAACCCGGCACGGGGCTTGCGAACGTCCGGGGATTTCTCCCACGCCAAAGAGCCCAGCCCACAAAGCTGTGGCCAGCCATGTGCACCCACTGCCGCCGCTTCCACGGCACCACAGAGACTGGGGCTGCGGTCGCACCTGTGCTGCCTATGCCCCGACGTACGAGGCACGCTCGGCGGCGTTTTTTGCCCGAACCCGGCTCGGGGCTTGCGAACGTCCGGGGATTTCTCCCACGCCAAAGAGGCCACCCCCCAAAGCTGTGGCCAGCCCTCGGCCCCCACTGCCGCCGCTTCCACGGCACCACAGAGACTGGGGCTGCGGTCGCACCTGTGCTGCCTATGCCCCGACGTACGAGGCACGCTCGGCGGCGTTTTTTGCCCGAACCCGGCACGGGGCTTGCGAACGTCCGGGGATTTCTCCCACGCCAAAGAGGCCACCCCCCAAAGCTGTGGCCAGCCCTGTGCACCCACTGCCGCCGCTTCCACGGCACCACAGAGACTGGGGCTGCGGTCTCACCTGTGCTGCCTATGCCCCGACGTACGAGGCACGCTCGGCGGCGTTTTTTGCCCGAACCCGGCTCGGGGCTTGCGAACGTCCGGGGATTTCTCCCACGCCAAAGAGGCCACCCCCCAAAACTATAGGCAGCCCTGTGCACCCACTGCCGCCGCTTCCACGGCACCACAGAGACTGGGGCTGCGGTCTCACCTGTGCTACCTATGCCCCGACGTACGAGGCACGCTCGGCGGCGTTTTTTGCCCGAACCCGGCTCGGGGCTTGCGAACGTCCGGGGTTTTCTCCCACGCCAAAGAGGCCACCCCCCAAAGCTGTGGCCAGCCCTGTGCACCCACTGCCGCCGCTTCCACGGCACCACAGAGACTGGGGCTGCGGTCGCACGTGTGCTGCCTATGCCCCGACGTACGAGGCACGCTCGGCGGCGTTTTTTGCCCGAACCCGGCTCGGGGCTTGCGAACGTCCGGGGATTTCTCCCACGCCAAAGATCCCACCCCCCAAAACTATAGGCAGCCCTGTGCACCCACTGCCGCCGCTTCCACGGCACCACAGAGACTGGGGCTGCGGTCGCACCTGTGCTGCCTATGCCCCGACGTACGAGGCACGCTCGGCGGCGTTTTTTGCCCGAACCCGGCACGGGGCTTGCGAACGTCCGGGGATTTCTCCCACGCCAAAGAGCCCAGCCCCCAAAACTATATCTAGCCCTCGGCCCCCACTGCCGCCGCTTCCACGGCACCACAGAGACTGGGGCTGCGGTCTCACCTGTGCTACCTATGCCCCGACGTACGAGGCACGCTCGGCGGCGTTTTTTGCCCGAACCCGGCACGGGGCTTGCGAACGTCCGGGGATTTCTCCCACACCAAAGAGGCCACCCCCCAAAACTATATCCAGCCCTGTGCCCCCACTGCCGCCGCTTCCACGGCACCACAGAGACTGGGGCTGCGGTCTCACCTGTGCTACCTATGCCCCGACGTACGAGGCACGCTCGGCGGCGTTTTTTGCCCGAACCCGGCACGGGGCTTGCGAACGTCCGGGGATTTCTCCAACGCCAAAGAGCCCAGCCCCCAAAACTATAGCCAGCCCTGTGCCCCCACTGCCGCCGCTTCCACGGCACCACAGAGACTGGGGCTGCAGTCTCACCTGTGCTACCTATGCCCCGACGTATGAGGCACGCTCGGCAGCGTTTTTTGCCCAAACCCGGCACGGGGCTTGCGAACGTCCGGGGATTTCTCCCACGCCAAAGATCCCACCCCCCAAAACTATAGGCAGCCCTGTGCACCCACTGCCGCCGCTTGCACGGCAGCACAGAGACTGGGGCTGCGGTCGCACCTGTGCTGCCTATGCCCCGACGTACGAGGCACGCTCGGCGGCGTTTTTTGCCCGAACCTGGCTCGGGCCTTGCGAACGTCCGGGGATTTCTCCCACGCCAAAGATCCCACCCCCCAAAACTATAGCCAGCCCTCGGCCCCCACTGCCGCCGCTTCCACGGCACCACAGAGACTGGGGCTGCGGTCTCACCTGTGCTACCTATGCCCCGACGTACGAGGCACGCTCGGCGGCGTTTTTTGCCCGAACCCGGCACGGGGCTTGCGAACGTCCGGGGATTTCTCCCACGCCAAAGAGCCCAGACCCCAAAACTATATCCAGCCCTGTGCCCCCACTGCCGCCGCTTCCACGGCACCACAGAGACTGGGGCTGCGGTCTCACCTTTGCTAACTATGCCCCGACGTATGAGGCACGCTCGGCGGCGTTTTTCGCCCGAACCCGGCACGGGGCTTGCGAACGTCCGGGGATTTCTCCCACGCCAAAGATCCCAGCCCCCAAAGCTGTGGCCAGCCCTCGGCCCCCACTGCCGCCGCTTCCACGGCACCACAGAGACTGGGGCTGCGGTCTCACCTGTGCTACCTATGCCCCGACGTACGAGGCACGCTCAGCGGCGTTTTTTGCCCGAACCCGGCTCGGGGCTTGCGAACATCCGGGGATTTCTCCCACGCCAAAGAGCCCACCCCCCAAAACTATAGGCAGCCCTGTGCACCCACTGCCGCCGCTTCCACGGCACCACAGAGACTGGGGCTGCGGTCGCACCTGTGCTGCCTATGCCCCGACGTACGAGGCACGCTCGGCGGCGTTTTTTGCCCGAACCCGGCTCGGGGCTTGCGAACGTCCGGGGATTTCTCCCACGCCAAAGATCCCACCCCCCAAAACTATAGGCAGCCCTGTGCACCCACTGCCGCCGCTTCCACGGCACCACAGAGACTGGGGCTGCGGTCTCACCTGTGCTACCTATGCCCCGACGTATGAGGCACGCTCGGCGGCGTTTTTTGCCCGAACCCGGCACGGGGCTTGCGAACGTCCGGGGATTTCTCCCACGCCAAAGAGCCCACCCCCCAAAACTATAGCCAGCCCTCGGCCCCCACTGCCGCCGCTTCCACGGCACCACAGAGACTGGGGCTGCGGTCTCACCTGTGCTGCCTATGCCCCGACGTACGAGGCACGCTCGGCAGCGTTTTTTGCCCGAACCCGGCACGGGGCTTGCGAACGTCCGGGGATTTCTCCCACGCCAAAGAGGCCACCCCCCAAAGCTGTGGCCAGCCCTGTGCACCCACTGCCGCCGCTTCCACGGCACCACAGAGACTGGGGCTGCGGTCGCACCTGTGCTGCCTATGCCCCGACGTACGAGGCACGCTCGGCGGCGTTTTTTGCCCGAACCCGGCTCGGGGCTTGCGAACGTCCGGGGATTTCTCCCACGCCAAAGAGGCCACCCCCCAAAACTATAGCCAGCCCTGTGCACCCACTGCCGCCGCTTCCACGGCACCACAGAGACTGGGGCTGCGGTCTCACCTGTGCTACCTATGCCCCGACGTACGAGGCACGCTCGGCGGCGTTTTTTGCCCGAACCCGGCTCGGGGCTTGCTAACGTCCGGGGATTTCTCCCACGCCAAAGATCCCACCCCCCAAAACTATAGCCAGCCCTGTGCACCCACTGCCGCCGCTTCCACGGCACCACAGAGACTGGGGCTGCGGTCGCACCTGTGCTGCCTATGCCCCGACGTACGAGGCACGCTCGGCGGCGTTTTTTGCCCGAACCCGGCACGGGGCTTGCGAACGTCCGGGGATTTCTCCCACGCCAAAGAGCCCAGCCCCCAAAACTATATCCAGCCCTGTGCCCCCACTGCCGCCGCTTCCACGGCACCACAGAGACTGGGGCTGCGGTCTCACCTGTGCTACCTATGCCCCGACGTACGAGGCACGCTCGGCGGCGTTTTTTGCCCGAACCCGGCTCGGGGCTTGCGAACGTCCGGGGATTTCTCCCACGCCAAAGAGCCCACCCCCCAAAGCTGTGGCCAGCCCTGTGCACCCACTGCCGCCGCTTCCACGGCACCACAGAGACTGGGGCTGCGGTCTCACCTGTGCTACCTATGCCCCGACGTACGAGGCACGCTCGGCGGCGTTTTTTGCCCGAACCCGGCTCGGGGCTTGCGAACGTCCGGGGATTTCTCCCACGCCAAAGAGGCCACCCCCCAAAACTATAGGCAGCCCTGTGCCCCCACTGCCGCCGCTTCCACGGCACCACAGAGACTGGGGCTGCGGTCTCACCTGTGCTGCCTATGCCCCGACGTACGAGGCACGCTCGGCGGCGTTTTTTGCCCGAACCCGGCACGGGGCTTGCGAACGTCCGGGGATTTCTCCCACACCAAAGATCCCACCCCCCAAAACTATAGCCAGCCCTCGGCCCCCACTGCCGCCGCTTCCACGGCACCACAGAGACTGGGGCTGCGGTCTCACCTGTGCTACCTATGCCCCGACGTACGAGGCACGCTCGGCGGCGTTTTTTGCCCGAACCCGGCACGGGGCTTGCGAACGTCCGGGGATTTCTCCCACGCCAAAGAGCCCAGACCCCAAAGCTGTGGCCAGCCCTGTGCCCCCACTGCCGCCGCTTCCACGGCACCACAGAGACTGGGGCTGCGGTCTCACCTGTGCTACCTATGCCCCGACGTACGAGGCACGCTCGGCAGCGTTTTTTGCCCGAACCCGGCTCGGGGCTTGCGAACGTCCGGGGATTTCTCCACGCCAAAGATCCCACCCCCCAAAACTATAGCCAGCCCTGTGCACCCACTGCCGCCGCTTCCACGGCACCACAGAGACTGGGGCTGCGGTCGCAGCTGTGCTGCCTATGCCCCGACGTACGAGGCACGCTCGGCGGCGTTTTTTGCCCGAACCCAGCACGGGGCTTGCGAACGTCCGGGGATTTCTCCCACACCAAAGAGCCCAACCCCCAAAACTATATCCAGCCCTCGGCCCCCACTGCCGCCGCTTCCACGGCACCACAGAGACTGGGGCTGCGGTCTCACCTGTGCTGCCTATGCCCCGACGTATAAGGCACGCTCGGCAGCGTTTTTTGCCAGAACCCGGCTCGGGGCTTGCGAACGTCCGGGGATTTCTCCCACACCAAAGAGGCCACCCCCCAAAACTATAGGCAGCCCTGTGCCCCCACTGCCGCCGCTTCCACGGCACCACAGAGACTGGGGCTGCGGTCTCACCTGTGCTGCCTATGCCCCGACGTACGAGGCACGCTCGGCGGCATTTTTTGCCCGAACCCGGCACAGGGCTTGCGAACGTCCGGGGATTTCTCCCACGCCAAAGAGCCCAGCCCCCAAAACTAGAGCCAGCCCTCGGCCCCCACTGCCGCCGCTTCCACGGCACCACAGAGACTGGGGCTGCGGTCTCACCTGTGCTACCTATGCCCCGACGTACGAGGCACGCTCGGCGGCGTTTTTTGCCCGAACCCGGCTCGGGGCTTGCGAACGTCCGGGGATTTCTCCCACGCCAAAGAGGCCACCCCCCAAAACTATAGCCAGCCCTTGGCCCCCACTGCCGCCGCTTCCACGGCACCACAGAGGCTGGGGCTGCGGTCTCACCTGTGCTACCTATGCCCCGACGTACGAGGCACGCTCGGCGGCGTTTTTTGCCCGAACCCGGCACGGGGCTTGCGAACGTCCGGGGATTTCTCCCACGCCAAAGAGGCCACCCCCCAAAGCTGTGGCCAGCCCTGTGCACCCACTGCCGCCGCTTCCACGGCACCACAGAGACTGGGGCTGCGGTCGCACGTGTGCTGCCTATGCCCCGACGTACGAGGCACGCTCGGCGGCGTTTTTTGCCCGAACCCGGCTCGGGGCTTGCGAACGTCCGGGGATTTCTCCCACACCAAAGAGGCCACCCCCCAAAACTATATCCAGCCCTGTGTACCCACTGCCGCCGCTTCCACGGCACCACAGAGACTGGGGCTGCGGTCTCACCTGTGCTGCCTATGCCCCGACGTACGAGGCACGCTCGGCGGCATTTTTTGCCCGAACCCGGCACAGGGCTTGCGAACGTCCGGGGATTTCTCCCACGCCAAAGAGCCCAGCCCCCAAAACTAGAGCCAGCCCTCGGCCCCCACTGCCGCCGCTTCCACGGCACCACAGAGACTGGGGCTGCGGTCTCACCTGTGCTGCCTATGCCCCGACGTACGAGGCACGCTCGGCGGCGTTTTTTGCCCGAACCCGGCACGGGGCTTGCGAACGTCCGGGGATTTCTCCCACGCCAAAGAGGCCACCCCCCAAAACTATAGCCAGCCCTTGGCCCCCACTGCCGCCGCTTCCACGGCACCACAGAGGCTGGGGCTGCGGTCTCACCTGTGCTACCTATGCCCCGACGTACGAGGCACGCTCGGCGGCGTTTTTTGCCCGAACCCGGCACGGGGCTTGCGAACGTCCGGGGATTTCTCCCACGCCAAAGAGGCCACCCCCCAAAGCTGTGGCCAGCCCTGTGCACCCACTGCCGCCGCTTCCACGGCACCACAGAGACTGGGGCTGCGGTCGCACGTGTGCTGCCTATGCCCCGACGTACGAGGCACGCTCGGCGGCGTTTTTTGCCCGAACCCGGCTCGGGGCTTGCGAACGTCCGGGGATTTCTCCCAGGCCAAAGAGCACAGCCCCAAAACTATAGCCAGCCCTGTGCACCCACTGCCGCCGCTTCCACGGCACCACAGAGACTGGGGCTGCGGTCGCACCTGTGCTGCCTATGCCCCGACGTACGAGGCACGCTCGGCGGCGTTTTTTGCCCGAACCCGGCTCGGGGCTTGCGAACGTCCTGGGATTTCTCCCACGCCAAAGAGGCCACCCCCCCAAAACTATATCCAGCCCTCGGCCCCCACTGCCGCCGCTTCCACGGCACCACAGAGACTGGGGCTGCGGTCTCACCTGTGCTACCTATGCCCCGACGTACGAGGCACGCTCGGCGGCGTTTTTTGCCCGAACCCGGCACGGGGCTTGCGAACGTCCGGGGATTTCTCCCACGCCAAAGAGGCCACCCCCCAAAACTATAGGCAGCCCTGTGCACCCACTGCCGCCGCTTCCACGGCACCACAGAGACTGGGGCTGCGGTCGCACCTGTGCTGCCTATGCCCCGACGTACGAGGCACGCTCAGCGGCGTTTTTTGCCCGAACCCGGCACGGGGCTTGCGAACGTCCGGGGATTTCTCCCACGCCAAAGAGGCCACCCCCCCAAAACTATAGGCAGCCCTGTGCACCCACTGCCGCCGCTTCCACGGCACCACAGAGACTGGGGCTGCGGTCTCACCTGTGCTGCCTATGCCCCGACGTACGAGGCACGCTCGGTGGCGTTTTTTGCCCGAACCCGGCTCGGGGCTTGCGAACGTCCGGGGATTTCTCCCACACCAAAGATCCCACCCCCCAAAACTATAGGCAGCCCTGTGCACCCACTGCCGCCGCTTCCACGGCACCACAGAGACTGGGGCTGCGGTCGCACCTGTGCTGCCTATGCCCCGACGTACGAGGCACGCTCGGCGGCGTTTTTTGCCCGAACCCGGCACGGGGCTTGCGAACGTCCGGGGATTTCTCCCACGCCAAAGAGCCCAGCCCCCAAAACTATAGGCAGCCCTGTGCACCCACTGCCGCCGCTTCCACGGCACCACAGAGACTGGGGCTGCTGTCGCACCTGTGCTGCCTATGCCCCGACGTACGAGGCACGCTCGGCGGCGTTTTTTGCCCGAACCCGGCACGGGGCTTGCGAACGTCCGGGGATTTCTCCCACGCCAAAGAGGCCACCCCCCAAAGCTGTGGCCAGCCCTGTGCACCCACTGCCGCCGCTTCCACGGCACCACAGAGACTGGGGCTGCGGTCTCACCTGTGCTACCTATGCCCCGACGTACGAGGCACGCTCGGCGGCGTTTTTTGCCCGAACCCGGCACGGGGCTTGCGAACGTCCGGGGATTTCTCCCACGCCAAAGATCCCACCCCCCAAAACTATAGGCAGCCCTCGGCCCCCACTGCCGCCGCTTCCACGGCACCACAGAGACTGGGGCTGCGGTCTCACCTGTGCTGCCTATGCCCCGACGTACGAGGCACGCTCGGCGGCGTTTTTTGCCCGAACCCGGCACGGGGCTTGCGAACGTCCGGGGATTTCTCCCACGCCAAAGAGGCCACCCCCCAAAACTATAGGCAGCCCTCGGCCCCCACTGCCGCCGCTTCCACGGCACCACAGAGACTGGGGCTGCGGTCTCACCTGTGCTACCTATGCCCCGACGTACGAGGCACGCTCGGCGGCGTTTTTTGCCCGAACCCAGCACGGGGCTTGCGAACGTCCGGGGATTTCTCCCACGCCAAAGAGCCCACCCCCCAAAACTATAGCCAACCCTCGGCCCCCACTGCCGCTGCTTCCACGGCACCACAGAGACTGGGGCTGTGGTCTCACCTGTGCTACCTATGCCCGGACGTATGAGGCACGCTCGGCAGCGTTTTTTGCCCGAACCCGGCACGGGGCTTGCGAACGTCCGGGGATTTCTCCCACGCCAAAGAGGCCACCCCCCAAAACTATAGGCAGCCCTGTTCCCCCACTGCCGCCGCTTCCACGGCACCACAGAGACTGGGGCTGCGGTCGCACCTGTGCTGCCTATGCCCCGACGTACGAGGCACGCTCGGCGGCGTTTTTTGCCCGAACCCGGCACGGGGCTTGCGAACGTCCGGGGATTTCTCCCACACCAAAGAGCCCAGCCCCCAAAACTATAGGCAGCCCTCGGCCCCCACTGCCGCCGCTTCCACGGCACCACTAAGACTGGGGCTGCGGTCTCACCTGTGCTACCTATGCCCCGACGTACGAGGCACGCTCGGCAGCGTTTTTTGCCCGAACCCAGCTCGGGGCTTGCGAACGTCCGGGGATTTCTCCACGCCAAAGATCCCACCCCCCAAAACTATAGCCAGCCCTGTGCACCCACTGCCGCCGCTTCCACGGCACCACAGAGACTGGGGCTGCGGTCGCAGCTGTGCTGCCTATGCCCCGACGTACGAGGCACGCTCGGCGGCGTTTTTTGCCCGAACCCAGCACGGGGCTTGCGAACGTCCGGGGATTTCTCCCACGCCAAAGAGCCCAACCCCCAAAACTATATCCAGCCCTCGGCCCCCACTGCCGCCGCTTCCACGGCACCACAGAGACTGGGGCTGCGGTCTCACCTGTGCTACCTATGCCCCGACGTACGAGGCACGCTCGGCAGCGTTTTTTGCCCGAACCCGGCACGGGGCTTGCGAACGTCCGGGGATTTCTCCCACGCCAAAGAGGCCACCCCCCAAAACTATAGGCAGCCCTGTGCCCCCACTGCCGCCGCTTCCACGGCACCACAGAGACTGGGGCTGCGGTCGCACCTGTGCTGCCTATGCCCCGACGTACGAGGCACGCTCGGCGGCGTTTTTTGCCCGAACCCGGCACGGGGCTTGCGAACGTCCGGGGATTTCTCCCACGCCAAAGAGGCCACCCCCCAAAACTATAGGCAGCCCTCGGCCCCCACTGCCGCCGCTTCCACGGCACCACAGAGACTGGGGCTGCGGTCGCACCTGTGCTGCCTATGCCCCGACGTACGAGGCACGCTCGGCGGCGTGTTTTGCCCGAACCCGGCACGGGGCTTGCGAACGTCCGGGAATTTCTCCCGCGCCAAAGAGCCCAGCCCGCAAAACTATAGGCAGCCCTGTGCACCCACTGCCGCCGCTTCCACGGCACCACAGAGACTGGGGCTGCGGTCTCACCTGTGCTGCCTATGCCCCGACGTACGAGGCACGCTCGGCGGCGTTTTTTGCCCGAACCCGGCTCGGGGCTTGCGAACGTCCGGGGATTTCTCCCACGCCAAAGAGCCCAGCCCCCAAAACTAGAGCCAGCCCTCGGCCCCCACTGCCGCCGCTTCCACGGCACCACAGAGACTGGGGCTGCGGTCTCACCTGTGCTGCCTATGCCCCGACGTACGAGGCACGCTCGGCGGCGTTTTTTGCCCGAACCCGGCTCGGGGCTTGCGAACGTCCGGGGATTTCTCCCACGCCAAAGAGGCCACCCCCCAAAACTATAGCCAGCCCTGTGCACCCACTGCCGCCGCTTCCACGGCACCACAGAGACTGGGGCTGCGGTCTCACCTGTGCTACCTATGCCCGGACGTATGAGGCACGCTCGGCAGCGTTTTTTGCCCGAACCCGGCACGGGGCTTGCGAACGTCCGGGGATTTCTCCCACGCCAAAGAGGCCACCCCCCAAAACTATAGGCAGCCCTGTTCCCCCACTGCCGCCGCTTCCACGGCACCACAGAGACTGGGGCTGCGGTCGCACCTGTGCTGCCTATGCCCCGACGTACGAGGCACGCTCGGCGGCGTTTTTTGCCCGAACCCGGCACGGGGCTTGCGAACGTCCGGGGATTTCTCCCACACCAAAGAGCCCAGCCCCCAAAACTATAGGCAGCCCTCGGCCCCCACTGCCGCCGCTTCCACGGCACCACTAAGACTGGGGCTGCGGTCTCACCTGTGCTACCTATGCCCCGACGTACGAGGCACGCTCGGCAGCGTTTTTTGCCCGAACCCAGCTCGGGGCTTGCGAACGTCCGGGGATTTCTCCACGCCAAAGAGCCCACCCCCCAAAACTATAGCCAGCCCTGTGCACCCACTGCCGCCGCTTCCACGGCACCACAGAGACTGGGGCTGCGGTCGCAGCTGTGCTGCCTATGCCCCGACGTACGAGGCACGCTCGGCGGCGTTTTTTGCCCGAACCCAGCACGGGGCTTGCGAACGTCCGGGGATTTCTCCCACACCAAAGAGGCCACCCCCCAAAACTATATCCAGCCCTCGGCCCCCACTGCCGCCGCTTCCACGGCACCACAGAGACTGGGGCTGCGGTCTCACCTGTGCTACCTATGCCCCGACGTACGAGGCACGCTCGGCAGCGTTTTTTGCCCGAACCCGGCACGGGGCTTGCGAACGTCCGGGGATTTCTCCCACGCCAAAGAGGCCACCCCCCAAAACTATAGGCAGCCCTGTGCCCCCACTGCCGCCGCTTCCACGGCACCACAGAGACTGGGGCTGCGGTCGCACCTGTGCTGCCTATGCCCCGACGTACGAGGCACGCTCGGCGGCGTTTTTTGCCCGAACCCGGCACGGGGCTTGCGAACGTCCGGGGATTTCTCCCACGCCAAAGAGGCCACCCCCCAAAACTATAGGCAGCCCTCGGCCCCCACTGCCGCCGCTTCCACGGCACCACAGAGACTGGGGCTGCGGTCTCACCTGTGCTACCTATGCCCCGACGTACGAGGCACGCTCGGCGGCGTTTTTTGCCCGAACCCGGCACGGGGCTTGCGAACGTCCGGGGATTTCTCCCACGCCAAAGAGCCCAGCCCCCAAAACTATATCCAGCCCTCGGTCCCCACTGCCGCCGCTTCCACGGCACCACAGAGACTGGGGCTGCGGTCTCACCTGTGCTGCCTATGCCCCGACGTATGAGGCACGCTCGGCGGCGTTTTTTGCCCGAACCCGGCTCGGGGCTTGCGAACGTCCGGGGATTTCTCCCACACCAAAGAGCCCAGCCCCCAAAACTATATCCAGCCCTCGGTCCCCACTGCCGCCGCTTCCACGGCACCACAGAGACTGGGGCTGCGGTCGCACCTGTGCTGCCTATGCCCCGACGTACGAGGCACGCTCGGCGGCGTTTTTTGCCCGAACCCGGCACGGGGCTTGCGAACGTCCGGGAATTTCTCCCGCGCCAAAGAGCCCAGCCCGCAAAACTATAGGCAGCCCTGTGCACCCACTGCCGCCGCTTCCACGGCACCACAGAGACTGGGGCTGCGGTCTCACCTGTGCTGCCTATGCCCCGACGTACGAGGCACGCTCGGCGGCGTTTTTTGCCCGAACCCGGCTCGGGGCTTGCGAACGTCCGGGGATTTCTCCCACGCCAAAGAGCCCAGCCCCCAAAACTAGAGCCAGCCCTCGGCCCCCACTGCCGCCGCTTCCACGGCACCACAGAGACTGGGGCTGCGGTCTCACCTGTGCTGCCTATGCCCCGACGTACGAGGCACGCTCGGCGGCGTTTTTTGCCCGAACCCGGCTCGGGGCTTGCGAACGTCCGGGGATTTCTCCCACGCCAAAGAGGCCACCCCCCAAAACTATAGCCAGCCCTGTGCACCCACTGCCGCCGCTTCCACGGCACCACAGAGACTGGGGCTGCGGTCTCACCTGTGCTGCCTATGCCCCGACGTACGAGGCACGCTCGGCGGCGTTTTTTGCCCGAACCCGGCACGGGGCTTGCGAACGTCCGGGGATTTCTCCCACGCCAAAGAGCCCACCCCCCAAAACTATAGGCAGCCCTGTGCCCCCACTGCCGCCGCTTCCACGGCACCACAGAGACTGGGGCTGCGGTCGCACCTGTGCTGCCTATGCCCCGACGTACGAGGCACGCTCGGCGGCGTTTTTTGCCCGAACCCGGCTCGGGGCTTGCGAACGTCCGGGGATTTCTCCCACGCCAAAGAGCCCAGCCCCAAAACTATAGCCAGCCCTGTGCACCCACTGCCGCCGCTTCCACGGCACCACAGAGACTGGGGCTGCGGTCGCACCTGTGCTGCCTATGCCCCGACGTACGAGGCACGCTCAGCGGCGTTTTTTGCCCGAACCCGGCACGGGGCTTGCGAACGTCCGGGGATTTCTCCCACGCCAAAGAGCCCAGCCCCCAAAACTATAGGCAGCCCTGTGCACCCACTGCCGCCGCTTCCACGGCACCACAGAGACTGGGGCTGCGGTCGCACCTGTGCTGCCTATGCCCCGACGTACGAGGCACGCTCGGCGGCGTTTTTTGCCCGAACCCGGCACGGGGCTTCCGAACGTCCGGGGATTTCTCCCACGCCAAAGAGGCCACCCCCCAAAACTATAGGCAGCCCTCGGCCCCCACTGCCGCCGCTTCCACGGCACCACAGAGACTGGGGCTGCGGTCTCACCTGTGCTACCTATGCCCCGACGTACGAGGCACGCTCGGCGGCGTTTTTTGCCCGAACCCGGCACGGGGCTTGCGAACGTCCGGGGATTTCTCCCACACCAAAGAGGCCACCCCCCAAAGCTGTGGCCAGCCCTGTGCACCCACTGCCGCTGCTTCCACGGCACCACAGAGACTGGGGCTGCGGTCTCACCTGTGCTACCTATGCCCCGACGTACGAGGCACGCTCGGCGGCGTTTTTTGCCCGAACCCGGCACGGGGCTTGCGAACGTCCGGGGATTTCTCCCACGCCAAAGAGGCCACCCCCCAAAGCTGTGGCCAGCCCTGTGCACCCACTGCCGCCGCTTCCACGGCACCACAGAGACTGGGGCTGTGGTCTCACCTGTGCTACCTATGCCCCGACGTATGAGGCACGCTCGGCGGCGTTTTTTGCCCGAACCCGGCACGGGGCTTGCGAACGTCCGGGGATTTCTCCCACGCCAAAGATCCCACCCCCCAAAACTATAGGCAGCCCTCGGCCCCCACTGCCGCCGCTTCCACGGCACCACAGAGACTGGGGCTGCGGTCTCACCTGTGCTGCCTATGCCCCGACGTACGAGGCACGCTCGGCAGCGTTTTTTGCCCGAACCCGGCTCGGGGCTTGCGAACGTCCGGGGATTTCTCCCACGCCAAAGAGGCCACCCCCCAAAACTATAGCCAGCCCTCGGCCCCCACTGCCGCCGCTTCCACGGCACCACAGAGACTGGGGCTGCGGTCTCACCTGTGCTGCCTATGCCCCGACGTACGAGGCACGCTCGGCAGCGTTTTTTGCCCGAACCCGGCTCGGGGCTTGCGAACGTCCGGGGATTTCTCCCACGCCAAAGAGGCCACCCCCCAAAACTATAGCCAGCCCTGTGCCCCCACTGCCGCCGCTTCCACGGCACCACAGAGACTGGGGCTGCGGTCGCACCTGTGCTGCCTATGCCCCGACGTACGAGGCACGCTCGGCGGCGTTTTTTGCCCGAACCCGGCTCGGGGCTTGCGAACGTCCGGGGATTTCTCCCACGCCAAAGAGGCCACCCCCCAAAACTATAGCCAGCCCTGTGCACCCACTGCCGCCGCTTCCACGGCACCACAGAGACTGGGGCTGCGGTCTCACCTGTGCTACCTATGCCCCGACGTACGAGGCACGCTCGGTGGCGTTTTTTGCCCGAACCCGGCTCGGGGCTTGCGAACGTCCGGGGATTTCTCCCACGCCAAAGAGCCCAGCCCCCAAAACTATAGGCAGCCCTGTGCACCCACTGCCGCCGCTTCCACGGCACCACAGAGACTGGGGCTGCGGTCGCACCTGTGCTGCCTATGCCCCGACGTACGAGGCACGCTCGGCGGCGTTTTTTGCCCGAACCCGGCTCGGGGCTTGCGAACGTCCGGGGATTTCTCCCACGCCAAAGAGCCCAGCCCCAAAACTATAGCCAGCCCTGTGCACCCACTGCCGCCGCTTCCACGGCACCACTAAGACTGGGGCTGCGGTCTCACCTGTGCTGCCTATGCCCCGACGTACGAGGCACGCTCAGCGGCGTTTTTTGCCCGAACCCGGCACGGGGCTTGCGAACGTCCGGGGATTTCTCCCACGCCAAAGAGGCCACCCCCCAAAACTATAGGCAGCCCTGTGCACCCACTGCCGCCGCTTCCACGGCACCACAGAGACTGGGGCTGCGGTCTCACCTGTGCTGCCTATGCCCCGACGTACGAGGCACGCTCGGTGGCGTTTTTTGCCCGAACCCGGCTCGGGGCTTGCGAACGTCCGGGGATTTCTCCCACACCAAAGATCCCACCCCCCAAAACTATAGGCAGCCCTGTGCACCCACTGCCGCCGCTTCCACGGCACCACAGAGACTGGGGCTGCGGTCGCACCTGTGCTGCCTATGCCCCGACGTACGAGGCACGCTCGGCGGCGTTTTTTGCCCGAACCCGGCACGGGGCTTGCGAACGTCCGGGGATTTCTCCCACGCCAAAGAGCCCAGCCCCCAAAACTATAGGCAGCCCTGTGCACCCACTGCCGCCGCTTCCACGGCACCACAGAGACTGGGGCTGCGGTCGCACCTGTGCTGCCTATGCCCCGACGTACGAGGCACGCTCGGCGGCGTTTTTTGCCCGAACCCGGCACGGGGCTTGCGAACGTCCGGGGATTTCTCCCACGCCAAAGAGGCCACCCCCCAAAGCTGTGGCCAGCCCTGTGCACCCACTGCCGCCGCTTCCACGGCACCACAGAGACTGGGGCTGCGGTCTCACCTGTGCTACCTATGCCCCGACGTACGAGGCACGCTCGGCGGCGTTTTTTGCCCGAACCCGGCACGGGGCTTGCGAACGTCCGGGGATTTCTCCCACGCCAAAGATCCCACCCCCCAAAACTATAGGCAGCCCTCGGCCCCCACTGCCGCCGCTTCCACGGCACCACAGAGACTGGGGCTGCGGTCTCACCTGTGCTGCCTATGCCCCGACGTACGAGGCACGCTCGGCGGCGTTTTTTGCCCGAACCCGGCACGGGGCTTGCGAACGTCCGGGGATTTCTCCCACGCCAAAGAGGCCACCCCCCAAAACTATAGGCAGCCCTCGGCCCCCACTGCCGCCGCTTCCACGGCACCACAGAGACTGGGGCTGCGGTCTCACCTGTGCTACCTATGCCCCGACGTACGAGGCACGCTCGGCGGCGTTTTTTGCCCGAACCCGGCACGGGGCTTGCGAACGTCCGGGGATTTCTCCCACGCCAAAGATCCCACCCCCCAAAACTATAGCCAGCCCTCGGCCCCCACTGCCGCTGCTTCCACGGCACCACAGAGACTGGGGCTGTGGTCTCACCTGTGCTACCTATGCCCGGACGTATGAGGCACGCTCGGCAGCGTTTTTTGCCCGAACCCGGCACGGGGCTTGCGAACGTCCGGGGATTTCTCCCACGCCAAAGAGGCCACCCCCCAAAACTATAGGCAGCCCTGTTCCCCCACTGCCGCCGCTTCCACGGCACCACAGAGACTGGGGCTGCGGTCTCACCTGTGCTGCCTATGCCCCGACGTACGAGGCACGCTCGGCGGCGTTTTTTGCCCGAACCCGGCACGGGGCTTGCGAACGTCCGGGGATTTCTCCCACACCAAAGAGCCCAGCCCCCAAAACTATAGGCAGCCCTCGGCCCCCACTGCCGCCGCTTCCACGGCACCACTAAGACTGGGGCTGCGGTCTCACCTGTGCTACCTATGCCCCGACGTACGAGGCACGCTCGGCAGCGTTTTTTGCCCGAACCCAGCTCGGGGCTTGCGAACGTCCGGGGATTTCTCCACGCCAAAGAGCCCACCCCCCAAAACTATAGCCAGCCCTGTGCACCCACTGCCGCCGCTTCCACGGCACCACAGAGACTGGGGCTGCGGTCGCAGCTGTGCTGCCTATGCCCCGACGTACGAGGCACGCTCGGCGGCGTTTTTTGCCCGAACCCAGCACGGGGCTTGCGAACGTCCGGGGATTTCTCCCACGCCAAAGAGGCCACCCCCCAAAACTATAGGCAGCCCTCGGCCCCCACTGCCGCCGCTTCCACGGCACCACAGAGACTGGGGCTGCGGTCGCACCTGTGCTGCCTATGCCCCGACGTACGAGGCACGCTCGGCGGCGTTTTTTGCCCGAACCCGGCTCGGGGCTTGCGAACGTCCGGGGATTTCTCCCACGCCAAAGAGGCCACCCCCCAAAACTATAGGCAGCCCTCGGCCCCCACTGCCGCCGCTTCCACGGCACCACAGAGACTGGGGCTGCGGTCTCACCTGTGCTACCTATGCCCCGACGTACGAGGCACGCTCGGCGGCGTTTTTTGCCCGAACCCGGCACGGGGCTTGCGAACGTCCGGGGATTTCTCCCACGCCAAAGAGCCCAGCCCCCAAAACTATATCCAGCCCTCGGTCCCCACTGCCGCCGCTTCCACGGCACCACAGAGACTGGGGCTGCGGTCTCACCTGTGCTGCCTATGCCCCGACGTATGAGGCACGCTCGGCGGCGTTTTTTGCCAGAACCCGGCTCGGGGCTTGCGAACGTCCGGGGATTTCTCCCACACCAAAGAGCCCAGCCCCCAAAACTATATCCAGCCCTCGGTCCCCACTGCCGCCGCTTCCACGGCACCACAGAGACTGGGGCTGCGGTCGCACCTGTGCTGCCTATGCCCCGACGTACGAGGCACGCTCGGCGGCGTGTTTTGCCCGAACCCGGCACGGGGCTTGCGAACGTCCGGGAATTTCTCCCGCGCCAAAGAGCCCAGCCCGCAAAACTATAGGCAGCCCTGTGCACCCACTGCCGCCGCTTCCACGGCACCACAGAGACTGGGGCTGCGGTCTCACCTGTGCTGCCTATGCCCCGACGTACGAGGCACGCTCGGCGGCGTTTTTTGCCCGAACCCGGCTCGGGGCTTGCGAACGTCCGGGGATTTCTCCCACGCCAAAGAGCCCAGCCCCCAAAACTAGAGCCAGCCCTCGGCCCCCACTGCCGCCGCTTCCACGGCACCACAGAGACTGGGGCTGCGGTCTCACCTGTGCTGCCTATGCCCCGACGTACGAGGCACGCTCGGCGGCGTTTTTTGCCCGAACCCGGCTCGGGGCTTGCGAACGTCCGGGGATTTCTCCCACGCCAAAGAGGCCACCCCCCAAAACTATAGCCAGCCCTGTGCACCCACTGCCGCCGCTTCCACGGCACCACAGAGACTGGGGCTGCGGTCTCACCTGTGCTACCTATGCCCGGACGTATGAGGCACGCTCGGCAGCGTTTTTTGCCCGAACCCGGCACGGGGCTTGCGAACGTCCGGGGATTTCTCCCACGCCAAAGAGGCCACCCCCCAAAACTATAGGCAGCCCTGTTCCCCCACTGCCGCCGCTTCCACGGCACCACAGAGACTGGGGCTGCGGTCGCACCTGTGCTGCCTATGCCCCGACGTACGAGGCACGCTCGGCGGCGTTTTTTGCCCGAACCCGGCACGGGGCTTGCGAACGTCCGGGGATTTCTCCCACACCAAAGAGCCCAGCCCCCAAAACTATAGGCAGCCCTCGGCCCCCACTGCCGCCGCTTCCACGGCACCACTAAGACTGGGGCTGCGGTCTCACCTGTGCTACCTATGCCCCGACGTACGAGGCACGCTCGGCAGCGTTTTTTGCCCGAACCCAGCTCGGGGCTTGCGAACGTCCGGGGATTTCTCCACGCCAAAGAGCCCACCCCCCAAAACTATAGCCAGCCCTGTGCACCCACTGCCGCCGCTTCCACGGCACCACAGAGACTGGGGCTGCGGTCGCAGCTGTGCTGCCTATGCCCCGACGTACGAGGCACGCTCGGCGGCGTTTTTTGCCCGAACCCAGCACGGGGCTTGCGAACGTCCGGGGATTTCTCCCACACCAAAGAGGCCACCCCCCAAAACTATATCCAGCCCTCGGCCCCCACTGCCGCCGCTTCCACGGCACCACAGAGACTGGGGCTGCGGTCGCACCTGTGCTACCTATGCCCCGACGTACGAGGCACGCTCGGCGGCGTTTTTTGCCCGAACCCGGCACGGGGCTTGCGAACGTCCGGGGATTTCTCCCACGCCAAAGAGGCCACCCCCCAAAACTATAGGCAGCCCTGTGCCCCCACTGCCGCCGCTTCCACGGCACCACAGAGACTGGGGCTGCGGTCGCACCTGTGCTGCCTATGCCCCGACGTACGAGGCACGCTCGGCGGCGTTTTTTGCCCGAACCCGGCACGGGGCTTGCGAACGTCCGGGGATTTCTCCCACACCAAAGAGCCCACCCCCCAAAACTATAGGCAGCCCTCGGCCCCCACTGCCGCCGCTTCCACGGCACCACAGAGACTGGGGCTGCGGTCTCACCTGTGCTACCTATGCCCCGACGTACGAGGCACGCTCGGCGGCGTTTTTTGCCCGAACCCGGCTCGGGGCTTGCGAACGTCCGGGGATTTCTCCCACACCAAAGAGCCCAGCCCCCAAAACTATATCCAGCCCTCGGTCCCCACTGCCGCCGCTTCCACGGCACCACAGAGACTGGGGCTGCGGTCGCACCTGTGCTGCCTATGCCCCGACGTACGAGGCACGCTCGGCGGCGTTTTTTGCCCGAACCCGGCACGGGGCTTGCGAACGTCCGGGAATTTCTCCCGCGCCAAAGAGCCCAGCCCCCAAAACTATAGCCAGCCCTGTGCACCCACTGCCGCCGCTTCCACGGCACCACAGAGACTGGGGCTGCGGTCTCACCTGTGCTGCCTATGCCCCGACGTACGAGGCACGCTCGGCGGCGTTTTTTGCCCGAACCCGGCTCGGGGCTTGCGAACGTCCGGGGATTTCTCCCACGCCAAAGAGCCCAGCCCCCAAAACTAGAGCCAGCCCTCGGCCCCCACTGCCGCCGCTTCCACGGCACCACAGAGACTGGGGCTGCGGTCTCACCTGTGCTGCCTATGCCCCGACGTACGAGGCACGCTCGGCGGCGTTTTTTGCCCGAACCCGGCACGGGGCTTGCGAACGTCCGGGGATTTCTCCCACGCCAAAGAGGCCACCCCCCAAAACTATAGGCAGCCCTGTGCCCCCACTGCCGCCGCTTCCACGGCACCACAGAGACTGGGGCTGCGGTCGCACCTGTGCTGCCTATGCCCCGACGTACGAGGCACGCTCGGCGGCATTTTTTGCCCGAACCCGGCACAGGGCTTGCGAACGTCCGGGGATTTCTCCCACGCCAAAGAGCCCAGCCCCCAAAACTATAGCCAGCCCTCGGCCCCCACTGCCGCCGCTTCCACGGCACCACAGAGACTGGGGCTGCGGTCTCACCTGTGCTGCCTATGCCCCGACGTACGAGGCACGCTCGGCGGCGTTTTTTGCCCGAACCCGGCTCGGGGCTTGCGAACGTCCGGGGATTTCTCCCACGCCAAAGAGCCCACCCCCCAAAACTATAGCCAGCCCTTGGCCCCCACTGCCGCCGCTTCCACGGCACCACAGAGACTGGGGCTGCGGTCTCACCTGTGCTACCTATGCCCCGACGTACGAGGCACGCTCGGCGGCGTTTTTTGCCAGAACCCGGCTCGGGGCTTGCGAACGTCCGGGGATTTCTCCCACACCAAAGAGCCCAGCCCCCAAAACTATATCCAGCCCTCGGTCCCCACTGCCGCCGCTTCCACGGCACCACAGAGACTGGGGCTGCGGGTCGCACCTGTGCTGCCTATGCCCCGACGTACGAGGCACGCTCGGCGGCGTTTTTTGCCCGAACCCGGCACGGGGCTTGCGAACGTCCGGGAATTTCTCCCGCGCCAAAGAGCCCAGCCCGCAAAACTATAGGCAGCCCTGTGCACCCACTGCCGCCGCTTCCACGGCACCACAGAGACTGGGGCTGCGGTCTCACCTGTGCTGCCTATGCCCCGACGTACGAGGCACGCTCGGCGGCGTTTTTTGCCCGAACCCGGCACGGGGCTTGCGAACGTCCGGGGATTTCTCCCACGCCAAAGAGCCCAGCCCCCAAAACTAGAGCCAGCCCTCGGCCCCCACTGCCGCCGCTTCCACGGCACCACAGAGACTGGGGCTGCGGTCTCACCTGTGCTGCCTATGCCCCGACGTACGAGGCACGCTCGGCGGCGTTTTTTGCCCGAACCCGGCTCGGGGCTTGCGAACGTCCGGGGATTTCTCCCACGCCAAAGAGGCCACCCCCCAAAACTATAGCCAGCCCTGTGCACCCACTGCCGCCGCTTCCACGGCACCACAGAGACTGGGGCTGCGGTCTCACCTGTGCTGCCTATGCCCCGACGTACGAGGCACGCTCGGCGGCGTTTTTTGCCCGAACCCGGCACGGGGCTTGCGAACGTCCGGGGATTTCTCCCACGCCAAAGAGGCCACCCCCCAAAGCTGTGGCCAGCCCTGTGCACCCACTGCCGCCGCTTCCACGGCACCACAGAGACTGGGGCTGCGGTCGCACGTGTGCTGCCTATGCCCCGACGTACGAGGCACGCTCGGCGGCGTTTTTTGCCCGAACCCGGCTCGGGGCTTGCGAACGTCCGGGGATTTCTCCCACGCCAAAGAGCCCACCCCCCAAAACTATAGGCAGCCCTGTGCACCCACTGCCGCCGCTTCCACGGCACCACAGAGACTGGGGCTGCGGTCGCACCTGTGCTGCCTATGCCCCGACGTACGAGGCACGCTCGGCGGCGTTTTTTGCCCGAACCCGGCACGGGGCTTGCGAACGTCCGGGGATTTCTCCCACGCCAAAGAGGCCACCCCCCAAAACTATAGGCAGCCCTCGGCCCCCACTGCCGCCGCTTCCACGGCACCACAGAGACTGGGGCTGCGGTCTCACCTGTGCTGCCTATGCCCCGACGTATGAGGCACGCTCGGCGGCGTTTTTTGCCCGAACCCGGCTCGGGGCTTGCGAACGTCCGGGGATTTCTCCCACACCAAAGAGCCCAGCCCCCAAAACTAGAGCCAGCCCTCGGCCCCCACTGCCGCCGCTTCCACGGCACCACAGAGACTGGGGCTGCGGTCTCACCTGTGCTGCCTATGCCCCGACGTACGAGGCACGCTCGGCGGCGTTTTTTGCCCGAACCCGGCACGGGGCTTGCGAACGTCCGGGGATTTCTCCCACACCAAAGAGCCCAGCCCCCAAAACTATATCCAGCCCTCGGTCCCCACTGCCGCCGCTTCCACGGCACCACAGAGACTGGGGCTGCGGTCTCACCTGTGCTGCCTATGCCCCGACGTATGAGGCACGCTCGGCGGCGTTTTTTGCCAGAACCCGGCTCGGGGCTTGCGAACGTCCGGGGATTTCTCCCACACCAAAGAGCCCAGCCCCCAAAACTATATCCAGCCCTCGGTCCCCACTGCCGCCGCTTCCACGGCACCACAGAGACTGGGGCTGCGGTCGCACCTGTGCTGCCTATGCCCCGACGTACGAGGCACGCTCGGCGGCGTTTTTTGCCCGAACCCGGCTCGGGGCTTGCGAACGTCCGGGGATTTCTCCCACGCCAAAGAGCCCACCCCCCAAAACTATAGCCAGCCCTCGGCCCCCACTGCCGCCGCTTCCACGGCACCACAGAGACTGGGGCTGTGGTCTCACCTGTGCTACCTATGCCCCGACGTACGAGGCACGCTCGGCGGCGTTTTTTGCCCGAACCCGGCACGGGGCTTGCGAACGTCCGGGGATTTCTCCCACGCCAAAGATGCCACCCCCCAAAGCTGTGGCCAGCCCTGTGCACCCACTGCCGCCGCTTCCACGGCACCACAGAGACTGGGGCTGCGGTCTCACCTGTGCTGCCTATGCCCCGACGTACGAGGCACGCTCGGCGGCGTTTTTTGCCCGAACCCGGCTCGGGGCTTGCGAACGTCCGGGGATTTCTCCCACGCCAAAGAGGCCACCCCCCAAAACTATAGGCAGCCCTGTGCACCCACTGCCGCCGCTTCCACGGCACCACAGAGACTGGGGCTGCGGTCTCACCTGTGCTACCTATGCCCCGACGTACGAGGCACGCTCGGCGGCGTTTTTTGCCCGAACCCGGCTCGGGGCTTGCGAACGTCCGGGGTTTTCTCCCACGCCAAAGAGGCCACCCCCCAAAGCTGTGGCCAGCCCTGTGCACCCACTGCCGCCGCTTCCACGGCACCACAGAGACTGGGGCTGCGGTCTCACGTGTGCTGCCTATGCCCCGACGTACGAGGCACGCTCGGCGGCGTTTTTTGCCCGAACCCGGCTCGGGGCTTGCGAACGTCCGGGGATTTCTCCCACGCCAAAGAGCCCAGCCCCCAAAACTATAGGCAGCCCTGTGCACCCACTGCCGCCGCTTCCACGGCACCACAGAGACTGGGGCTGCGGTCGCACCTGTGCTGCCTATGCCCCGACGTACGAGGCACGCTCGGCGGCGTTTTTTGCCCGAACCCGGCACGGGGCTTGCGAACGTCCGGGGATTTCTCCCACGCCAAAGAGCCCAGCCCCCAAAACTATATCTAGCCCTCGGCCCCCACTGCCGCCGCTTCCACGGCACCACAGAGACTGGGGCTGCGGTCGCACCTGTGCTACCTATGCCCCGACGTACGAGGCACGCTCGGCGGCGTTTTTTGCCCGAACCCGGCTCGGGGCTTGCGAACGTCCGGGGATTTCTCCCACGCCAAAGAGGCCACCCCCCAAAACTATAGGCAGCCCTGTGCCCCCACTGCCGCCGCTTCCACGGCACCACAGAGACTGGGGCTGCGGTCTCACCTGTGCTACCTATGCCCCGACGTACGAGGCACGCTCGGCGGCGTTTTTTGCCCGAACCCGGCACGGGGCTTGCGAACGTCCGGGGATTTCTCCCACGCCAAAGAGCCCAGACCCCAAAGCTGTGGCCAGCCCTGTGCCCCCACTGCCGCCGCTTCCACGGCACCACAGAGACTGGGGCTGCGGTCTCACCTGTGCTACCTATGCCCCGACGTACGAGGCACGCTCGGCAGCGTTTTTTGCCCGAACCCGGCTCGGGGCTTGCGAACGTCCGGGGATTTCTCCACGCCAAAGATCCCACCCCCCAAAACTATAGCCAGCCCTGTGCACCCACTGCCGCCGCTTCCACGGCACCACAGAGACTGGGGCTGCGGTCGCAGCTGTGCTGCCTATGCCCCGACGTACGAGGCACGCTCGGCGGCGTTTTTTGCCCGAACCCAGCACGGGGCTTGCGAACGTCCGGGGATTTCTCCCACGCCAAAGAGCCCAACCCCCAAAACTATATCCAGCCCTCGGCCCCCACTGCCGCCGCTTCCACGGCACCACAGAGACTGGGGCTGCGGTCTCACCTGTGCTACCTATGCCCCGACGTACGAGGCACGCTCGGCAGCGTTTTTTGCCCGAACCCGGCACGGGGCTTGCGAACGTCCGGGGATTTCTCCCACGCCAAAGAGGCCACCCCCCAAAACTATAGGCAGCCCTCGGCCCCCACTGCCGCCGCTTCCACGGCACCACAGAGACTGGGGCTGCGGTCTCACCTGTGCTGCCTATGCCCCGACGTACGAGGCACGCTCGGCGGCGTTTTTTGCCCGAACCCGGCTCGGGGCTTGCGAACGTCCGGGGATTTCTCCCACACCAAAGAGCCCAGCCCCCAAAACTATATCCAGCCCTCGGTCCCCACTGCCGCCGCTTCCACGGCACCACAGAGACTGGGGCTGCGGTCTCACCTGTGCTGCCTATGCCCCGACGTACGAGGCACGCTCGGCGGCGTTTTTTGCCCGAACCCGGCACGGGGCTTGCGAACGTCCGGGGATTTCTCCCACACCAAAGAGCCCAGCCCCCAAAACTATATCCAGCCCTCGGTCCCCACTGCCGCCGCTTCCACGGCACCACAGAGACTGGGGCTGCGGTCGCACCTGTGCTGCCTATGCCCCGACGTACGAGGCACGCTCGGCGGCGTTTTTTGCCCGAACCCGGCACGGGGCTTGCGAACGTCCGGGGATTTCTCCCACGCCAAAGAGGCCACCCCCCAAAACTATAGGCAGCCCTCGGCCCCCACTGCCGCCGCTTCCACGGCACCACAGAGACTGGGGCTGCGGTCTCACCTGTGCTACCTATGCCCCGACGTACGAGGCACGCTCGGCGGCGTTTTTTGCCCGAACCCGGCACGGGGCTTGCGAACGTCCGGGGATTTCTCCCACGCCAAAGATCCCACCCCCCAAAACTATAGCCAGCCCTCGGCCCCCACTGCCGCTGCTTCCACGGCACCACAGAGACTGGGGCTGTGGTCTCACCTGTGCTACCTATGCCCGGACGTATGAGGCACGCTCGGCAGCGTTTTTTGCCCGAACCCGGCACGGGGCTTGCGAACGTCCGGGGATTTCTCCCACGCCAAAGAGGCCACCCCCCAAAACTATAGGCAGCCCTGTTCCCCCACTGCCGCCGCTTCCACGGCACCACAGAGACTGGGGCTGCGGTCGCACCTGTGCTGCCTATGCCCCGACGTACGAGGCACGCTCGGCGGCGTTTTTTGCCCGAACCCGGCACGGGGCTTGCGAACGTCCGGGGATTTCTCCCACACCAAAGAGCCCAGCCCCCAAAACTATAGGCAGCCCTCGGCCCCCACTGCCGCCGCTTCCACGGCACCACTAAGACTGGGGCTGCGGTCTCACCTGTGCTACCTATGCCCCGACGTACGAGGCACGCTCGGCAGCGTTTTTTGCCCGAACCCAGCTCGGGGCTTGCGAACGTCCGGGGATTTCTCCACGCCAAAGAGCCCACCCCCCAAAACTATAGCCAGCCCTGTGCACCCACTGCCGCCGCTTCCACGGCACCACAGAGACTGGGGCTGCGGTCGCAGCTGTGCTGCCTATGCCCCGACGTACGAGGCACGCTCGGCGGCGTTTTTTGCCCGAACCCAGCACGGGGCTTGCGAACGTCCGGGGATTTCTCCCACGCCAAAGAGCCCAACCCCCAAAACTATATCCAGCCCTCGGCCCCCACTGCCGCCGCTTCCACGGCACCACAGAGACTGGGGCTGCGGTCTCACCTGTGCTACCTATGCCCCGACGTACGAGGCACGCTCGGCAGCGTTTTTTGCCCGAACCCGGCACGGGGCTTGCGAACGTCCGGGGATTTCTCCCACGCCAAAGAGGCCACCCCCCAAAACTATAGGCAGCCCTGTGCCCCCACTGCCGCCGCTTCCACGGCACCACAGAGACTGGGGCTGCGGTCGCACCTGTGCTGCCTATGCCCCGACGTACGAGGCACGCTCGGCGGCGTTTTTTGCCCGAACCCGGCACGGGGCTTGCGAACGTCCGGGGATTTCTCCCACACCAAAGAGCCCAGCCCCCAAAACTATAGGCAGCCCTCGGCCCCCACTGCCGCCGCTTCCACGGCACCACTAAGACTGGGGCTGCGGTCTCACCTGTGCTACCTATGCCCCGACGTACGAGGCACGCTCGGCAGCGTTTTTTGCCCGAACCCAGCTCGGGGCTTGCGAACGTCCGGGGATTTCTCCACGCCAAAGAGCCCACCCCCCAAAACTATAGCCAGCCCTGTGCACCCACTGCCGCCGCTTCCACGGCACCACAGAGACTGGGGCTGCGGTCGCAGCTGTGCTGCCTATGCCCCGACGTACGAGGCACGCTCGGCGGCGTTTTTTGCCCGAACCCAGCACGGGGCTTGCGAACGTCCGGGGATTTCTCCCACACCAAAGAGGCCACCCCCCAAAACTATATCCAGCCCTCGGCCCCCACTGCCGCCGCTTCCACGGCACCACAGAGACTGGGGCTGCGGTCTCACCTGTGCTACCTATGCCCCGACGTACGAGGCACGCTCGGCAGCGTTTTTTGCCCGAACCCGGCACGGGGCTTGCGAACGTCCGGGGATTTCTCCCACGCCAAAGAGGCCACCCCCCAAAACTATAGGCAGCCCTGTGCCCCCACTGCCGCCGCTTCCACGGCACCACAGAGACTGGGGCTGCGGTCGCACGTGTGCTGCCTATGCCCCGACGTACGAGGCACGCTCGGCGGCGTTTTTTGCCCGAACCCGGCACGGGGCTTGCGAACGTCCGGGGATTTCTCCCACACCAAAGAGCCCACCCCCCAAAACTATAGGCAGCCCTCGGCCCCCACTGCCGCCGCTTCCACGGCACCACAGAGACTGGGGCTGCGGTCTCACCTGTGCTACCTATGCCCCGACGTACGAGGCACGCTCGGCGGCGTTTTTTGCCCGAACCCGGCTCGGGGCTTGCGAACGTCCGGGGATTTCTCCCACACCAAAGAGCCCAGCCCCCAAAACTATATCCAGCCCTCGGTCCCCACTGCCGCCGCTTCCACGGCACCACAGAGACTGGGGCTGCGGTCGCACCTGTGCTGCCTATGCCCCGACGTACGAGGCACGCTCGGCGGCGTTTTTTGCCCGAACCCGGCACGGGGCTTGCGAACGTCCGGGAATTTCTCCCGCGCCAAAGAGCCCAGCCCCCAAAACTATAGCCAGCCCTGTGCACCCACTGCCGCCGCTTCCACGGCACCACAGAGACTGGGGCTGCGGTCTCACCTGTGCTGCCTATGCCCCGACGTACGAGGCACGCTCGGCGGCGTTTTTTGCCCGAACCCGGCTCGGGGCTTGCGAACGTCCGGGGATTTCTCCCACGCCAAAGAGCCCAGCCCCCAAAACTAGAGCCAGCCCTCGGCCCCCACTGCCGCCGCTTCCACGGCACCACAGAGACTGGGGCTGCGGTCTCACCTGTGCTGCCTATGCCCCGACGTACGAGGCACGCTCGGCGGCGTTTTTTGCCCGAACCCGGCACGGGGCTTGCGAACGTCCGGGGATTTCTCCCACGCCAAAGAGGCCACCCCCCAAAACTATAGGCAGCCCTGTGCCCCCACTGCCGCCGCTTCCACGGCACCACAGAGACTGGGGCTGCGGTCGCACCTGTGCTGCCTATGCCCCGACGTACGAGGCACGCTCGGCGGCATTTTTTGCCCGAACCCGGCACAGGGCTTGCGAACGTCCGGGGATTTCTCCCACGCCAAAGAGCCCAGCCCCCAAAACTATAGCCAGCCCTCGGCCCCCACTGCCGCCGCTTCCACGGCACCACAGAGACTGGGGCTGCGGTCTCACCTGTGCTGCCTATGCCCCGACGTACGAGGCACGCTCGGCGGCGTTTTTTGCCCGAACCCGGCTCGGGGCTTGCGAACGTCCGGGGATTTCTCCCACGCCAAAGAGCCCACCCCCCAAAACTATAGCCAGCCCTTGGCCCCCACTGCCGCCGCTTCCACGGCACCACAGAGACTGGGGCTGCGGTCTCACCTGTGCTACCTATGCCCCGACGTACGAGGCACGCTCGGCGGTGTTTTTTGCCTGAACCCGGCTCGGGGCTTGCGAACGTCCGGGGATTTCTCCCACACCAAAGAGCCCAGCCCCCAAAACTATATCCAGCCCTCGGTCCCCACTGCCGCCGCTTCCACGGCACCACAGAGACTGGGGCTGCGGTCGCACCTGTGCTGCCTATGCCCCGACGTACGAGGCACGCTCGGCGGCGTTTTTTGCCCGAACCCGGCACGGGGCTTGCGAACGTCCGGGAATTTCTCCCGCGCCAAAGAGCCCAGCCCGCAAAACTATAGGCAGCCCTGTGCACCCACTGCCGCCGCTTCCACGGCACCACAGAGACTGGGGCTGCGGTCTCACCTGTGCTGCCTATGCCCCGACGTACGAGGCACGCTCGGCGGCGTTTTTTGCCCGAACCCGGCACGGGGCTTGCGAACGTCCGGGGATTTCTCCCACGCCAAAGAGCCCAGCCCCCAAAACTAGAGCCAGCCCTCGGCCCCCACTGCCGCCGCTTCCACGGCACCACAGAGACTGGGGCTGCGGTCTCACCTGTGCTGCCTATGCCCCGACGTACGAGGCACGCTCGGCGGCGTTTTTTGCCCGAACCCGGCTCGGGGCTTGCGAACGTCCGGGGATTTCTCCCACGCCAAAGAGGCCACCCCCCAAAACTATAGCCAGCCCTGTGCACCCACTGCCGCCGCTTCCACGGCACCACAGAGACTGGGGCTGCGGTCTCACCTGTGCTGCCTATGCCCCGACGTACGAGGCACGCTCGGCGGCGTTTTTTGCCCGAACCCGGCACGGGGCTTGCGAACGTCCGGGGATTTCTCCCACGCCAAAGAGGCCACCCCCCAAAGCTGTGGCCAGCCCTGTGCACCCACTGCCGCCGCTTCCACGGCACCACAGAGACTGGGGCTGCGGTCGCACGTGTGCTGCCTATGCCCCGACGTACGAGGCACGCTCGGCGGCGTTTTTTGCCCGAACCCGGCTCGGGGCTTGCGAACGTCCGGGGATTTCTCCCACGCCAAAGAGCCCACCCCCCAAAACTATAGGCAGCCCTGTGCACCCACTGCCGCCGCTTCCACGGCACCACAGAGACTGGGGCTGCGGTCGCACCTGTGCTGCCTATGCCCCGACGTACGAGGCACGCTCGGCGGCGTTTTTTGCCCGAACCCGGCACGGGGCTTGCGAACGTCCGGGGATTTCTCCCACGCCAAAGAGGCCACCCCCCAAAACTATAGGCAGCCCTCGGCCCCCACTGCCGCCGCTTCCACGGCACCACAGAGACTGGGGCTGCGGTCTCACCTGTGCTGCCTATGCCCCGACGTATGAGGCACGCTCGGCGGCGTTTTTTGCCCGAACCCGGCTCGGGGCTTGCGAACGTCCGGGGATTTCTCCCACACCAAAGAGCCCAGCCCCCAAAACTAGAGCCAGCCCTCGGCCCCCACTGCCGCCGCTTCCACGGCACCACAGAGACTGGGGCTGCGGTCTCACCTGTGCTGCCTATGCCCCGACGTACGAGGCACGCTCGGCGGCGTTTTTTGCCCGAACCCGGCACGGGGCTTGCGAACGTCCGGGGATTTCTCCCACACCAAAGAGCCCAGCCCCCAAAACTATATCCAGCCCTCGGTCCCCACTGCCGCCGCTTCCACGGCACCACAGAGACTGGGGCTGCGGTCTCACCTGTGCTGCCTATGCCCCGACGTATGAGGCACGCTCGGCGGCGTTTTTTGCCAGAACCCGGCTCGGGGCTTGCGAACGTCCGGGGATTTCTCCCACACCAAAGAGCCCAGCCCCCAAAACTATATCCAGCCCTCGGTCCCCACTGCCGCCGCTTCCACGGCACCACAGAGACTGGGGCTGCGGTCGCACCTGTGCTGCCTATGCCCCGACGTACGAGGCACGCTCGGCGGCGTTTTTTGCCCGAACCCGGCTCGGGGCTTGCGAACGTCCGGGGATTTCTCCCACGCCAAAGAGCCCACCCCCCAAAACTATAGCCAGCCCTCGGCCCCCACTGCCGCCGCTTCCACGGCACCACAGAGACTGGGGCTGTGGTCTCACCTGTGCTACCTATGCCCCGACGTACGAGGCACGCTCGGCGGCGTTTTTTGCCCGAACCCGGCACGGGGCTTGCGAACGTCCGGGGATTTCTCCCACGCCAAAGATGCCACCCCCCAAAGCTGTGGCCAGCCCTGTGCACCCACTGCCGCCGCTTCCACGGCACCACAGAGACTGGGGCTGCGGTCTCACCTGTGCTGCCTATGCCCCGACGTACGAGGCACGCTCGGCGGCGTTTTTTGCCCGAACCCGGCTCGGGGCTTGCGAACGTCCGGGGATTTCTCCCACGCCAAAGAGGCCACCCCCCAAAACTATAGGCAGCCCTGTGCACCCACTGCCGCCGCTTCCACGGCACCACAGAGACTGGGGCTGCGGTCTCACCTGTGCTACCTATGCCCCGACGTACGAGGCACGCTCGGCGGCGTTTTTTGCCCGAACCCGGCTCGGGGCTTGCGAACGTCCGGGGTTTTCTCCCACGCCAAAGAGGCCACCCCCCAAAGCTGTGGCCAGCCCTGTGCACCCACTGCCGCCGCTTCCACGGCACCACAGAGACTGGGGCTGCGGTCTCACGTGTGCTGCCTATGCCCCGACGTACGAGGCACGCTCGGCGGCGTTTTTTGCCCGAACCCGGCTCGGGGCTTGCGAACGTCCGGGGATTTCTCCCACGCCAAAGAGCCCAGCCCCCAAAACTATAGGCAGCCCTGTGCACCCACTGCCGCCGCTTCCACGGCACCACAGAGACTGGGGCTGCGGTCGCACCTGTGCTGCCTATGCCCCGACGTACGAGGCACGCTCGGCGGCGTTTTTTGCCCGAACCCGGCACGGGGCTTGCGAACGTCCGGGGATTTCTCCCACGCCAAAGAGCCCAGCCCCCAAAACTATATCTAGCCCTCGGCCCCCACTGCCGCCGCTTCCACGGCACCACAGAGACTGGGGCTGCGGTCGCACCTGTGCTACCTATGCCCCGACGTACGAGGCACGCTCGGCGGCGTTTTTTGCCCGAACCCGGCTCGGGGCTTGCGAACGTCCGGGGATTTCTCCCACGCCAAAGAGGCCACCCCCCAAAACTATAGGCAGCCCTGTGCCCCCACTGCCGCCGCTTCCACGGCACCACAGAGACTGGGGCTGCGGTCTCACCTGTGCTACCTATGCCCCGACGTACGAGGCACGCTCGGCGGCGTTTTTTGCCCGAACCCGGCACGGGGCTTGCGAACGTCCGGGGATTTCTCCCACGCCAAAGAGCCCAGACCCCAAAGCTGTGGCCAGCCCTGTGCCCCCACTGCCGCCGCTTCCACGGCACCACAGAGACTGGGGCTGCGGTCTCACCTGTGCTACCTATGCCCCGACGTACGAGGCACGCTCGGCAGCGTTTTTTGCCCGAACCCGGCTCGGGGCTTGCGAACGTCCGGGGATTTCTCCACGCCAAAGATCCCACCCCCCAAAACTATAGCCAGCCCTGTGCACCCACTGCCGCCGCTTCCACGGCACCACAGAGACTGGGGCTGCGGTCGCAGCTGTGCTGCCTATGCCCCGACGTACGAGGCACGCTCGGCGGCGTTTTTTGCCCGAACCCAGCACGGGGCTTGCGAACGTCCGGGGATTTCTCCCACGCCAAAGAGCCCAACCCCCAAAACTATATCCAGCCCTCGGCCCCCACTGCCGCCGCTTCCACGGCACCACAGAGACTGGGGCTGCGGTCTCACCTGTGCTACCTATGCCCCGACGTACGAGGCACGCTCGGCAGCGTTTTTTGCCCGAACCCGGCACGGGGCTTGCGAACGTCCGGGGATTTCTCCCACGCCAAAGAGGCCACCCCCCAAAACTATAGGCAGCCCTCGGCCCCCACTGCCGCCGCTTCCACGGCACCACAGAGACTGGGGCTGCGGTCTCACCTGTGCTGCCTATGCCCCGACGTACGAGGCACGCTCGGCGGCGTTTTTTGCCCGAACCCGGCTCGGGGCTTGCGAACGTCCGGGGATTTCTCCCACACCAAAGAGCCCAGCCCCCAAAACTATATCCAGCCCTCGGTCCCCACTGCCGCCGCTTCCACGGCACCACAGAGACTGGGGCTGCGGTCTCACCTGTGCTGCCTATGCCCCGACGTACGAGGCACGCTCGGCGGCGTTTTTTGCCCGAACCCGGCACGGGGCTTGCGAACGTCCGGGGATTTCTCCCACACCAAAGAGCCCAGCCCCCAAAACTATATCCAGCCCTCGGTCCCCACTGCCGCCGCTTCCACGGCACCACAGAGACTGGGGCTGCGGTCGCACCTGTGCTGCCTATGCCCCGACGTACGAGGCACGCTCGGCGGCGTTTTTTGCCCGAACCCGGCACGGGGCTTGCGAACGTCCGGGGATTTCTCCCACGCCAAAGAGGCCACCCCCCAAAACTATAGGCAGCCCTCGGCCCCCACTGCCGCCGCTTCCACGGCACCACAGAGACTGGGGCTGCGGTCTCACCTGTGCTACCTATGCCCCGACGTACGAGGCACGCTCGGCGGCGTTTTTTGCCCGAACCCGGCACGGGGCTTGCGAACGTCCGGGGATTTCTCCCACGCCAAAGATCCCACCCCCCAAAACTATAGCCAGCCCTCGGCCCCCACTGCCGCTGCTTCCACGGCACCACAGAGACTGGGGCTGTGGTCTCACCTGTGCTACCTATGCCCGGACGTATGAGGCACGCTCGGCAGCGTTTTTTGCCCGAACCCGGCACGGGGCTTGCGAACGTCCGGGGATTTCTCCCACGCCAAAGAGGCCACCCCCCAAAACTATAGGCAGCCCTGTTCCCCCACTGCCGCCGCTTCCACGGCACCACAGAGACTGGGGCTGCGGTCGCACCTGTGCTGCCTATGCCCCGACGTACGAGGCACGCTCGGCGGCGTTTTTTGCCCGAACCCGGCACGGGGCTTGCGAACGTCCGGGGATTTCTCCCACACCAAAGAGCCCAGCCCCCAAAACTATAGGCAGCCCTCGGCCCCCACTGCCGCCGCTTCCACGGCACCACTAAGACTGGGGCTGCGGTCTCACCTGTGCTACCTATGCCCCGACGTACGAGGCACGCTCGGCAGCGTTTTTTGCCCGAACCCAGCTCGGGGCTTGCGAACGTCCGGGGATTTCTCCACGCCAAAGAGCCCACCCCCCAAAACTATAGCCAGCCCTGTGCACCCACTGCCGCCGCTTCCACGGCACCACAGAGACTGGGGCTGCGGTCGCAGCTGTGCTACCTATGCCCCGACGTACGAGGCACGCTCGGCGGCGTTTTTTGCCCGAACCCAGCACGGGGCTTGCGAACGTCCGGGGATTTCTCCCACGCCAAAGAGCCCAACCCCCAAAACTATATCCAGCCCTCGGCCCCCACTGCCGCCGCTTCCACGGCACCACAGAGACTGGGGCTGCGGTCTCACCTGTGCTACCTATGCCCCGACGTACGAGGCACGCTCGGCAGCGTTTTTTGCCCGAACCCGGCACGGGGCTTGCGAACGTCCGGGGATTTCTCCCACGCCAAAGAGGCCACCCCCCAAAACTATAGGCAGCCCTGTGCCCCCACTGCCGCCGCTTCCACGGCACCACAGAGACTGGGGCTGCGGTCGCACCTGTGCTGCCTATGCCCCGACGTACGAGGCACGCTCGGCGGCGTTTTTTGCCCGAACCCGGCACGGGGCTTGCGAACGTCCGGGGATTTCTCCCACGCCAAAGAGGCCACCCCCCAAAACTATAGGCAGCCCTCGGCCCCCACTGCCGCCGCTTCCACGGCACCACAGAGACTGGGGCTGCGGTCGCACCTGTGCTGCCTATGCCCCGACGTACGAGGCACGCTCGGCGGCGTTTTTTGCCCGAACCCGGCTCGGGGCTTGCGAACGTCCGGGGATTTCTCCCACGCCAAAGAGGCCACCCCCCAAAACTATAGGCAGCCCTCGGCCCCCACTGCCGCCGCTTCCACGGCACCACAGAGACTGGGGCTGCGGTCTCACCTGTGCTACCTATGCCCCGACGTACGAGGCACGCTCGGCGGCGTTTTTTGCCCGAACCCGGCACGGGGCTTGCGAACGTCCGGGGATTTCTCCCACGCCAAAGAGCCCAGCCCCCAAAACTATATCCAGCCCTCGGTCCCCACTGCCGCCGCTTCCACGGCACCACAGAGACTGGGGCTGCGGTCTCACCTGTGCTGCCTATGCCCCGACGTATGAGGCACGCTCGGCGGCGTTTTTTGCCAGAACCCGGCTCGGGGCTTGCGAACGTCCGGGGATTTCTCCCACACCAAAGAGCCCAGCCCCCAAAACTATATCCAGCCCTCGGTCCCCACTGCCGCCGCTTCCACGGCACCACAGAGACTGGGGCTGCGGTCGCACCTGTGCTGCCTATGCCCCGACGTACGAGGCACGCTCGGCGGCGTGTTTTGCCCGAACCCGGCACGGGGCTTGCGAACGTCCGGGAATTTCTCCCGCGCCAAAGAGCCCAGCCCGCAAAACTATAGGCAGCCCTGTGCACCCACTGCCGCCGCTTCCACGGCACCACAGAGACTGGGGCTGCGGTCTCACCTGTGCTGCCTATGCCCCGACGTACGAGGCACGCTCGGCGGCGTTTTTTGCCCGAACCCGGCTCGGGGCTTGCGAACGTCCGGGGATTTCTCCCACGCCAAAGAGCCCAGCCCCCAAAACTAGAGCCAGCCCTCGGCCCCCACTGCCGCCGCTTCCACGGCACCACAGAGACTGGGGCTGCGGTCTCACCTGTGCTGCCTATGCCCCGACGTACGAGGCACGCTCGGCGGCGTTTTTTGCCCGAACCCGGCTCGGGGCTTGCGAACGTCCGGGGATTTCTCCCACGCCAAAGAGGCCACCCCCCAAAACTATAGCCAGCCCTGTGCACCCACTGCCGCCGCTTCCACGGCACCACAGAGACTGGGGCTGCGGTCTCACCTGTGCTACCTATGCCCGGACGTATGAGGCACGCTCGGCAGCGTTTTTTGCCCGAACCCGGCACGGGGCTTGCGAACGTCCGGGGATTTCTCCCACGCCAAAGAGGCCACCCCCCAAAACTATAGGCAGCCCTGTTCCCCCACTGCCGCCGCTTCCACGGCACCACAGAGACTGGGGCTGCGGTCGCACCTGTGCTGCCTATGCCCCGACGTACGAGGCACGCTCGGCGGCGTTTTTTGCCCGAACCCGGCACGGGGCTTGCGAACGTCCGGGGATTTCTCCCACACCAAAGAGCCCAGCCCCCAAAACTATAGGCAGCCCTCGGCCCCCACTGCCGCCGCTTCCACGGCACCACTAAGACTGGGGCTGCGGTCTCACCTGTGCTACCTATGCCCCGACGTACGAGGCACGCTCGGCAGCGTTTTTTGCCCGAACCCAGCTCGGGGCTTGCGAACGTCCGGGGATTTCTCCACGCCAAAGAGCCCACCCCCCAAAACTATAGCCAGCCCTGTGCACCCACTGCCGCCGCTTCCACGGCACCACAGAGACTGGGGCTGCGGTCGCAGCTGTGCTGCCTATGCCCCGACGTACGAGGCACGCTCGGCGGCGTTTTTTGCCCGAACCCAGCACGGGGCTTGCGAACGTCCGGGGATTTCTCCCACACCAAAGAGGCCACCCCCCAAAACTATATCCAGCCCTCGGCCCCCACTGCCGCCGCTTCCACGGCACCACAGAGACTGGGGCTGCGGTCTCACCTGTGCTACCTATGCCCCGACGTACGAGGCACGCTCGGCAGCGTTTTTTGCCCGAACCCGGCACGGGGCTTGCGAACGTCCGGGGATTTCTCCCACGCCAAAGAGGCCACCCCCCAAAACTATAGGCAGCCCTGTGCCCCCACTGCCGCCGCTTCCACGGCACCACAGAGACTGGGGCTGCGGTCGCACCTGTGCTGCCTATGCCCCGACGTACGAGGCACGCTCGGCGGCGTTTTTTGCCCGAACCCGGCACGGGGCTTGCGAACGTCCGGGGATTTCTCCCACACCAAAGAGCCCACCCCCCAAAACTATAGGCAGCCCTCGGCCCCCACTGCCGCCGCTTCCACGGCACCACAGAGACTGGGGCTGCGGTCTCACCTGTGCTACCTATGCCCCGACGTACGAGGCACGCTCGGCGGCGTTTTTTGCCCGAACCCGGCTCGGGGCCTGCGAACGTCCGGGGATTTCTCCCACACCAAAGAGCCCAGCCCCCAAAACTATATCCAGCCCTCGGTCCCCACTGCCGCCGCTTCCACGGCACCACAGAGACTGGGGCTGCGGTCGCACCTGTGCTGCCTATGCCCCGACGTACGAGGCACGCTCGGCGGCGTTTTTTGCCCGAACCCGGCACGGGGCTTGCGAACGTCCGGGAATTTCTCCCGCGCCAAAGAGCCCAGCCCCCAAAACTATAGCCAGCCCTGTGCACCCACTGCCGCCGCTTCCACGGCACCACAGAGACTGGGGCTGCGGTCTCACCTGTGCTGCCTATGCCCCGACGTACGAGGCACGCTCGGCGGCGTTTTTTGCCCGAACCCGGCTCGGGGCTTGCGAACGTCCGGGGATTTCTCCCACGCCAAAGAGCCCAGCCCCCAAAACTAGAGCCAGCCCTCGGCCCCCACTGCCGCCGCTTCCACGGCACCACAGAGACTGGGGCTGCGGTCTCACCTGTGCTGCCTATGCCCCGACGTACGAGGCACGCTCGGCGGCGTTTTTTGCCCGAACCCGGCTCGGGGCTTGCGAACGTCCGGGGATTTCTCCCACGCCAAAGAGGCCACCCCCCAAAACTATAGGCAGCCCTGTGCCCCCACTGCCGCCGCTTCCACGGCACCACAGAGACTGGGGCTGCGGTCGCACCTGTGCTGCCTATGCCCCGACGTACGAGGCACGCTCGGCGGCATTTTTTGCCCGAACCCGGCACAGGGCTTGCGAACGTCCGGGGATTTCTCCCACGCCAAAGAGCCCAGCCCCCAAAACTATAGCCAGCCCTCGGCCCCCACTGCCGCCGCTTCCACGGCACCACAGAGACTGGGGCTGCGGTCTCACCTGTGCTGCCTATGCCCCGACGTACGAGGCACGCTCGGCGGCGTTTTTTGCCCGAACCCGGCTCGGGGCTTGCGAACGTCCGGGGATTTCTCCCACGCCAAAGAGCCCACCCCCCAAAACTATAGCCAGCCCTTGGCCCCCACTGCCGCCGCTTCCACGGCACCACAGAGACTGGGGCTGCGGTCTCACCTGTGCTACCTATGCCCCGACGTACGAGGCACGCTCGGCGGCGTTTTTTGCCCGAACCCGGCACGGGGCTTGCGAACGTCCGGGGATTTCTCCCACGCCAAAGAGGCCACCCCCCAAAGCTGTGGCCAGCCCTGTGCACCCACTGCCGCCGCTTCCACGGCACCACAGAGACTGGGGCTGCGGTCGCACCTGTGCTGCCTATGCCCCGACGTACGAGGCACGCTCGGCGGCGTTTTTTTGCCCGAACCCGGCTCGGGGCTTGCGAACGTCCGGGGATTTCTCCCACGCCAAAGAGGCCACCCCCCAAAACTATAGGCAGCCCTCGGCCCCCACTGCCGCCGCTTCCACGGCACCACAGAGACTGGGGCTGCGGTCGCACCTGTGCTGCCTATGCCCCGACGTACGAGGCACGCTCGGCGGCGTTTTTTGCCCGAACCCGGCACGGGGCTTGCGAACGTCCGGGGATTTCTCCCACGCCAAAGAGCCCAGCCCCCAAAACTATAGCCAGCCCTCGGCCCCCACTGCCGCCGATTCCACGGCACCACAGAGACTGGGGCTGTGGTCTCACCTGTGCTACCTATGCCCCGACGTACGAGGCACGCTCGGCGGCGTTTTTTGCCCGAACCCGGCTCGGGGCTTGCGAACGTCCGGGGATTTCTCCCACGCCAAAGAGCCCACCCCCCAAAGCTGTGGCCAGCCCTGTGCACCCACTGCCGCCGCTTCCACGGCACCACAGAGACTGGGGCTGCGGTCTCACCTGTGCTACCTATGCCCCGACGTACGAGGCACGCTCGGCGGCGTTTTTTGCCCGAACCCGGCTCGGGGCTTGCGAACGTCCGGGGATTTCTCCACGCCAAAGAGCCCAGCCCCCAAAACTATAGCCAGCCCTGTGCACCCACTGCCGCCGCTTCCACGGCACCACAGAGACTGGGGCTGCGGTCGCAGCTGTGCTGCCTATGCCCCGACGTACGAGGCACGCTCGGCGGCGTTTTTTGCCCGAACCCGGCACGGGGCTTGCGAACGTCCGGGGATTTCTCCCACACCAAAGAGGCCACCCCCCAAAACTATATCCAGCCCTCGGCCCCCACTGCCGCCGCTTCCACGGCACCACAGAGACTGGGGCTGCGGTCTCACCTGTGCTACCTATGCCCCGACGTACGAGGCACGCTCGGCGGCGTTTTTTGCCCGAACCCGGCCCGGGGCTTGCGAACGTCCGGGGATTTCTCCCACGCCAAAGAGGCCACCCCCCAAAACTATAGGCAGCCCTGTGCCCCCACTGCCGCCGCTTCCACGGCACCACAGAGACTGGGGCTGCGGTCGCACCTGTGCTGCCTATGCCCCGACGTACGAGGCACGCTCGGCGGCGTTTTTTGCCCGAACCCGGCTCGGGGCTTGCGAACGTCCGGGGATTTCTCCCACGCCAAAGAGGCCACCCCCCAAAACTATAGGCAGCCCTCGGCCCCCACTGCCGCCGCTTCCACGGCACCACAGAGACTGGGGCTGCGGTCTCACCTGTGCTGCCTATGCCCCGACGTACGAGGCACGCTCGGCGGCGTTTTTTTGCCCGAACCCGGCTCGGGGCTTGCGAACGTCCGGGGATTTCTCCCACGCCAAAGAGGCCACCCCCCAAAACTATAGGCAGCCCTGTGCCCCCACTGCCGCCGCTTCCACGGCACCACAGAGACTGGGGCTGCGGTCTCACCTGTGCTACCTATGCCCCGACGTACGAGGCACGCTCGGCGGCGTTTTTTGCCCGAACCCGGCACGGGGCTTGCGAACGTCCGGGGATTTCTCCCACGCCAAAGAGCCCAGCCCCCAAAACTATATCCAGCCCTCGGTCCCCACTGCCGCCGCTTCCACGGCACCACAGAGACTGGGGCTGCGGTCTCACCTGTGCTGCCTATGCCCCGACGTATGAGGCACGCTCGGCGGCGTTTTTTGCCAGAACCCGGCTCGGGGCTTGCGAACGTCCGGGGATTTCTCCCACACCAAAGAGCCCAGCCCCCAAAACTATATCCAGCCCTCGGTCCCCACTGCCGCCGCTTCCACGGCACCACAGAGACTGGGGCTGCGGTCGCACCTGTGCTGCCTATGCCCCGACGTACGAGGCACGCTCGGCGGCGTTTTTTGCCCGAACCCGGCACGGGGCTTGCGAACGTCCGGGAATTTCTCCCGCGCCAAAGAGCCCAGCCCGCAAAACTATAGGCAGCCCTGTGCACCCACTGCCGCCGCTTCCACGGCACCACAGAGACTGGGGCTGCGGTCTCACCTGTGCTGCCTATGCCCCGACGTACGAGGCACGCTCGGCGGCGTTTTTTGCCCGAACCCGGCACGGGGCTTGCGAACGTCCGGGGATTTCTCCCACGCCAAAGAGCCCAGCCCCCAAAACTAGAGCCAGCCCTCGGCCCCCACTGCCGCCGCTTCCACGGCACCACAGAGACTGGGGCTGCGGTCTCACCTGTGCTGCCTATGCCCCGACGTACGAGGCACGCTCGGCGGCGTTTTTTGCCCGAACCCGGCTCGGGGCTTGCGAACGTCCGGGGATTTCTCCCACGCCAAAGAGGCCACCCCCCAAAACTATAGCCAGCCCTGTGCACCCACTGCCGCCGCTTCCACGGCACCACAGAGACTGGGGCTGCGGTCTCACCTGTGCTGCCTATGCCCCGACGTACGAGGCACGCTCGGCGGCGTTTTTTGCCCGAACCCGGCACGGGGCTTGCGAACGTCCGGGGATTTCTCCCACGCCAAAGAGGCCACCCCCCAAAGCTGTGGCCAGCCCTGTGCACCCACTGCCGCCGCTTCCACGGCACCACAGAGACTGGGGCTGCGGTCGCACGTGTGCTGCCTATGCCCCGACGTACGAGGCACGCTCGGCGGCGTTTTTTGCCCGAACCCGGCTCGGGGCTTGCGAACGTCCGGGGATTTCTCCCACGCCAAAGAGCCCACCCCCCAAAACTATAGGCAGCCCTGTGCACCCACTGCCGCCGCTTCCACGGCACCACAGAGACTGGGGCTGCGGTCGCACCTGTGCTGCCTATGCCCCGACGTACGAGGCACGCTCGGCGGCGTTTTTTGCCCGAACCCGGCACGGGGCTTGCGAACGTCCGGGGATTTCTCCCACGCCAAAGAGGCCACCCCCCAAAACTATAGGCAGCCCTCGGCCCCCACTGCCGCCGCTTCCACGGCACCACAGAGACTGGGGCTGCGGTCTCACCTGTGCTGCCTATGCCCCGACGTATGAGGCACGCTCGGCGGCGTTTTTTGCCCGAACCCGGCTCGGGGCTTGCGAACGTCCGGGGATTTCTCCCACACCAAAGAGCCCAGCCCCCAAAACTAGAGCCAGCCCTCGGCCCCCACTGCCGCCGCTTCCACGGCACCACAGAGACTGGGGCTGCGGTCTCACCTGTGCTGCCTATGCCCCGACGTACGAGGCACGCTCGGCGGCGTTTTTTGCCCGAACCCGGCACGGGGCTTGCGAACGTCCGGGGATTTCTCCCACACCAAAGAGCCCAGCCCCCAAAACTATATCCAGCCCTCGGTCCCCACTGCCGCCGCTTCCACGGCACCACAGAGACTGGGGCTGCGGTCTCACCTGTGCTGCCTATGCCCCGACGTATGAGGCACGCTCGGCGGCGTTTTTTGCCAGAACCCGGCTCGGGGCTTGCGAACGTCCGGGGATTTCTCCCACACCAAAGAGCCCAGCCCCCAAAACTATATCCAGCCCTCGGTCCCCACTGCCGCCGCTTCCACGGCACCACAGAGACTGGGGCTGCGGTCGCACCTGTGCTGCCTATGCCCTGACGTACGAGGCACGCTCGGCGGCGTTTTTTGCCCGAACCCGGCTCGGGGCTTGCGAACGTCCGGGGATTTCTCCCACGCCAAAGAGCCCACCCCCCAAAACTATAGCCAGCCCTCGGCCCCCACTGCCGCCGCTTCCACGGCACCACAGAGACTGGGGCTGTGGTCTCACCTGTGCTACCTATGCCCCGACGTACGAGGCACGCTCGGCGGCGTTTTTTGCCCGAACCCGGCACGGGGCTTGCGAACGTCCGGGGATTTCTCCCACGCCAAAGATGCCACCCCCCAAAGCTGTGGCCAGCCCTGTGCACCCACTGCCGCCGCTTCCACGGCACCACAGAGACTGGGGCTGCGGTCTCACCTGTGCTGCCTATGCCCCGACGTACGAGGCACGCTCGGCGGCGTTTTTTGCCCGAACCCGGCTCGGGGCTTGCGAACGTCCGGGGATTTCTCCCACGCCAAAGAGGCCACCCCCCAAAACTATAGGCAGCCCTGTGCACCCACTGCCGCCGCTTCCACGGCACCACAGAGACTGGGGCTGCGGTCTCACCTGTGCTACCTATGCCCCGACGTACGAGGCACGCTCGGCGGCGTTTTTTGCCCGAACCCGGCTCGGGGCTTGCGAACGTCCGGGGTTTTCTCCCACGCCAAAGAGGCCACCCCCCAAAGCTGTGGCCAGCCCTGTGCACCCACTGCCGCCGCTTCCACGGCACCACAGAGACTGGGGCTGCGGTCGCACGTGTGCTGCCTATGCCCCGACGTACGAGGCACGCTCGGCGGCGTTTTTTGCCCGAACCCGGCTCGGGGCTTGCGAACGTCCGGGGATTTCTCCCACGCCAAAGAGCCCAGCCCCCAAAACTATAGGCAGCCCTGTGCACCCACTGCCGCCGCTTCCACGGCACCACAGAGACTGGGGCTGCGGTCGCACCTGTGCTGCCTATGCCCCGACGTACGAGGCACGCTCGGCGGCGTTTTTTGCCCGAACCCGGCACGGGGCTTGCGAACGTCCGGGGATTTCTCCCACGCCAAAGAGCCCAGCCCCCAAAACTATATCTAGCCCTCGGCCCCCACTGCCGCCGCTTCCACGGCACCACAGAGACTGGGGCTGCGGTCGCACCTGTGCTACCTATGCCCCGACGTACGAGGCACGCTCGGCGGCGTTTTTTGCCCGAACCCGGCTCGGGGCTTGCGAACGTCCGGGGATTTCTCCCACGCCAAAGAGGCCACCCCCCAAAACTATAGGCAGCCCTGTGCCCCCACTGCCGCCGCTTCCACGGCACCACAGAGACTGGGGCTGCGGTCTCACCTGTGCTACCTATGCCCCGACGTACGAGGCACGCTCGGCGGCGTTTTTTGCCCGAACCCGGCACGGGGCTTGCGAACGTCCGGGGATTTCTCCCACGCCAAAGAGCCCAGACCCCAAAGCTGTGGCCAGCCCTGTGCCCCCACTGCCGCCGCTTCCACGGCACCACAGAGACTGGGGCTGCGGTCTCACCTGTGCTACCTATGCCCCGACGTACGAGGCACGCTCGGCAGCGTTTTTTGCCCGAACCCGGCTCGGGGCTTGCGAACGTCCGGGGATTTCTCCACGCCAAAGATCCCACCCCCCAAAACTATAGCCAGCCCTGTGCACCCACTGCCGCCGCTTCCACGGCACCACAGAGACTGGGGCTGCGGTCGCAGCTGTGCTGCCTATGCCCCGACGTACGAGGCACGCTCGGCGGCGTTTTTTGCCCGAACCCAGCACGGGGCTTGCGAACGTCCGGGGATTTCTCCCACGCCAAAGAGCCCAACCCCCAAAACTATATCCAGCCCTCGGCCCCCACTGCCGCCGCTTCCACGGCACCACAGAGACTGGGGCTGCGGTCTCACCTGTGCTACCTATGCCCCGACGTACGAGGCACGCTCGGCAGCGTTTTTTGCCCGAACCCGGCACGGGGCTTGCGAACGTCCGGGGATTTCTCCCACGCCAAAGAGGCCACCCCCCAAAACTATAGGCAGCCCTCGGCCCCCACTGCCGCCGCTTCCACGGCACCACAGAGACTGGGGCTGCGGTCTCACCTGTGCTGCCTATGCCCCGACGTACGAGGCACGCTCGGCGGCGTTTTTTGCCCGAACCCGGCTCGGGGCTTGCGAACGTCCGGGGATTTCTCCCACACCAAAGAGCCCAGCCCCCAAAACTATATCCAGCCCTCGGTCCCCACTGCCGCCGCTTCCACGGCACCACAGAGACTGGGGCTGCGGTCTCACCTGTGCTGCCTATGCCCCGACGTACGAGGCACGCTCGGCGGCGTTTTTTGCCCGAACCCGGCACGGGGCTTGCGAACGTCCGGGGATTTCTCCCACACCAAAGAGCCCAGCCCCCAAAACTATATCCAGCCCTCGGTCCCCACTGCCGCCGCTTCCACGGCACCACAGAGACTGGGGCTGCGGTCGCACCTGTGCTGCCTATGCCCCGACGTACGAGGCACGCTCGGCGGCGTTTTTTGCCCGAACCCGGCACGGGGCTTGCGAACGTCCGGGGATTTCTCCCACGCCAAAGAGCCCAGCCCCCAAAACTATAGCCAGCCCTCGGCCCCCACTGCCGCCGCTTCCACGGCACCACAGAGACTGGGGCTGTGGTCTCACCTGTGCTACCTATGCCCCGACGTACGAGGCACGCTCGGCGGCGTTTTTTGCCCGAACCCGGCACGGGGCTTGCGAACGTCCGGGGATTTCTCCCACGCCAAAGAGCCCAGCCCACAAAGCTGTGGCCAGCCATGTGCACCCACTGCCGCCGCTTCCACGGCACCACAGAGACTGGGGCTGCGGTCGCACCTGTGCTGCCTATGCCCCGACGTACGAGGCACGCTCGGCGGCGTTTTTTGCCCGAACCCGGCTCGGGGCTTGCGAACGTCCGGGGATTTCTCCCACGCCAAAGAGGCCACCCCCCAAAGCTGTGGCCAGCCCTCGGCCCACACTGCCGCCGCTTCCACGGCACCACAGAGACTGGGGCTGCGGTCGCACCTGTGCTGCCTATGCCCCGACGTACGAGGCACGCTCGGCGGCGTTTTTTGCCCGAACCCGGCACGGGGCTTGCGAACGTCCGGGGATTTCTCCCACGCCAAAGAGGCCACCCCCCAAAGCTGTGGCCAGCCCTGTGCACCCACTGCCGCCGCTTCCACGGCACCACAGAGACTGGGGCTGCGGTCTCACCTGTGCTACCTATGCCCCGACGTACGAGGCACGCTCGGCGGCGTTTTTTGCCCGAACCCGGCTCGGGGCTTGCGAACGTCCGGGGTTTTCTCCCACGCCAAAGAGGCCACCCCCCAAAGCTGTGGCCAGCCCTGTGCACCCACTGCCGCCGCTTCCACGGCACCACAGAGACTGGGGCTGCGGTCGCACGTGTGCTGCCTATGCCCCGACGTACGAGGCACGCTCGGCGGCGTTTTTTGCCCGAACCCGGCTCGGGGCTTGCGAACGTCCGGGGATTTCTCCCACGCCAAAGATCCCACCCCCCAAAACTATAGGCAGCCCTGTGCACCCACTGCCGCCGCTTCCACGGCACCACAGAGACTGGGGCTGCGGTCGCACCTGTGCTGCCTATGCCCCGACGTACGAGGCACGCTCGGCGGCGTTTTTTGCCCGAACCCGGCACGGGGCTTGCGAACGTCCGGGGATTTCTCCCACGCCAAAGAGCCCAGCCCCCAAAACTATATCTAGCCCTCGGCCCCCACTGCCGCCGCTTCCACGGCACCACAGAGACTGGGGCTGCGGTCTCACCTGTGCTACCTATGCCCCGACGTACGAGGCACGCTCGGCGGCGTTTTTTGCCCGAACCCGGCACGGGGCTTGCGAACGTCCGGGGATTTCTCCCACACCAAAGAGGCCACCCCCCAAAACTATATCCAGCCCTGTGCCCCCACTGCCGCCGCTTCCACGGCACCACAGAGACTGGGGCTGCGGTCTCACCTGTGCTACCTATGCCCCGACGTACGAGGCACGCTCGGCGGCGTTTTTTGCCCGAACCCGGCACGGGGCTTGCGAACGTCCGGGGATTTCTCCAACGCCAAAGAGCCCAGCCCCCAAAACTATAGCCAGCCCTGTGCCCCCACTGCCGCCGCTTCCACGGCACCACAGAGACTGGGGCTGCGGTCTCACCTGTGCTACCTATGCCCCGACGTATGAGGCACGCTCGGCAGCGTTTTTTGCCCAAACCCGGCACGGGGCTTGCGAACGTCCGGGGATTTCTCCCACGCCAAAGATCCCACCCCCCAAAACTATAGGCAGCCCTGTGCACCCACTGCCGCCGCTTGCACGGCAGCACAGAGACTGGGGCTGCGGTCGCACCTGTGCTGCCTATGCCCCGACGTACGAGGCACGCTCGGCGGCGTTTTTTGCCCGAACCTGGCTCGGGCCTTGCGAACGTCCGGGGATTTCTCCCACGCCAAAGATCCCACCCCCCAAAACTATAGCCAGCCCTCGGCCCCCACTGCCGCCGCTTCCACGGCACCACAGAGACTGGGGCTGCGGTCTCACCTGTGCTACCTATGCCCCGACGTACGAGGCACGCTCGGCGGCGTTTTTTGCCCGAACCCGGCACGGGGCTTGCGAACGTCCGGGGATTTCTCCCACGCCAAAGAGCCCAGACCCCAAAACTATATCCAGCCCTGTGCCCCCACTGCCGCCGCTTCCACGGCACCACAGAGACTGGGGCTGCGGTCTCACCTGTGCTAACTATGCCCCGACGTATGAGGCACGCTCGGCGGCGTTTTTTGCCCGAACCTGGCTCGGGCCTTGCGAACGTCCGGGGATTTCTCCCACGCCAAAGATCCCACCCCCCAAAACTATAGCCAGCCCTCGGCCCCCACTGCCGCCGCTTCCACGGCACCACAGAGACTGGGGCTGCGGTCTCACCTGTGCTACCTATGCCCCGACGTACGAGGCACGCTCAGCGGCGTTTTTTGCCCGAACCCGGCTCGGGGCTTGCGAACATCCGGGGATTTCTCCCACGCCAAAGAGCCCACCCCCCAAAACTATAGGCAGCCCTGTGCACCCACTGCCGCCGCTTCCACGGCACCACAGAGACTGGGGCTGCGGTCGCACCTGTGCTGCCTATGCCCCGACGTACGAGGCACGCTCGGCGGCGTTTTTTGCCCGAACCCGGCTCGGGGCTTGCGAACGTCCGGGGATTTCTCCCACGCCAAAGAGCCCACCCCCCAAAACTATAGGCAGCCCTGTGCACCCACTGCCGCCGCTTCCACGGCACCACAGAGACTGGGGCTGCGGTCTCACCTGTGCTACCTATGCCCCGACGTATGAGGCACGCTCGGCGGCGTTTTTTGCCCGAACCCGGCACGGGGCTTGCGAACGTCCGGGGATTTCTCCCACGCCAAAGAGCCCACCCCCCAAAACTATAGCCAGCCCTCGGCCCCCACTGCCGCCGCTTCCACGGCACCACAGAGACTGGGGCTGCGGTCTCACCTGTGCTGCCTATGCCCCGACGTACGAGGCACGCTCGGCAGCGTTTTTTGCCCGAACCCGGCACGGGGCTTGCGAACGTCCGGGGATTTCTCCCACGCCAAAGAGGCCACCCCCCAAAGCTGTGGCCAGCCCTGTGCACCCACAGCCGCCGCTTCCACGGCACCACAGAGACTGGGGCTGCGGTCGCACCTGTGCTGCCTATGCCCCGACGTACGAGGCACGCTCGGCGGCGTTTTTTGCCCGAACCCGGCTCGGGGCTTGCGAACGTCCGGGGATTTCTCCCACGCCAAAGAGGCCACCCCCCAAAACTATAGCCAGCCCTGTGCACCCACTGCCGCCGCTTCCACGGCACCACAGAGACTGGGGCTGCGGTCTCACCTGTGCTACCTATGCCCCGACGTACGAGGCACGCTCGGCGGCGTTTTTTGCCCGAACCCGGCTCGGGGCTTGCTAACGTCCGGGGATTTCTCCCACGCCAAAGATCCCACCCCCCAAAACTATAGCCAGCCCTGTGCACCCACTGCCGCCGCTTCCACGGCACCACAGAGACTGGGGCTGCGGTCGCACCTGTGCTGCCTATGCCCCGACGTACGAGGCACGCTCGGCGGCGTTTTTTGCCCGAACCCGGCACGGGGCTTGCGAACGTCCGGGGATTTCTCCCACGCCAAAGAGCCCAGCCCCCAAAACTATATCCAGCCCTGTGCCCCCACTGCCGCCGCTTCCACGGCACCACAGAGACTGGGGCTGCGGTCTCACCTGTGCTACCTATGCCCCGACGTACGAGGCACGCTCGGCGGCGTTTTTTGCCCGAACCCGGCTCGGGGCTTGCGAACGTCCGGGGATTTCTCCCACGCCAAAGAGCCCACCCCCCAAAGCTGTGGCCAGCCCTGTGCACCCACTGCCGCCGCTTCCACGGCACCACAGAGACTGGGGCTGCGGTCTCACCTGTGCTACCTATGCCCCGACGTACGAGGCACGCTCGGCGGCGTTTTTTGCCCAACCCGGCTCGGGGCTTGCGAACGTCCGGGGATTTCTCCCACGCCAAAGAGGCCACCCCCCAAAACTATAGGCAGCCCTGTGCCCCCACTGCCGCCGCTTCCACGGCACCCACAGAGACTGGGGCTGCGGTCTCACCTGTGCTGCCTATGCCCCGACGTACGAGGCACGCTCGGCGGCGTTTTTTGCCCGAACCCGGCACGGGGCTTGCGAACGTCCGGGGATTTCTCCCACACCAAAGATCCCACCCCCCAAAACTATAGCCAGCCCTCGGCCCCCACTGCCGCCGCTTCCACGGCACCACAGAGACTGGGGCTGCGGTCTCACCTGTGCTACCTATGCCCCGACGTACGAGGCACGCTCGGCGGCGTTTTTTGCCCGAACCCGGCACGGGGCTTGCGAACGTCCGGGGATTTCTCCCACGCCAAAGAGCCCAGACCCCAAAGCTGTGGCCAGCCCTGTGCCCCCACTGCCGCCGCTTCCACGGCACCACAGAGACTGGGGCTGCGGTCTCACCTGTGCTGCCTATGCCCCGACGTACGAGGCACGCTCGGCAGCGTTTTTTGCCCGAACCCGGCTCGGGGCTTGCGAACGTCCGGGGATTTCTCCACGCCAAAGATCCCACCCCCCAAAACTATAGCCAGCCCTGTGCACCCACTGCCGCCGCTTCCACGGCACCACAGAGACTGGGGCTGCGGTCGCAGCTGTGCTGCCTATGCCCCGACGTACGAGGCACGCTCGGCGGCGTTTTTTGCCCGAACCCAGCACGGGGCTTGCGAACGTCCGGGGATTTCTCCCACGCCAAAGAGCCCAACCCCCAAAACTATATCCAGCCCTCGGCCCCCACTGCCGCCGCTTCCACGGCACCACAGAGACTGGGGCTGCGGTCTCACCTGTGCTACCTATGCCCCGACGTACGAGGCACGCTCGGCAGCGTTTTTTGCCCGAACCCGGCACGGGGCTTGCGAACGTCCGGGGATTTCTCCCACGCCAAAGAGGCCACCCCCCAAAACTATAGGCAGCCCTGTGCCCCCACTGCCGCCGCTTCCACGGCACCACAGAGACTGGGGCTGCGGTCTCACCTGTGCTGCCTATGCCCCGACGTACGAGGCACGCTCGGCGGCGTTTTTTGCCCGAACCCGGCACGGGGCTTGCGAACGTCCGGGGATTTCTCCCACGCCAAAGAGCCCAGCCCCCAAAACTATATCCAGCCCTCGGTCCCCACTGCCGCCGCTTCCACGGCACCACAGAGACTGGGGCTGCGGTCTCACCTGTGCTGCCTATGCCCCGACGTATGAGGCACGCTCGGCGGCGTTTTTTGCCAGAACCCGGCTCGGGGCTTGCGAACGTCCGGGGATTTCTCCCACACCAAAGAGCCCAGCCCCCAAAACTATAGCCAGCCCTCGGTCCCCACTGCCGCCGCTTCCACGGCACCACAGAGACTGGGGCTGCGGTCGCACCTGTGCTGCCTATGCCCCGACGTACGAGGCACGCTCGGCGGCGTTTTTTGCCCGAACCCGGCACGGGGCTTGCGAACGTCCGGGAATTTCTCCCGCGCCAAAGAGCCCAGCCCGCAAAACTAGAGCCAGCCCTCGGCCCCCACTGCCGCCGCTTCCACGGCACCACAGAGACTGGGGCTGCGGTCTCACCTGTGCTGCCTATGCCCCGACGTATAAGGCACGCTCGGCAGCGTTTTTTGCCAGAACCCGGCTCGGGGCTTGCGAACGTCCGGGGATTTCTCCCACACCAAAGAGGCCACCCCCCAAAACTATATCCAGCCCTGTGTACCCACTGCCGCCGCTTCCACGGCACCACAGAGACTGGGGCTGCGGTCTCACCTGTGCTGCCTATGCCCCGACGTACGAGGCACGCTCGGCGGCATTTTTTGCCCGAACCCGGCACAGGGCTTGCGAACGTCCGGGGATTTCTCCCACGCCAAAGAGCCCAGCCCCCAAAACTAGAGCCAGCCCTCGGCCCCCACTGCCGCCGCTTCCACGGCACCACAGAGACTGGGGCTGCGGTCTCACCTGTGCTACCTATGCCCCGACGTACGAGGCACGCTCGGCGGCGTTTTTTGCCCGAACCCGGCTCGGGGCTTGCGAACGTCCGGGGATTTCTCCCACGCCAAAGAGGCCACCCCCCAAAACTATAGCCAGCCCTTGGCCCCCACTGCCGCCGCTTCCACGGCACCACAGAGGCTGGGGCTGCGGTCTCACCTGTGCTACCTATGCCCCGACGTACGAGGCACGCTCGGCGGCGTTTTTTGCCCGAACCCGGCACGGGGCTTGCGAACGTCCGGGGATTTCTCCCACGCCAAAGAGGCCACCCCCCAAAGCTGTGGCCAGCCCTGTGCACCCACTGCCGCCGCTTCCACGGCACCACAGAGACTGGGGCTGCGGTCGCACGTGTGCTGCCTATGCCCCGACGTACGAGGCACGCTCGGCGGCGTTTTTTGCCCGAACCCGGCTCGGGGCTTGCGAACGTCCGGGGATTTCTCCCACACCAAAGAGGCCACCCCCCAAAACTATATCCAGCCCTGTGTACCCACTGCCGCCGCTTCCACGGCACCACAGAGACTGGGGCTGCGGTCTCACCTGTGCTGCCTATGCCCCGACGTACGAGGCACGCTCGGCGGCATTTTTTGCCCGAACCCGGCACAGGGCTTGCGAACGTCCGGGGATTTCTCCCACGCCAAAGAGCCCAGCCCCCAAAACTAGAGCCAGCCCTCGGCCCCCACTGCCGCCGCTTCCACGGCACCACAGAGACTGGGGCTGCGGTCTCACCTGTGCTGCCTATGCCCCGACGTACGAGGCACGCTCGGCGGCGTTTTTTGCCCGAACCCGGCTCGGGGCTTGCGTACGTCCGGGGATTTCTCCCACACCAAAGAGGCCACCCCCCAAAACTATAGCCAGCCCTTGGCCCCCACTGCCGCCGCTTCCACGGCACCACAGAGGCTGGGGCTGCGGTCTCACCTGTGCTACCTATGCCCCGACGTACGAGGCACGCTCGGCGGCGTTTTTTGCCCGAACCCGGCACGGGGCTTGCGAACGTCCGGGGATTTCTCCCACGCCAAAGAGGCCACCCCCCAAAGCTGTGGCCAGCCCTGTGCACCCACTGCCGCCGCTTCCACGGCACCACAGAGACTGGGGCTGCGGTCGCACGTGTGCTGCCTATGCCCCGACGTACGAGGCACGCTCGGCGGCGTTTTTTGCCCGAACCCGGCTCGGGGCTTGCGAACGTCCGGGGATTTCTCCCAGGCCAAAGAGCCCAGCCCCAAAACTATAGCCAGCCCTGTGCACCCACTGCCGCCGCTTCCACGGCACCACAGAGACTGGGGCTGCGGTCGCACCTGTGCTGCCTATGCCCCGACGTACGAGGCACGCTCGGCGGCGTTTTTTGCCCGAACCCGGCTCGGGGCTTGCGAACGTCCTGGGATTTCTCCCACGCCAAAGAGGCCACCCCCCAAAACTATATCCAGCCCTCGGCCCCCACTGCCGCCGCTTCCACGGCACCACAGAGACTGGGGCTGCGGTCTCACCTGTGCTACCTATGCCCCGACGTACGAGGCACGCTCGGCGGCGTTTTTTGCCCGAACCCGGCACGGGGCTTGCGAACGTCCGGGGATTTCTCCCACGCCAAAGAGGCCACCCCCCAAAGCTGTGGCCAGCCCTGTGCCCCCACTGCCGCCGCTTCCACGGCACCACAGAGACTGGGGCTGCGGTCTCACCTGTGCTGCCTATGCCCCGACGTACGAGGCACGCTCGGCGGCGTTTTTTGCCCGAACCCGGCACGGGGCTTGCGAACGTCCGGGGATTTCTCCCACACCAAAGATCCCACCCCCCAAAACTATAGCCAGCCCTCGGCCCCCACTGCCGCCGCTTCCACGGCACCACAGAGACTGGGGCTGCGGTCTCACCTGTGCTACCTATGCCCCGACGTACGAGGCACGCTCGGCGGCGTTTTTTGCCCGAACCCGGCACGGGGCTTGCGAACGTCCGGGGATTTCTCCCACGCCAAAGAGCCCAGACCCCAAAGCTGTGGCCAGCCCTCGGCCCCCACTGCCGCCGCTTCCACGGCACCACAGAGACTGGGGCTGCGGTCTCACCTGTGCTACCTATGCCCCGACGTACGAGGCACGCTCGGCAGCGTTTTTTGCCCGAACCCGGCACGGGGCTTGCGAACGTCCAGGGATTTCTCCCACGCCAAAGAGCCCAGACCCCAAAGCTGTGGCCAGCCCTGTGCCCCCACTGCCGCCGCTTCCACGGCACCACAGAGACTGGGGCTGCGGTCTCACCTGTGCTACCTATGCCCCGACGTACGAGGCACGCTCGGCGGCGTTTTTTGCCCGAACCCGGCACGGGGCTTGCGAACGTCCGGGGATTTCTCCCACGCCGAAGAGCCCAGCCCCCAAAACTATATCCAGCCCTGTGCCCCCACTGCCGCCGCTTCCACGGCACCACAGAGACTGGGGCTGCGGTCACACCTGTGCTGCCTATGCCCCGACGTACGAGGCACGCTCGGCGGCGTTTTTTGCCCGAACCCGGCTCGGGGCTTGCGAACGTCCGGGGATTTCTCCCACGCCAAAGAGGCCACCCCCCAAAACTATAGGCAGCCCTGTGCCCACACTGCCGCCGCTTCCACGGCACCACAGAGACTGGGGCTGCGGTCTCACCTGTGCTACCTATGCCCCGACGTATGAGGCACGCTCGGCGGCGTTTTTTGCCCGAACCCGGCACAGGGCTTGCGAACGTCCGGGGATTTCTCCCACGCCAAAGAGCCCAGCCCCCAAAACTGTGGCCAGCCCTGTGCCCCCACTGCCGCCGCTTCCACGGCACCACAGAGACTGGGGCTGCGGACTCACCTGTGCTACCTATGCCCCGACGTACGAGGCACGCTCGGCGGCGTTTTTTGCCCGAACCCGGCACGGGGCTTGCGAACGTCCGGGGATTTCTCCCACGCCAAAGAGGCCACCCCCCAAAACTATATCCAGCCCTCGGCCCCCACTGCCGCCACTTCCACGGCACCACAGAGACTGGGGCTGCGGTCTCACCTGTGCTACCTATGCCCCGACGTATGACGCACGCTCGGCGGCGTTTTTTGCCCGAACCCGGCACGGGGCTTGCGAACGTCCGGGGATTTCTCCCACGCCAAAGAGCCCAGACCCCAAAACTATAGGCAGCCCTGTGCACCCACTGCCGCCGCTTCCACGGCACCACAGAGACTGGGGCTGCGGTCTCACCTGTGCTGCCTATGCCCCGACGTACAAGGCACGCTCGGTGGCGTTTTTTGCCCGAACCCGGCACGGGGCTTGCGAACGTCCGGGGATTTCTCCCACGCCAAAGAGGCCACCCCCCAAAACTATAGCCAGCCCTCGGCCCCCACTGCCGCCGCTTCCACGGCACCACAGAGACTGGGGCTGCGGTCTCACCTGTGCTACCTATTCCCCGACGTACGAGGCACGCTCGGCGGCGTTTTTTGCCCGAACCCGGCACGGGGCTTGCGAACGTCCGGGGATTTCTCCAACGCCAAAGAGCCAAGCACACAAAGCTGTGGCCAGCCCTGTGCCCCCACTGCCGCCGCTTCCACGGCACCACAGAGACTGGGGCTGCGGTCGCACCTGTGCTGCCTATGCCCCGACGTACGAGGCACGCTCGGTGGCGTTTTTTGCCCGAACCCGGCACGGGGCTTGCGAACGTCCGGGGATTTCTCCCACGCCAAAGATCCCACCGCCCAAAACTATAGCCAGCCCTGTGCACCCACTGCCGCCGCTTCCACGGCACCACAGAGACTGGGGCTGCGGTCTCACCTGTGCTACCTATGCCCCGACGTACGAGGCACGCTCGGCGGCGTTTTTTGCCCGAACCCGGCACGGGGCTTGCGAACGTCCGGGGATTTCTCCCACGCCAAAGAGCCCAGCCCCCAAAACTATAGGCAGCCCTGTGCACCCACTGCCGCCGCTTCCACGGCACCACAGAGACTGGGGCTGCGGTCGCACCTGTGCTGCCTATGCCCCGACGTACGAGGCACGCTCGGCGGCGTTTTTTGCCCGAACCCGGCACGGGGCTTGCGAACGTCCGGGGATTTCTCCCACGCCGAAGAGCCCAGCCCCCAAAACTATATCCAGCCCTGTGCCCCCACTGCCGCCGCTTCCACGGCACCACAGAGACTGGGGCTGCGGTCTCACCTGTGCTACCTATGCCCCGACGTACGAGGCACGCTCGGCGGCGTTTTTTGCCCGAACCCGGCTCGGGGCTTGCGAACGTCCGGGGATTTCTCCCACGCCAAAGAGCCCACCCCCCAAAGCTGTGGCCAGCCCTGTGCACCCACTGCCGCCGCTTCCACGGCACCACAGAGACTGGGGCTGCGGTCTCACCTGTGCTACCTATGCCCCGACGTACGAGGCACGCTCGGCGGCGTTTTTTGCCCGAACCCGGCACGGGGCTTGCGAACGTCCGGGGATTTCTCCCACGCCAAAGAGGCCACCCCCCAAAACTATAGGCAGCCCTGTGCCCCCACTGCCGCCGCTTCCACGGCACCACAGAGACTGGGGCTGCGGTCTCACCTGTGCTGCCTATGCCCCGACGTACGAGGCACGCTCGGCGGCGTTTTTTGCCCGAACCCGGCACGGGGCTTGCGAACGTCCGGGGATTTCTCCCACACCAAAGATCCCACCCCCCAAAACTATAGCCAGCCCTCGGCCCCCACTGCCGCCGCTTCCACGGCACCACAGAGACTGGGGCTGCGGTCTCACCTGTGCTACCTATGCCCCGACGTACGAGGCACGCTCGGCGGCGTTTTTTGCCCGAACCCGGCACGGGGCTTGCGAACGTCCGGGGATTTCTCCCACGCCAAAGAGCCCAGACCCCAAAGCTGTGGCCAGCCCTCGGCCCCCACTGCCGCCGCTTCCACGGCACCACAGAGACTGGGGCTGCGGTCTCACCTGTGCTACCTATGCCCCGACGTACGAGGCACGCTCGGCGGCGTTTTTTGCCCGAACCCGGCACGGGGCTTGCGAACGTCCGGGGATTTCTCCAACGCCAAAGAGGCCACCCCCCAAAACTATAGCCAGCCCTGTGCCCCCACTGCCGCCGCTTCCACGGCACCACAGAGGCTGGGGCTGCGGTCTCACCTGTGCTACCTATGCCCCGACGTATGAGGCACGCTCGGCAGCGTTTTTTGCCCGAACCCGGCACGGGGCTTGCGAACGTCCGGGGATTTCTCCCACGCCAAAGATCCCACCCCCCAAAACTATAGGCAGCCCTGTGCACCCACTGCCGCCGCTTCCACGGCACCACAGAGACTGGGGCTGCGGTCGCACCTGTGCTGCCTATGCCCCGACGTACGAGGCACGCTCGGCGGCGTTTTTTGCCCGAACCCGGCACGGGGCTTGCGAACGTCCGGGGATTTCTCCCACGCCAAAGATCCCACCCCCCAAAACTATAGCCAGCCCTCGGCCCCCACTGCCGCCGCTTCCACGGCACCACAGAGACTGGGGCTGCGGTCTCACCTGTGCTACCTATGCCCCGACGTACGAGGCACGCTCGGCGGCGTTTTTTGCCCGAACCCGGCACGGGGCTTGCGAACGTCCGGGGATTTCTCCCACGCCAAAGAGCCCAGCCCCCAAAACTATATCCAGCCCTGTGCCCCCACTGCCGCCGCTTCCACGGCACCACAGAGACTGGGGCTGCGGTCTCACCTGTGCTACCTATGCCCCGACGTATGAGGCACGCTCGGCGGCGTTTTTTGCCCGAACCCGGCTCGGGGCTTGCGAACGTCCGGGGATTTCTCCCACGCCAAAGAGGCCACCCCCCAAAACTATATCCAGCCCTGTGCACCCACTGCCGCCGCTTCCACGGCACCACAGAGCCTGGGGCTGCGGTCTCACCTGTGCTGCCTATGCCCCGACGTACGAGGCACGCTCGGCGGCGTTTTTTGCCCGAACCTGGCTCGGGGCTTGCGAACGTCCGGGGATTTCTCCCACGCCAAAGAGGCCACCCCCCAAAACTATAGGCAGCCCTGTGCCCCCACTGCCGCCGCTTCCACGGCACCACAGAGACTGGGGCTGCGGTCTCACCTGTGCTACCTATGCCCCGACGTATGAGGCACGCTCGGCGGCGTTTTTCGCCCGAACCCGGCATGGGGCTTGCGAACGTCCGGGGATTTCTCCCACGCCAAAGATCCCAGCCCCCAAAGCTTTGGCCAGCCCTGTGCACCCACTGCTGCCGCTTCCACGGCACCACAGAGACTGGGGCTGCGGTCTCACCTGTGCTACCTATGCCCCGACGTACGAGGCACGCTCGGCGGCGTTTTTTGCCCGAACCTGGCTCGGGCCTTGCGAACGTCCGGGGATTTCTCCGACGCCAAAGATCCCACCCCCCAAAACTATAGGCAGCCCTGTGCACCCACTGCCGCCGCTTCCACGGCACCACAGAGACTGGGGCTGCGGTCGCACCTGTGCTGCCTATGCCCCGACGTACGAGGCACGCTCGGCGGCATTTTTTGCCCGAACCCGGCTCGGGGCTTGCGAACGTCCGGGGATTTCTCCCACGCCAAAGAGGCCACCCCCCAAAACTATAGGCAGCCCTGTGCACCCACTGCCGCCGCTTCCACGGCACCACAGAGACTGGGGCTGCGGTCGCACCTGTGCTGCCTATGCCCCGACGTACGAGGCACGCTCGGCGGCGTTTTTTGCCCGAACCCGGCACGGGGCTTGCGAACGTCCAGGGGTTTCTCCCACACCAAAGAGGACACCCCCCAAAGCTGTGGCCAGCCCTGTGCACCCACTGCCGCCGCTTCCACGGCACCACAGAGACTGGGGCTGCGGTTGCACCTGTGCTGCCTATGCCCCGACGTACGAGGCACGCTCGGCGGCGTTTTTTGCCCGAACCCGGCACGGGGCTTGCGAACGTCCGGGGATTTCTCCCACGCCAAAGAGCCCAGCCCCCAAAGCTTTGGCCAGCCCTGTGCCCCCACTGCCGCCGCTTCCACGGCACCACAGAGACTGGGGCTGCGGTCTCACCTGTGCTACCTATGCCCCGACGTATGAGGCACGCTCGGCGGCGTTTTTTGCCCGAACCCGGCACGGGGCTTGCGAACGTCCGGGGATTTCACCCACGCCAAAGAGGCCACCCCCCAAAACTATAGCCAGCCCTCGGCCCCCACTGCCGCCGCTTCCACGGCACCACAGAGACTGGGGCTGCGGTCTCACCTGTGCTACCTATGCCCCGACGTATGAGGCACGCTCGGCGGCGTTTTTTGCCCGAACCCGGCACGGGGCTTGCGAACGTCCGGGGATTTCTCCCACGCCAAAGAGCCCAGCCCCCAAAGCTGTGGCCAGCCCTGTGCCCCCACTGCCGCCGCTTCCACGGCACCAAAGAGACTGGGGCTGCGGTCTCACCTGTGCTACCTATGCCCCGACGTACGAGGCACGCTCGGCAGTGTTTTTTGCCTGAACCCGGCTCGGGGCTTGCGAACGTCCGGGGATTTCTCCACGCCAAAGAGGCCACCCCCCAAAACTATAGCCAGCCCTGTGCACCCACTGCCGCCGCTTCCACGGCACCACAGAGACTGGGGCTGCGGTCTCACCTGTGCTACCTATGCCCCGACGTATGAGGCACGCTCGGCGGCGTTTTTTGCCCGAACCCGGCACGGGGCTTGCGAACGTCCGGGGATTTCTCCCACACCAAAGAGGCCACCCCCCCAAAACTATAGGCAGCCCTGTGCCCCCACTGCCGCCGCTTCCACGGCACCACAGAGACTGGGGCTGCGGTCTCACCTGTGCTGCCTATGCCCCGACGTACGAGGCACGCTCGGCGGTGTTTTTTGCCGGAACCCGGCTCGGGGCTTGCGAACGTCCGGGGATTTCTCCACGCCAAAGATCCCACCCCCCAAAACTATAGCCAGCCCTCGGCCCCCACTGCCACCGCTTCCACGGCACCACAGAGACTGGGGCTGCGGTCTCACCTGTGCTGCCTATGCCCCGACGTACGAGGCACGCTCGGCGGCGTTTTTTGCCCGAACCCGGCTCGGGGCTTGCGAACATCCGGGGATTTCTCCCACGCCAAAGAGCCCAGACCCCAAAACTATAGGCAGCCCTGTGCACCCACTGCCGCCGCTTCCACGGCACCACAGAGACTGGGGCTGCGGTCGCACCTGTGCTACCTATGCCCCGACGTACGAGGCACGCTCGGCGGCGTTTTTTGCCCGAACCCGGCTCGGGGCTTGCGAACGTCCGGGGATTTCTCCCACGCCAAAGAGGCCACCCCCCAAAACTATAGCCAGCCCTCGGCCCCCACTGCCGCCGCTTCCACGGCACCACAGAGACTGGGGCTGCGGTCTCACCTGTGCTACCTATGCCCCGACGTACGAGGCACGCTTGGCGGCGTTTTTTGCCCGAACCTGGCTCGGGGCTTGCGAACGTCCGGGGATTTCTCCGACGCCAAAGATCCCACCCCCCAAAACTATAGGCAGCCCTGTGCACCCACTGCCGCCGCTTCCACGGCACCACAGAGACTGGGGCTGCGGTCGCACCTGTGCTGCCTATGCCCCGACGTACGAGGCACGCTCGGCGGCATTTTTTGCCCGAACCCGGCTCGGGGCTTGCGAACGTCCGGGGATTTCTCCCACGCCAAAGAGGCCACCCCCCAAAACTATAGGCAGCCCTGTGCCCCCACTGCCGCCGCTTCCACGGCACCACAGAGACTGGGGCTGCGGTCGCACCTGTGCTGCCTATGCCCCGACGTACGAGGCACGCTCGGCGGCGTTTTTTGCCCGAACCCGGCACGGGGCTTGCGAACGTCCAGGGGTTTCTCCCACACCAAAGAGGCCACCCCCCAAAGCTGTGGCCAGCCCTGTGCACCCACTGCCGCCGCTTCCACGGCACCACAGAGACTGGGGCTGCGGTTGCACCTGTGCTGCCTATGCCCCGACGTACGAGGCACGCTCGGCGGCGTTTTTTGCCCGAACCCGGCACGGGGCTTGCGAACGTCTGGGGATTTCTCCCACGCCAAAGAGCCCAGCCCCCAAAGCTTTGGCCAGCCCTCGGCCCCCACTGCCGCCGCTTCCACGGCACCACTAAGACTGGGGCTGCAGTCTCACCTGTGCTACCTATGCCCCGACGTATGAGGCACGCTCGGCGGCGTTTTTTGCCCGAACCCGGCACGGGGCTTGCGAACGTCCGGGGATTTCTCCCACGCCAAAGAGGCCACCCCCCAAAACTATAGCCAGCCCTCGGCCCCCACTGCCGCCGCTTCCACGGCACCACAGAGACTGGGGCTGCGGTCTCACCTGTGCTACCTATGCCCCGACGTATGAGGCACGCTCGGCGGCGTTTTTTGCCCGAACCCAGCACGGGGCTTGCGAACGTCCGGGGATTTCTCCCACACCAAAGAGCCCACCCCCCAAAACTATAGCCAGCCCTCGGCCCCCACTGCCGCCGCTTCCACGGCACCACAGAGACTGGGGCTGCGGTCTCACCTGTGCTACCTATTCCCCGACGTATGAGGCACGCTCGGCGGCGTTTTTTGCCCGAACCCGGCACGGGGCTTGCGAACGTCCGGGGATTTCTCCCACGCCAAAGAGCCCAGCCCCCAAAACTATAGCCAGCCCTGTGCCCCCTCTGCCGCCGCTTCCACGGCACCACAGAGACTGGGGCTGCGGTCTCACCTGTGCTACCTATGCCCCGACGTATGAGGCACGCTCGGCGGCGTTTTTTTGCCCGAACCCGGCACGGGGCTTGCGAATGTCCGGGGATTTCTCCCACGCCAAAGAGCCCAGACCCCAAAGCTGTGGCCAGCCCTCGGCCCCCACTGCCGCCGCTTCCACGGCACCACAGAGACTGGGGCTGCGGTCTCACCTGTGCTACCTATGCCCCGACGTACGAGGCACGCTCGGCAGTGTTTTTTGCCCGAACCCGGCTCGGGGCTTGCGAACGTCCGGGGATTTCTCCCACGCCAAAGAGGCCACCCCCCAAAACTATAGGCAGCCCTGTGCCCCCACTGCCGCCGCTTCCACGGCACCACAGAGACTGGGGCTGCGGTCGCACCTGTGCTGCCTATGCCCCGACGTACGAGGCACGCTCGGCGGCGTTTTTTGCCCGAACCCGGCACGGGGCTTGCGAACGTCCAGGGGTTTCTCCCACACCAAAGAGGCCACCCCCCAAAGCTGTGGCCAGCCCTGTGCACCCACTGCCGCCGCTTCCACGGCACCACAGAGACTGGGGCTGCGGTTGCACCTGTGCTGCCTATGCCCCGACGTACGAGGCACGCTCGGCGGCGTTTTTTGCCCGAACCCGGCACGGGGCTTGCGAACGTCTGGGGATTTCTCCCACGCCAAAGAGCCCAGTCCCCAAAGCTTTGGCCAGCCCTCGGCCCCCACTGCCGCCGCTTCCACGGCACCACTAAGACTGGGGCTGCGGTCTCACCTGTGCTACCTATGCCCCGACGTATGAGGCACGCTCGGCGGCGTTTTTTGCCCGAACCCGGCACGGGGCTTGCGAACGTCCGGGGATTTCTCCCACGCCAAAGAGGCCACCCCCCAAAACTATAGCCAGCCCTCGGCCCCCACTGCCGCCGCTTCCACGGCACCACAGAGACTGGGGCTGCGGTCTCACCTGTGCTACCTATGCCCCGACGTATGAGGCACGCTCGGCGGCGTTTTTTGCCCGAACCCAGCACGGGGCTTGCGAACGTCCGGGGATTTCTCCCACGCCAAAGAGGCCACCCCCCAAAACTATAGCCAGCCCTCGGCCCCCACTGCCGCCGCTTCCACGGCACCACAGAGACTGGGGCTGCGGTCTCACCTGTGCTACCTATTCCCCGACGTATGAGGCACGCTCGGCGGCGTTTTTTGCCCGAACCCGGCACGGGGCTTGCGAACGTCCGGGGATTTCTCCCACGCCAAAGAGCCCAGCCCCCAAAACTATAGCCAGCCCTGTGCCCCCACTGCCGCCGCTTCCACGGCACCACAGAGACTGGGGCTGCGGTCTCACCTGTGCTGCCTATGCCCCGACGTATGAGGCACGCTCGGCGGCGTTTTTTGCCCGAACCCGGCACGGGGCTTGCGAACGTCCGGGGATTTCTCCCACGCCAAAGAGCCCAGACCCCAAAGCTGTGGCCAGCCCTCGGCCCCCACTGCCGCCGCTTCCACGGCACCACAGAGACTGGGGCTGCGGTCTCACCTGTGCTACCTATGCCCCGACGTACGAGGCACGCTCGGCAGCGTTTTTTGCCCGAACCTGGCTCGGGGCTTGCGAACGTCCGGGGATTTCTCCACGCCAAAGAGGCCACCCCCCAAAACTATAGCCAGCCCTGTGCACCCACTGCCGCCGCTTCCACGGCACCACAGAGACTGGGGCTGCGGTCTCACCTGTGCTACCTATGCCCCGACGTACGAGGCACGCTCGGCGGCGTTTTTTGCCCGAACCCGGCTCGGGGCTTGCGAACGTCCGGGGATTTCTCCCACGCCAAAGAGCCCAGCCCCCAAAACTATATCCAGCCCTCGGCCCCCACTGCCGCCGCTTCCACGGCACCACAGAGACTGGGGCTGCGGTCTCACCTGTGCTACCTATGCCCCGACGTACGAGGCACGCTCGGCAGCGTTTTTTGCCCGAACCCGGCTCGGGGCTTGCGAACGTCCGGGGATTTCTCCCACGCCAAAGAGCCCAGCCCCCAAAACTATAGGCAGCCCTGTGCACCCACTGCTGCCGCTTCCACGGCACCACAGAGACTGGGGCTGCGGTCTCACCTGTGCTACCTATTCCCCGACGTACGAGGCACGCTCGGCGGCGTTTTTTACCCGAACCCGGCACGGGGCTTGCGAACGTCCGGGGATTTCTCCCACGCCAAAGAGCCCCGCCCACAAAGCTGTGGCCAGCCCTGTGCCCCCACTGCCGCCGCTTCCACGGCACCACAGAGACTGGGGCTGCGGTCGCACCTGTGCTGCCTATGCCCCGACGTACGAGGCACGCTCGGTGGCGTTTTTTGCCCGAACCCGGCACGGGGCTTGCGAACGACCGGGGATTTCTCCCACACCAAAGAGCCCAGCCCCCAAAGCTGTGGCCAGCCCTGTGCACCCACTGCCGCCGCTTCCACGGCACCACAGAGACTGGGGCTGCGGTCGCACCTGTGCTGCCTATGCCCCGACGTACGAGGCACGCTCGGCGGCGTTTTTTGCCCGAACCCGGCACGGGGCTTGCGAACGTCCGGGGATTTCTCCCACACCAAAGAGGCCACCCCCCAAAGCTGTGGCCAGCCCTCGGCCCCCACTGCCGCCGCTTCCACGGCACCACAGAGACTGGGGCTGCGGTCTCACCTGTGCTGCCTATGCCCCGACGTACGAGGCACGCTCGGCGGCGTTTTTTGCCCGAACCCGGCACGGGGCTTGCGAACGTCCGGGGATTTCTCCAACGCCAAAGAGGCCACCCCCCAAAACTATAGGCAGCCCTGTGCCCCCACTGCCGCCGCTTCCACGGCACCACAGAGACTGGGGCTGCGGTCTCACCTGTGCTACCTATGCCCCGACGTACGAGGCACGCTCGGCGGCGTTTTTTGCCCGAACCCGGCACGGGGCTTGCGAACGTCCGGGGATTTCTCCCACGCCAAAGAGCCCACCCCCCAAAACTATAGCCAGCCCTCGGCCCCCACTGCCGCCGCTTCCACGGCACCACAGAGACTGGGGCTGCGGTCTCACCTGTGCTGCCTATGCCCCGACGTACGAGGCACGCTCGGCGGCGTTTTTTGCCCGAACCCGGCACGGGGCTTGCGAACGTCCGGGGATTTCTCCCACGCCAAAGAGGCCACCCCACAAAGCTGCGGCCAGCCCTGTGCATCCACTGCCGCCGCTTCCATGGCACCACAGAGACTGGGGCTGCGGTCTCACCTGTGCTACCTATGCCCCGACGTACGAGGCACGCTCGGCGGCGTTTTTTGCCCGAACCCGGCTCGGGGCTTGCGTACGTCCGGGGATTTCTCCCACGCCAAAGAGGCCACCCCCCAAAGCTGTGGCCAGCCCTGTGCCCCCACTGCCGCCGCTTCCACGGCACCACTAAGACTGGGGCTGCGGTCTCACCTGTGCTACCTATGCCCCGACGTACGAGGCACGCTCGGCAGCGTTTTTTGCCCGAACCCTGCTCGGGGCTTGCGAACGTCCAGGGATTTCTCCCACGCCAAAGAGCCCAGACCCCAAAGCTGTGGCCAGCCCTGTGCCCCCACTGCCGCCGCTTCCACGGCACCACAGAGACTGGGGCTGCGGTCTCACCTGTGCTACCTATGCCCCGACGTACGAGGCACGCTCGGCGGCGTTTTTTGCCCGAACCCGGCACGGGGCTTGCGAACGTCCGGGGATTTCTCCCACGCCGAAGAGCCCAGCCCCCAAAACTATATCCAGCCCTGTGCCCCCACTGCCGCCGCTTCCACGGCACCACAGAGACTGGGGCTGCGGTCACACCTGTGCTGCCTATGCCCCGACGTACGAGGCACGCTCGGCGGCGTTTTTTGCCCGAACCTGGCTAGGGGCTTGCGAACGTCCGGGGATTTCTCCCACGCCAAAGAGGCCACCCCCCAAAACTATAGCCAGCCCTGTGCCCACACTGCCGCCGCTTCCACGGCACCACAGAGACTGGGGCTGCGGTCTCACCTGTGCTACCTATGCCCCGACGTATGAGGCACGCTCGGCGGCGTTTTTTGCCCGAACCCGGCACAGGGCTTGCGAACGTCCGGGGATTTCTCCCACGCCAAAGAGCCCAGCCCCCAAAACTGTGGCCAGCCCTGTGCCCCCACTGCCGCCGCTTCCACGGCACCACAGAGACTGGGGCTGCGGACTCACCTGTGCTACCTATGCCCCGACGTACGAGGCACGCTCGGCGGCGTTTTTTGCCCGAACCCGGCACGGGGCTTGCGAACGTCCGGGGATTTCTCCCACGCCAAAGAGGCCACCCCCCAAAACTATATCCAGCCCTCGGCCCCCACTGCCGCCACTTCCACGGCACCACAGAGACTGGGGCTGCGGTCTCACCTGTGCTACCTATGCCCCGACGTATGACGCACGCTCGGCGGCGTTTTTTGCCCGAACCCGGCACGGGGCTTGCGAACGTCCGGGGATTTCTCCCACGCCAAAGAGCCCAGACCCCAAAACTATAGGCAGGCCTGTGCACCCACTGCCGCCGCTTCCACGGCACCACAGAGACTGGGGCTGCGGTCTCACCTGTGCTGCCTATGCCCCGACGTACAAGGCACGCTCGGTGGCGTTTTTTGCCCGAACCCGGCACGGGGCTTGCGAACGTCCGGGGATTTCTCCCACGCCAAAGAGGCCACCCCCCAAAACTATAGCCAGCCCTCGGCCCCCACTGCCGCCGCTTCCACGGCACCACAGAGACTGGGGCTGCGGTCTCACCTGTGCTACCTATTCCCCGACGTACGAGGCACGCTCGGCGGCGTTTTTTGCCCGAACCCGGCACGGGGCTTGCGAACGTCCGGGGATTTCTCCCACGCCAAAGAGCCAAGCCCACAAAGCTGTGGCCAGCCCTGTGCCCCCACTGCCGCCGCTTCCACGGCACCACAGAGACTGGGGCTGCGGTCGCACCTGTGCTGCCTATGCCCCGACGTACGAGGCACGCTCGGTGGCGTTTTTTGCCCGAACCCGGCACGGGGCTTGCGAACGTCCGGGGATTTCTCCCACGCCAAAGAGGCCACCCCCCAAAACTATAGCCAGCCCTGTGCACCCACTGCCGCCGCTTCCACGGCACCACAGAGACTGGGGCTGCGGTCTCACCTGTGCTACCTATGCCCCGACGTACGAGGCACGCTCGGCGGCGTTTTTTGCCCGAACCCGGCTCGGGGCTTGCGAACGTCCGGGGATTTCTCCCACGCCAAAGAGCCCAGACCCCAAAACTATATCCAGCCCTGTGCCCCCACTGCCGCCGCTTCCACGGCACCACAGAGACTGGGGCTGCGGTCTCACCTGTGCTACCTATGCCCCGACGTACGAGGCACGCTCGGTGGCGTTTCTTCCCCGAACCCGGCTCGGGGCTTGCGAACGTCCGGGGATTTCTCCCACGCCAAAGAGCCCAGCCCCCAAAACTATAGCCAGCCCTGTGCCCCCACTGCCGCCGCTTCCACGGCACCACAGAGACTGGGGCTGCGGTTGCACCTGTGCTGCCTATGCCCCGACGTACGAGGCACGCTCGGCGGCGTTTTTTGCCCGAACCCGGCACGGGGCTTGCGAACGTCCGGGGATTTCTCCCACACCAACGAGGCCACCCCCCAAAGCTGTGGCCAGCCCTCGGCCCCCACTGCCGCCGCTTCCACGGCACCACAGAGACTGGGGCTGCGGTCTCACCTGTGCTACCTATGCCCCGACGTATGAGGCACGCTCGGCGGCGTTTTTTGCCCGAACCCGGCACAGGGCTTGCGAACGTCCGGGGATTTCTCCCACGCCAAAGATCCCACCCCCCAAAACTATAGCCAGCCCTGTGCACCCACTGCCGCCACTTCCACGGCACCACAGAGACTGGGGCTGCGGTCTCACCTGTGCTACCTATGCACCGACGTACGAGGCACGCTCGGCGGCGTTTTTTGCCCGAACCCGGCTCGGGGCTTGCGAACGTCCGGGGATTTCTCCCACGCCAAAGAGCCCAGCCCCCAAAACTATAGGCAGCCCTGTGCACCCACTGCCGCCGCTTCCACAGCACCACAGAGACTGGGGCTGCGGTCTCACCTGTGCTACCTATGCCCCGACGTACGAGGCACGCTCGGCGGCGTTTTTTGCCCGAACCTGGCTCGGGGCTTGCGAACGTCCGGGGATTTCTCCGACGCCAAAGATCCCACCCCCCAAAACTATAGGCAGCCCTGTGCACCCACTGCCGCCGCTTCCACAGCACCACAGAGACTGGGGCTGCGGTCTCACCTGTGCTACCTATTCCCCGACGTACGAGGCACGCTCGGCGGCGTTTTTTGCCCGAACCCGGCACGGGGCTTGCGAACGTCCGGGGATTTCTCCCACGCCAAAGAGCCCAGCCCACAAAGCTGTGGCCAGCCCTGTGCCCCCACTGCCGCCGCTTCCACGGCACCACAGAGACTGGGGCTGCGGTCTCACCTGTGCTGCCTATGCCCCGACGTACGAGGCACGCTCGGTGGCGTTTTTTGCCCGAACCCGGCACGGGGCTTGCGAACGTCCGGGGATTTCTCCCACACCAAAGAGCCCAGCCCCCAAAGCTATGGCCAGCCCTGTGCACCCACTGCCGCCGCTTCCACGGCACCACAGAGACTGGGGCTGCGGTCGCACCTGTGCTGCCTATGCCCCAACGTACGAGGCACGCTCGGCGGCGTTTTTTGCCCGAACCCGGCACGGGGCTTGCGAACGTCCGGGGATTTCTCCCACGCCAAAGAGCCCAGCCCCCAAAACTATAGCCAGCCCTCGGCCCCCACTGCCGCCGCTTCCACGGCACCACAGAGACTGGGGCTGCGGTCTCACCTGTGCTACCTATGCCCCGACGTATGAGGCACGCTCGGCGGCGTTTTTTGCCCGAACCCGGCACGGGGCTTGCGAACGTCCGGGGATTTCTCCCACGCCAAAGAGCCCACCCCCCAAAACTATAGCCAGCCCTCGGCCCCCGCTGCCGCCGCTTCCACGGCACCACAGAGACTGGGGCTGCGGTCTCACCTGTGCTACCTATGCCCCGACGTATGAGGCACGCTCGGCGGCGTTTTTTGCCCGAACCCGGCACGGGGCTTGCGAACGTCCGGGGATTTCTCCCACGCCAAAGAGCCCAGCCCCCAAAGCTGTGGCCAGCCCTCGGCCCCCACTGCCGCCGCTTCCACGGCACCACAGAGACTGGGGCTGCGGTCTCACCTGTGCTACCTATGCCCCGACGTATGAGGCACGCTCGGCAGTGTTTTTTGCCCGAACCCGGCTCGGGGCTTGCGAACGTCCGGGGATTTCTCCACGCCAAAGAGGCCACCCCCCAAAACTATAGCCAGCCCTGTGCACCCACTGCCGCCGCTTCTACGGCACCACAGAGACTGGGGCTGCGGTCTCACCTGTGCTACCTATGCCCCGACGTACGAGGCACGCTCGGCGGCGTTTTTTGCCCGAACCCGGCTCGGGGCTTGCGAACGTCCGGGGATTTCTCCCACGCCAAAGAGCCCAGCCCCCAAAACTATATCCAGCCCTCGGCCCCCACTGCCGCCGCTTCCACGGCACCACAGAGACTGGGGCTGCGGTCTCACCTGTGCTACCTATGCCCCGACGTACGAGGCACGCTCGGCGGCGTTTTTTGCCCGAACCCGGCTCGGGGCTTGCGAACGTCCGGGGATTTCTCCCACGCCAAAGAGCCCAGCCCCCAAAACTATATCCAGCCCTCGGCCCCCACTGCCGCCGCTTCCACGGCACCACAGAGACTGGGGCTGCGGTCTCACCTGTGCTACCTATGCCCCGACGTACGAGGCACGCTCGGCAGCGTTTTTTGCCCGAACCTGGCTCGGGGCTTGCGAACGTCCGGGGATTTCTCCCACGCCAAAGATCCCACCCCCCAAAACTATAGGCAGCCCTGTGCACCCACTGCTGCCGCTTCCACGGCACCACAGAGACTGGGGCTGCGGTCTCACCTGTGCTACCTATTCCCCGACGTACGAGGCACGCTCGGCGGCGTTTTTTACCCGAACCCGGCACGGGGCTTGCGAACGTCCGGGGATTTCTCCCACGCCAAAGAGCCCCGCCCACAAAGCTGTGGCCAGCCCTGTGCCCCCACTGCCGCCGCTTCCACGGCACCACAGAGACTGGGGCTGCGGTCGCACCTGTGCTGCCTATGCCCCGACGTACGAGGCACGCTCGGTGGCGTTTTTTGCCCGAACCCGGCACGGGGCTTGCGAACGTCCGGGGATTTCTCCCACACCAAAGAGCCCAGCCCCCAAAGCTGTGGCCAGCCCTGTGCACCCACTGCCGCCGCTTCCACGGCACCACAGAGACTGGGGCTGCGGTCGCACCTGTGCTGCCTATGCCCCGACGTACGAGGCACGCTCGGCGGCGTTTTTTGCCCGAACCCGGCACGGGGCTTGCGAACGTCCGGGGATTTCTCCCACACCAAAGAGGCCACCCCCCAAAGCTGTGGCCAGCCCTGTGCACCCACTGCCGCCGCTTCCACGGCACCACAGAGACTGGGGCTGCGGTCTCACCTGTGCTGCCTATGCCCCGACGTACGAGGCACGCTCGGCGGCGTTTTTTGCCCGAACCCGGCACGGGGCTTGCGAACGTCCGGGGATTTCTCCAACGCCAAAGAGGCCACCCCCCAAAACTATAGGCAGCCCTGTGCCCCCACTGCCGCCGCTTCCACGGCACCACAGAGACTGGGGCTGCGGTCTCACCTGTGCTACCTATGCCCCGACGTACGAGGCACGCTCGGCGGCGTTTTTTGCCCGAACCCGGCACGGGGCTTGCGAACGTCCGGGGATTTCTCCCACGCCAAAGAGCCCAGCCCCCAAAACTATAGCCAGCCCTCGGCCCCCACTGCCGCCGCTTCCACGGCACCACAGAGACTGGGGCTGCGGTCTCACCTGTGCTGCCTATGCCCCGACGTACGAGGCACGCTCGGCGGCGTTTTTTGCCCGAACCCGGCACGGGGCTTGCGAACGTCCGGGGATTTCTCCCACGCCAAAGAGGCCACCCCACAAAGCTGTGGCCAGCCCTGTGCATCCACTGCCGCCGCTTCCATGGCACCACAGAGACTGGGGCTGCGGTCTCACCTGTGCTACCTATGCCCCGACGTACGAGGCACGCTCGGCGGCGTTTTTTTGCCCGAACCCGGCACGGGGCTTGCGAACGTCCGGGGATTTCTCCCACGCCAAAGAGCCAAGCCCACAAAGCTGTGGCCAGCCCTGTGCCCCCACTGCCGCCGCTTCCACGGCACCACAGAGACTGGGGCTGCGGTCGCACCTGTGCTGCCTATGCCCCGACGTACGAGGCACGCTCGGTGGCGTTTTTTGCCCGAACCCGGCACGGGGCTTGCGAACGTCCGGGGATTTCTCCCACGCCAAAGATCCCACCGCCCAAAACTATAGCCAGCCCTGTGCACCCACTGCCGCCGCTTCCACGGCACCACAGAGACTGGGGCTGCGGTCTCACCTGTGCTACCTATGCCCCGACGTACGAGGCACGCTCGGCGGCGTTTTTTGCCCGAACCCGGCTCGGGGCTTGCGAACGTCCGGGGATTTCTCCCACGCCAAAGAGCCCAGACCCCAAAACTATATCCAGCCCTGTGCCCCCACTGCCGCCGCTTCCACGGCACCACAGAGACTGGGGCTGCGGTCTCACCTGTGCTACCTATGCCCCGACGTACGAGGCACGCTCGGTGGCGTTTCTTCCCCGAACCCGGCTCGGGGCTTGCGAACGTCCGGGGATTTCTCCCACGCCAAAGAGCCCAGCCCCCAAAACTATAGCCAGCCCTGTGCCCCCACTGCCGCCGCTTCCACGGCACCACAGAGACTGGGGCTGCGGTTGCACCTGTGCTGCCTATGCCCCGACGTACGAGGCACGCTCGGCGGCGTTTTTTGCCCGAACCCGGCACGGGGCTTGCGAACGTCCGGGGATTTCTCCCACACCAACGAGGCCACCCCCCAAAGCTGTGGCCAGCCCTCGGCCCCCACTGCCGCCGCTTCCACGGCACCACAGAGACTGGGGCTGCGGTCTCACCTGTGCTACCTATGCCCCGACGTATGAGGCACGCTCGGCGGCGTTTTTTGCCCGAACCCGGCACAGGGCTTGCGAACGTCCGGGGATTTCTCCCACGCCAAAGATCCCACCCCCCAAAACTATAGCCAGCCCTGTGCACCCACTGCCGCCGCTTCCACGGCACCACAGAGACTGGGGCTGCGGTCTCACCTGTGCTACCTATGCACCGACGTACGAGGCACGCTCGGCGGCGTTTTTTGCCCGAACCCGGCTCGGGGCTTGCGAACGTCCGGGGATTTCTCCCACGCCAAAGAGCCCAGCCCCCAAAACTATAGGCAGCCCTGTGCACCCACTGCCGCCGCTTCCACAGCACCACAGAGACTGGGGCTGCGGTCTCACCTGTGCTACCTATGCCCCGACGTACGAGGCACGCTCGGCGGCGTTTTTTGCCCGAACCTGGCTCGGGGCTTGCGAACGTCCGGGGATTTCTCCGACGCCAAAGATCCCACCCCCCAAAACTATAGGCAGCCCTGTGCACCCACTGCCGCCGCTTCCACAGCACCACAGAGACTGGGGCTGCGGTCTCACCTGTGCTACCTATTCCCCGACGTACGAGGCACGCTCGGCGGCGTTTTTTGCCCGAACCCGGCACGGGGCTTGCGAACGTCCGGGGATTTCTCCCACGCCAAAGAGCCCAGCCCACAAAGCTGTGGCCAGCCCTGTGCCCCCACTGCCGCCGCTTCCACGGCACCACAGAGACTGGGGCTGCGGTCTCACCTGTGCTGCCTATGCCCCGACGTACGAGGCACGCTCGGTGGCGTTTTTTGCCCGAACCCGGCACGGGGCTTGCGAACGTCCGGGGATTTCTCCCACACCAAAGAGCCCAGCCCCCAAAGCTATGGCCAGCCCTGTGCACCCACTGCCGCCGCTTCCACGGCACCACAGAGACTGGGGCTGCGGTCGCACCTGTGCTGCCTATGCCCCAACGTACGAGGCACGCTCGGCGGCGTTTTTTGCCCGAACCCGGCACGGGGCTTGCGAACGTCCGGGGATTTCTCCCACGCCAAAGAGCCCAGCCCCCAAAGCTTTGGCCAGCCCTCGGCCCCCACTGCCGCCGCTTCCACGGCACCACTAAGACTGGGGCTGCGGTCTCACCTGTGCTACCTATGCCCCGACGTATGAGGCACGCTCGGCGGCGTTTTTTGCCCGAACCCGGCACGGGGCTTGCGAACGTCCGGGGATTTCTCCCACGCCAAAGAGCCCACCCCCCAAAACTATAGCCAGCCCTCGGCCCCCACTGCCGCCGCTTCCACGGCACCACAGAGACTGGGGCTGCGGTCTCACCTGTGCTACCTATGCCCCGACGTATGAGGCACGCTCGGCGGCGTTTTTTGCCCGAACCCGGCACGGGGCTTGCGAACGTCCGGGGATTTCTCCCACGCCAAAGAGCCCACCCCCCAAAACTATAGCCAGCCCTCGGCCCCCACTGCCGCCGCTTCCACGGCACCACAGAGACTGGGGCTGCGGTCTCACCTGTGCTACCTATGCCCCGACGTATGAGGCACGCTCGGCGGCGTTTTTTGCCCGAACCCGGCACGGGGCTTGCGAACGTCCGGGGATTTCTCCCACGCCAAAGAGCCCAGCCCCCAAAGCTGTGGCCAGCCCTCGGCCCCCACTGCCGCCGCTTCCACGGCACCACAGAGACTGGGGCTGCGGTCTCACCTGTGCTACCTATGCCCCGACGTATGAGGCACGCTCGGCAGTGTTTTTTGCCCGAACCCGGCTCGGGGCTTGCGAACGTCCGGGGATTTCTCCACGCCAAAGAGGCCACCCCCCAAAACTATAGCCAGCCCTGTGCACCCACTGCCGCCGCTTCTACGGCACCACAGAGACTGGGGCTGCGGTCTCACCTGTGCTACCTATGCCCCGACGTACGAGGCACGCTCGGCGGCGTTTTTTGCCCGAACCCGGCTCGGGGCTTGCGAACGTCCGGGGATTTCTCCCACGCCAAAGAGCCCAGCCCCCAAAACTATATCCAGCCCTCGGCCCCCACTGCCGCCGCTTCCACGGCACCACAGAGACTGGGGCTGCGGTCTCACCTGTGCTACCTATGCCCCGACGTACGAGGCACGCTCGGCGGCGTTTTTTGCCCGAACCCGGCACGGGGCTTGCGAACGTCCGGGGATTTCTCCCACGCCAAAGAGGCCACCCCCCAAAACTATAGCCAGCCCTCGGCCCCCACTGCCGCCGCTTCCACGGCACCACAGAGACTTGGGCTGCGGTCTCACCTGTGCTACCTATGCCCCGACGTACGAGGCACGCTCGGCAGCGTTTTTTGCCCGAACCTGGCTCGGGGCTTGCGAACGTCCGGGGATTTCTCCCACGCCAAAGATCCCACCCCCCAAAACTATAGGCAGCCCTGTGCACCCACTGCTGCCGCTTCCACGGCACCACAGAGACTGGGGCTGCGGTCTCACCTGTGCTACCTATTCCCCGACGTACGAGGCACGCTCGGCGGCGTTTTTTACCCGAACCCGGCACGGGGCTTGCGAACGTCCGGGGATTTCTCCCACGCCAAAGAGCCCCACCCACAAAGCTGTGGCCAGCCCTGTGCCCCCACTGCCGCCGCTTCCACGGCACCACAGAGACTGGGGCTGCGGTCGCACCTGTGCTGCCTATGCCCCGACGTACGAGGCACGCTCGGTGGCGTTTTTTGCCCGAACCCGGCACGGGGCTTGCGAACGTCCGGGGATTTCTCCCACGCCAAAGAGCCCACCCCCCAAAACTATAGCCAGCCCTCGGCCCCCACTGCCGCCGCTTCCACGGCACCACAGAGACTGGGGCTGCGGTCTCACCTGTGCTACCTATGCCCCGACGTATGAGGCACGCTCGGCGGCGTTTTTTGCCCGAACCCGGCACGGGGCTTGCGAACGTCCGGGGATTTCTCCCACGCCAAAGAGCCCACCCCCCAAAACTATAGCCAGCCCTCGGCCCCCACTGCCGCCGCTTCCACGGCACCACAGAGACTGGGGCTGCGGTCTCACCTGTGCTACCTATGCCCCGACGTATGAGGCACGCTCGGCGGCGTTTTTTGCCCGAACCCGGCACGGGGCTTGCGAACGTCCGGGGATTTCTCCCACGCCAAAGAGCCCAGCCCCCAAAGCTGTGGCCAGCCCTCGGCCCCCACTGCCGCCGCTTCCACGGCACCACAGAGACTGGGGCTGCGGTCTCACCTGTGCTACCTATGCCCCGACGTATGAGGCACGCTCGGCAGTGTTTTTTGCCCGAACCCGGCTCGGGGCTTGCGAACGTCCGGGGATTTCTCCACGCCAAAGAGGCCACCCCCCAAAACTATAGCCAGCCCTGTGCACCCACTGCCGCCGCTTCTACGGCACCACAGAGACTGGGGCTGCGGTCTCACCTGTGCTACCTATGCCCCGACGTACGAGGCACGCTCGGCGGCGTTTTTTGCCCGAACCCGGCTCGGGGCTTGCGAACGTCCGGGGATTTCTCCCACGCCAAAGAGCCCAGCCCCCAAAACTATATCCAGCCCTCGGCCCCCACTGCCGCCGCTTCCACGGCACCACAGAGACTGGGGCTGCGGTCTCACCTGTGCTACCTATGCCCCGACGTACGAGGCACGCTCGGCGGCGTTTTTTGCCCGAACCCGGCTCGGGGCTTGCGAACGTCCGGGGATTTCTCCCACGCCAAAGAGCCCAGCCCCCAAAACTATATCCAGCCCTCGGCCCCCACTGCCGCCGCTTCCACGGCACCACAGAGACTTGGGCTGCGGTCTCACCTGTGCTACCTATGCCCCGACGTACGAGGCACGCTCGGCAGCGTTTTTTGCCCGAACCTGGCTCGGGGCTTGCGAACGTCCGGGGATTTCTCCCACGCCAAAGATCCCACCCCCCAAAACTATAGGCAGCCCTGTGCACCCACTGCTGCCGCTTCCACGGCACCACAGAGACTGGGGCTGCGGTCTCACCTGTGCTACCTATTCCCCGACGTACGAGGCACGCTCGGCGGCGTTTTTTACCCGAACCCGGCACGGGGCTTGCGAACGTCCGGGGATTTCTCCCACGCCAAAGAGCCCCGCCCACAAAGCTGTGGCCAGCCCTGTGCCCCCACTGCCGCCGCTTCCACGGCACCACAGAGACTGGGGCTGCGGTCGCACCTGTGCTGCCTATGCCCCGACGTACGAGGCACGCTCGGTGGCGTTTTTTGCCCGAACCCGGCACGGGGCTTGCGAACGTCCGGGGATTTCTCCCACACCAAAGAGCCCAGCCCCCAAAGCTGTGGCCAGCCCTGTGCACCCACTGCCGCCGCTTCCACGGCACCACAGAGACTGGGGCTGCGGTCGCACCTGTGCTGCCTATGCCCCGACGTACGAGGCACGCTCGGCGGCGTTTTTTGCCCGAACCCGGCACGGGGCTTGCGAACGTCCGGGGATTTCTCCCACACCAAAGAGGCCACCCCCCAAAGCTGTGGCCAGCCCTGTGCACCCACTGCCGCCGCTTCCACGGCACCACAGAGACTGGGGCTGCGGTCTCACCTGTGCTGCCTATGCCCCGACGTACGAGGCACGCTCGGCGGCGTTTTTTGCCCGAACCCGGCACGGGGCTTGCGAACGTCCGGGGATTTCTCCAACGCCAAAGAGGCCACCCCCCAAAACTATAGGCAGCCCTGTGCCCCCACTGCCGCCGCTTCCACGGCACCACAGAGACTGGGGCTGCGGTCTCACCTGTGCTACCTATGCCCCGACGTACGAGGCACGCTCGGCGGCGTTTTTTGCCCGAACCCGGCACGGGGCTTGCGAACGTCCGGGGATTTCTCCCACGCCAAAGAGCCCAGACCCCAAAACTATAGCCAGCCCTCGGCCCCCACTGCCGCCGCTTCCACGGCACCACAGAGACTGGGGCTGCGGTCTCACCTGTGCTGCCTATGCCCCGACGTACGAGGCACGCTCGGCGGCGTTTTTTGCCCGAACCCGGCACGGGGCTTGCGAACGTCCGGGGATTTCTCCCACGCCAAAGAGGCCACCCCACAAAGCTGTGGCCAGCCCTGTGCATCCACTGCCGCCGCTTCCATGGCACCACAGAGACTGGGGCTGCGGTCTCACCTGTGCTACCTATGCCCCGACGTACGAGGCACGCTCGGCGGCGTTTTTTGCCCGAACCCGGCTCGGGGCTTGCGTACGTCCGGGGATTTCTCCCACGCCAAAGAGGCCACCCCCCAAAGCTGTGGCCAGCCCTGTGCACCCACTGCCGCCGCTTCCACGGCACCACAGAGACTGGGGCTGCGGTCTCACCTGTGCTACCTATGCCCCGACGTACGAGGCACGCTCGGCAGGGTTTTTTGCCCGAACCCGGCACGGGGCTTGCGAACGTCCGGGGATTTCTCCCACGCCAAAGAGCCCAGCCCACAAAGCTGTGGCCAGCCCTGTGCCCCCACTGCCGCCGCTTCCACGGCACCACAGAGACTGGGGCTGCGGTCTCACCTGTGCTGCCTATGCCCCGACGTACGAGGCACGCTCGGTGGCGTTTTTTGCCCGAACCCGGCACGGGGCTTGCGAACGTCCGGGGATTTCTCCCACACCAAAGAGCCCAGCCCCCAAAGCTATGGCCAGCCCTGTGCACCCACTGCCGCCGCTTCCACGGCACCACAGAGACTGGGGCTGCGGTCGCACCTGTGCTGCCTATGCCCCAACGTACGAGGCACGCTCGGCGGCGTTTTTTGCCCGAACCCGGCACGGGGCTTGCGAACGTCCGGGGATTTCTCCCACGCCAAAGAGCCCAGCCCCCAAAGCTTTGGCCAGCCCTCGGCCCCCACTGCCGCCGCTTCCACGGCACCACAGAGACTGGGGCTGCGGTCTCACCTGTGCTACCTATGCCCCGACGTATGAGGCACGCTCGGCGGCGTTTTTTGCCCGAACCCGGCACGGGGCTTGCGAACGTCCGGGGATTTCTCCCACGCCAAAGAGCCCACCCCCCAAAACTATAGCCAGCCCTCGGCCCCCACTGCCGCCGCTTCCACGGCACCACAGAGACTGGGGCTGCGGTCTCACCTGTGCTACCTATGCCCCGACGTATGAGGCACGCTCGGCGGCGTTTTTTGCCCGAACCCGGCACGGGGCTTGCGAACGTCCGGGGATTTCTCCCACGCCAAAGAGCCCACCCCCCAAAACTATAGCCAGCCCTCGGCCCCCACTGCCGCCGCTTCCACGGCACCACAGAGACTGGGGCTGCGGTCTCACCTGTGCTACCTATGCCCCGACGTATGAGGCACGCTCGGCGGCGTTTTTTGCCCGAACCCGGCACGGGGCTTGCGAACGTCCGGGGATTTCTCCCACGCCAAAGAGCCCAGCCCCCAAAGCTGTGGCCAGCCCTCGGCCCCCACTGCCGCCGCTTCCACGGCACCACAGAGACTGGGGCTGCGGTCTCACCTGTGCTACCTATGCCCCGACGTATGAGGCACGCTCGGCAGTGTTTTTTGCCCGAACCCGGCTCGGGGCTTGCGAACGTCCGGGGATTTCTCCACGCCAAAGAGGCCACCCCCCAAAACTATAGCCAGCCCTGTGCACCCACTGCCGCCGCTTCTACGGCACCACAGAGACTGGGGCTGCGGTCTCACCTGTGCTACCTATGCCCCGACGTACGAGGCACGCTCGGCGGCGTTTTTTGCCCGAACCCGGCTCGGGGCTTGCGAACGTCCGGGGATTTCTCCCACGCCAAAGAGCCCAGCCCCCAAAACTATATCCAGCCCTCGGCCCCCACTGCCGCCACTTCCACGGCACCACAGAGACTGGGGCTGCGGTCTCACCTGTGCTACCTATGCCCCGACGTACGAGGCACGCTCGGCGGCGTTTTTTGCCCGAACCCGGCTCGGGGCTTGCGAACGTCCGGGGATTTCTCCCACGCCAAAGAGCCCAGCCCCCAAAACTATATCCAGCCCTCGGCCCCCACTGCCGCCGCTTCCACGGCACCACAGAGACTGGGGCTGCGGTCTCACCTGTGCTACCTATGCCCCGACGTACGAGGCACGCTCGGCGGCGTTTTTTGCCCGAACCCGGCTCGGGGCTTGCGAACGTCCGGGGATTTCTCCCACGCCAAAGAGCCCAGCCCCCAAAACTATATCCAGCCCTCGGCCCCCACTGCCGCCGCTTCCACGGCACCACAGAGACTGGGGCTGCGGTCTCACCTGTGCTACCTATGCCCCGACGTACGAGGCACGCTCGGCAGCGTTTTTTGCCCGAACCTGTCTCGGGGCTTGCGAACGTCCGGGGATTTCTCCCACGCCAAAGATCCCACCCCCCAAAACTATAGGCAGCCCTGTGCACCCACTGCTGCCGCTTCCACGGCACCACAGAGACTGGGGCTGCGGTCTCACCTGTGCTACCTATTCCCCGACGTACGAGGCACGCTCGGCGGCGTTTTTTGCCCGAACCCGGCACGGGGCTTGCGAACGTCCGGGGATTTCTCCCACGCCAAAGAGCCAAGCCCACAAAGCTGTGGCCAGCCCTGTGCCCCCACTGCCGCCGCTTCCACGGCACCACAGAGACTGGGGCTGCGGTCGCACCTGTGCTGCCTATGCCCCGACGTACGAGGCACACTCGGTGGCGTTTTTTGCCCGAACCCGGCACGGGGCTTGCGAACGTCCGGGGATTTCTCCCACGCCAAAGATCCCACCCCCCAAAACTATAGGCAGCCCTGTGCCCCCACTGCCGCCGCTTCCACGGCACCACAGAGACTGGGGCTGCGGTTGCACCTGTGCTGCCTATGCCCCGACGTACGAGGCACGCTCGGCGGCGTTTTTTGCCCGAACCCGGCACGGGGCTTGCGAACGTCCGGGGATTTCTCCCACGCCAAAGAGCCCACCCCCCAAAACTATAGCCAGCCCTCGGCCCCCACTGCCGCCGCTTCCACGGCACCACAGAGACTGGGGCTGCGGTCTCACCTGTGCTACCTATGCCCCGACGTATGAGGCACGCTCGGCGGCGTTTTTTGCCCGAACCCGGCACGGGGCTTGCGAACGTCCGGGGATTTCTCCCACGCCAAAGAGCCCAGCCCCCAAAGCTGTGGCCAGCCCTCGGCCCCCACTGCCGCCGCTTCCACGGCACCACAGAGACTGGGGCTGCGGTCTCACCTGTGCTACCTATGCCCCGACGTATGAGGCACGCTCGGCAGTGTTTTTTGCCCGAACCCGGCTCGGGGCTTGCGAACGTCCGGGGATTTCTCCACGCCAAAGAGGCCACCCCCCAAAACTATAGCCAGCCCTGTGCACCCACTGCCGCCGCTTCTACGGCACCACAGAGACTGGGGCTGCGGTCTCACCTGTGCTACCTATGCCCCGACGTACGAGGCACGCTCGGCGGCGTTTTTTGCCCGAACCCGGCTCGGGGCTTGCGAACGTCCGGGGATTTCTCCCACGCCAAAGAGCCCAGCCCCCAAAACTATATCCAGCCCTCGGCCCCCACTGCCGCCGCTTCCACGGCACCACAGAGACTGGGGCTGCGGTCTCACCTGTGCTACCTATGCCCCGACGTACGAGGCACGCTCGGCGGCGTTTTTTGCCCGAACCCGGCTCGGGGCTTGCGAACGTCCGGGGATTTCTCCCACGCCAAAGAGCCCAGCCCCCAAAACTATATCCAGCCCTCGGCCCCCACTGCCGCCGCTTCCACGGCACCACAGAGACTGGGGCTGCGGTCTCACCTGTGCTACCTATGCCCCGACGTACGAGGCACGCTCGGCAGCGTTTTTTGCCCGAACCTGGCTCGGGGCTTGCGAACGTCCGGGGATTTCTCCCACGCCAAAGATCCCACCCCCCAAAACTATAGGCAGCCCTGTGCACCCACTGCTGCCGCTTCTACGGCACCACAGAGACTGGGGCTGCGGTCTCACCTGTGCTACCTATTCCCCGACGTACGAGGCACGCTCGGCGGCGTTTTTTACCCGAACCCGGCACGGGGCTTGCGAACGTCCGGGGATTTCTCCCACGCCAAAGAGCCCCGCCCACAAAGCTGTGGCCAGCCCTGTGCCCCCACTGCCGCCGCTTCCACGGCACCACAGAGACTGGGGCTGCGGTCGCACCTGTGCTGCCTATGCCCCGACGTACGAGGCACGCTCGGTGGCGTTTTTTGCCCGAACCCGGCACGGGGCTTGCGAACGTCCGGGGATTTCTCCCACACCAAAGAGCCCAGCCCCCAAAGCTGTGGCCAGCCCTGTGCACCCACTGCCGCCGCTTCCACGGCACCACAGAGACTGGGGCTGCGGTCGCACCTGTGCTGCCTATGCCCCGACGTACGAGGCACGCTCGGCGGCGTTTTTTGCCCGAACCCGGCACGGGGCTTGCGAACGTCCGGGGATTTCTCCCACACCAAAGAGGCCACCCCCCAAAGCTGTGGCCAGCCCTGTGCACCCACTGCCGCCGCTTCCACGGCACCACAGAGACTGGGGCTGCGGTCTCACCTGTGCTACCTATGCCCCGACGTACGAGGCACGCTCGGCGGCGTTTTTTGCCCGAACCCGGCACGGGGCTTGCGAACGTCCGGGGATTTCTCCCACGCCAAAGAGCCCAGCCCCCAAAACTATATCCAGCCCTGTGCCCCCACTGCCGCCGCTTCCACGGCACCACAGAGACTGGGGCTGCGGTCGCACCTGTGCTGCCTATGCCCCGACGTACGAGGCACGCTCGGCGGCGTTTTTTGCCCGAACCTGGCTCGGGGCTTGCGAACGTCCGGGGATTTCTCCCACGCCAAAGAGGCCACCCCCCAAAACTATAGGCAGCCCTGTGCCCACACTGCCGCCGCTTCCACGGCACCACAGAGACTGGGGCTGCGGTCTCACCTGTGCTACCTATGCCCCGACGTATGAGGCACGCTCGGCAGTGTTTTTTGCCCGAACCCGGCTCGGGGCTTGCGAACGTCCGGGGATTTCTCCACGCCAAAGAGGCCACCCCCCAAAACTATAGCCAGCCCTGTGCACCCACTGCCGCCGCTTCTACGGCACCACAGAGACTGGGGCTGCGGTCTCACCTGTGCTACCTATGCCCCGACGTACGAGGCACGCTCGGCGGCGTTTTTTGCCCGAACCCGGCTCGGGGCTTGCGAACGTCCGGGGATTTCTCCCACGCCAAAGAGCCCAGCCCCCAAAACTATATCCAGCCCTCGGCCCCCACTGCCGCCACTTCCACGGCACCACAGAGACTGGGGCTGCGGTCTCACCTGTGCTACCTATGCCCCGACGTACGAGGCACGCTCGGCGGCGTTTTTTGCCCGAACCCGGCTCGGGGCTTGCGAACGTCCGGGGATTTCTCCCACGCCAAAGAGCCCAGCCCCCAAAACTATATCCAGCCCTCGGCCCCCACTGCCGCCGCTTCCACGGCACCACAGAGACTGGGGCTGCGGTCTCACCTGTGCTACCTATGCCCCGACGTACGAGGCACGCTCGGCGGCGTTTTTTGCCCGAACCCGGCTCGGGGCTTGCGAACGTCCGGGGATTTCTCCCACGCCAAAGAGCCCAGCCCCCAAAACTATATCCAGCCCTCGGCCCCCACTGCCGCCGCTTCCACGGCACCACAGAGACTGGGGCTGCGGTCTCACCTGTGCTACCTATGCCCCGACGTACGAGGCACGCTCGGCAGCGTTTTTTGCCCGAACCTGTCTCGGGGCTTGCGAACGTCCGGGGATTTCTCCCACGCCAAAGATCCCACCCCCCAAAACTATAGGCAGCCCTGTGCACCCACTGCTGCCGCTTCCACGGCACCACAGAGACTGGGGCTGCGGTCTCACCTGTGCTACCTATTCCCCGACGTACGAGGCACGCTCGGCGGCGTTTTTTGCCCGAACCCGGCACGGGGCTTGCGAACGTCCGGGGATTTCTCCCACGCCAAAGAGCCAAGCCCACAAAGCTGTGGCCAGCCCTGTGCCCCCACTGCCGCCGCTTCCACGGCACCACAGAGACTGGGGCTGCGGTCGCACCTGTGCTGCCTATGCCCCGACGTACGAGGCACACTCGGTGGCGTTTTTTGCCCGAACCCGGCACGGGGCTTGCGAACGTCCGGGGATTTCTCCCACGCCAAAGATCCCACCCCCCAAAACTATAGGCAGCCCTGTGCCCCCACTGCCGCCGCTTCCACGGCACCACAGAGACTGGGGCTGCGGTTGCACCTGTGCTGCCTATGCCCCGACGTACGAGGCACGCTCGGCGGCGTTTTTTGCCCGAACCCGGCACGGGGCTTGCGAACGTCCGGGGATTTCTCCCACGCCAAAGAGCCCACCCCCCAAAACTATAGCCAGCCCTCGGCCCCCACTGCCGCCGCTTCCACGGCACCACAGAGACTGGGGCTGCGGTCTCACCTGTGCTACCTATGCCCCGACGTATGAGGCACGCTCGGCGGCGTTTTTTGCCCGAACCCGGCACGGGGCTTGCGAACGTCCGGGGATTTCTCCCACGCCAAAGAGCCCAGCCCCCAAAGCTGTGGCCAGCCCTCGGCCCCCACTGCCGCCGCTTCCACGGCACCACAGAGACTGGGGCTGCGGTCTCACCTGTGCTACCTATGCCCCGACGTATGAGGCACGCTCGGCAGTGTTTTTTGCCCGAACCCGGCTCGGGGCTTGCGAACGTCCGGGGATTTCTCCACGCCAAAGAGGCCACCCCCCAAAACTATAGCCAGCCCTGTGCACCCACTGCCGCCGCTTCTACGGCACCACAGAGACTGGGGCTGCGGTCTCACCTGTGCTACCTATGCCCCGACGTACGAGGCACGCTCGGCGGCGTTTTTTGCCCGAACCCGGCTCGGGGCTTGCGAACGTCCGGGGATTTCTCCCACGCCAAAGAGCCCAGCCCCCAAAACTATATCCAGCCCTCGGCCCCCACTGCCGCCGCTTCCACGGCACCACAGAGACTGGGGCTGCGGTCTCACCTGTGCTACCTATGCCCCGACGTACGAGGCACGCTCGGCGGCGTTTTTTGCCCGAACCCGGCTCGGGGCTTGCGAACGTCCGGGGATTTCTCCCACGCCAAAGAGCCCAGCCCCCAAAACTATATCCAGCCCTCGGCCCCCACTGCCGCCGCTTCCACGGCACCACAGAGACTGGGGCTGCGGTCTCACCTGTGCTACCTATGCCCCGACGTACGAGGCACGCTCGGCAGCGTTTTTTGCCCGAACCTGGCTCGGGGCTTGCGAACGTCCGGGGATTTCTCCCACGCCAAAGATCCCACCCCCCAAAACTATAGGCAGCCCTGTGCACCCACTGCTGCCGCTTCTACGGCACCACAGAGACTGGGGCTGCGGTCTCACCTGTGCTACCTATTCCCCGACGTACGAGGCACGCTCGGCGGCGTTTTTTACCCGAACCCGGCACGGGGCTTGCGAACGTCCGGGGATTTCTCCCACGCCAAAGAGCCCCGCCCACAAAGCTGTGGCCAGCCCTGTGCCCCCACTGCCGCCGCTTCCACGGCACCACAGAGACTGGGGCTGCGGTCGCACCTGTGCTGCCTATGCCCCGACGTACGAGGCACGCTCGGTGGCGTTTTTTGCCCGAACCCGGCACGGGGCTTGCGAACGTCCGGGGATTTCTCCCACACCAAAGAGCCCAGCCCCCAAAGCTGTGGCCAGCCCTGTGCACCCACTGCCGCCGCTTCCACGGCACCACAGAGACTGGGGCTGCGGTCGCACCTGTGCTGCCTATGCCCCGACGTACGAGGCACGCTCGGCGGCGTTTTTTGCCCGAACCCGGCACGGGGCTTGCGAACGTCCGGGGATTTCTCCCACACCAAAGAGGCCACCCCCCAAAGCTGTGGCCAGCCCTGTGCACCCACTGCCGCCGCTTCCACGGCACCACAGAGACTGGGGCTGCGGTCTCACCTGTGCTACCTATGCCCCGACGTACGAGGCACGCTCGGCGGCGTTTTTTGCCCGAACCCGGCACGGGGCTTGCGAACGTCCGGGGATTTCTCCCACGCCAAAGAGCCCAGCCCCCAAAACTATATCCAGCCCTGTGCCCCCACTGCCGCCGCTTCCACGGCACCACAGAGACTGGGGCTGCGGTCGCACCTGTGCTGCCTATGCCCCGACGTACGAGGCACGCTCGGCGGCGTTTTTTGCCCGAACCTGGCTCGGGGCTTGCGAACGTCCGGGGATTTCTCCCACGCCAAAGAGGCCACCCCCCAAAACTATAGGCAGCCCTGTGCCCACACTGCCGCCGCTTCCACGGCACCACAGAGACTGGGGCTGCGGTCTCACCTGTGCTACCTATGCCCCGACGTATGAGGCACGCTCGGCGGCGTTTTTTGCCCGAACCCGGCACAGGGCTTGCGAACGTCCGGGGATTTCTCCCACGCCAAAGAGCCCAGCCCCCAAAGCTGTGGCCAGCCCTGTGCCCCCACTGCCGCCGCTTCCACGGCACCACAGAGACTGGGGCTGCGGTCTCACCTGTGCTACCTATGCCCCGACGTACGAGGCACGCTCGGCGGCGTTTTTTGCCCGAACCCGGCACGGGGCTTGCGAACGTCCGGGGATTTCTCCCACGCCAAAGAGCCCAGACCCCAAAACTATATCCAGCCCTCGGCCCCCACTGCCGCCGCTTCCACGGCACCACAGAGACTGGGGCTGCGGTCTCACCTGTGCTGCCTATGCCCCGACGTACAAGGCACGCTCGGTGGCGTTTTTTGCCCGAACCCGGCACGGGGCTTGCGAACGTCCGGGGATTTCTCCCACGCCAAAGAGGCCACCCCCCAAAACTATAGCCAGCCCTCGGCCCCCACTGCCGCCGCTTCCACGACACCACAGAGACTGGGGCTGCGGTCTCACCTGTGCTACCTATGCCCCGACGTACGAGGCACGCTCGGCAGCGTTTTTTGCCCGAACCTGGCTCGGGGCTTGCGAACGTCCGGGGATTTCTCCGACGCCAAAGATCCCACCCCCCAAAACTATAGGCAGCCCTGTGCACCCACTGCCGCCGCTTCCACGGCACCACAGAGACTGGGGCTGCGGTCTCACCTGTGCTACCTATTCCCCGACGTACGAGGCACGCTCGGCGGCGTTTTTTGCCCGAACCCGGCACGGGGCTTGCGAACGTCCGGGGATTTCTCCCACGCCAAAGAGCCAAGCCCACAAAGCTGTGGCCAGCCCTGTGCCCCCACTGCCGCCGCTTCCACGGCACCACAGAGACTGGGGCTGCGGTCGCACCTGTGCTGCCTATGCCCCGACGTACGAGGCACGCTCGGTGGCGTTTTTTGCCCGAACCCGGCACGGGGCTTGCGAACGTCCGGGGATTTCTCCCACGCCAAAGATCCCACCGCCCAAAACTATACCCAGCCCTGTGCACCCACTGCCGCCGCTTCCACGGCACCACAGAGACTGGGGCTGCGGTCTCACCTGTGCTACCTATGCCCCGACGTACGAGGCACGCTCGGCGGCGTTTTTTGCCCGAACCCGGCTCGGGGCTTGCGAACGTCCGGGGATTTCTCCCACGCCAAAGAGCCCAGACCCCAAAACTATATCCAGCCCTGTGCCCCCACTGCCGCCGCTTCCACGGCACCACAGAGACTGGGGCTGCGGTCTCACCAGTGCTACCTATGCCCCGACGTACGAGGCACGCTCGGCGGCGTTTCTTGCCCGAACCCGGCTCAGGGCTTGCGAACGTCCGGGGATTTCTCCCACGCCAAAGAGCCCAGCCCCCAAAGCTGTGGCCAGCCCTGTGCCCCCACTGCCGCCGCTTCCACGGCACCACAGAGACTGGGGCTGCGGTCTCACCTGTGCTACCTATGCCCCGACGTACGAGGCACGCTCGGCGGCGTTTTTTGCCCGAACCCGGCACGGGGCTTGCGAACGTCCGGGGATTTCTCCCACGCCAAAGAGCCCAGACCCCAAAACTATATCCAGCCCTCGGCCCCCACTGCCGCCGCTTCCACGGCACCACAGAGACTGGGGCTGCGGTCTCACCTGTGCTGCCTATGCCCCGACGTACAAGGCACGCTCGGTGGCGTTTTTTGCCCGAACCCGGCACGGGGCTTGCGAACGTCCGGGGATTTCTCCCACGCCAAAGAGGCCACCCCCCAAAACTATAGCCAGCCCTCGGCCCCCACTGCCGCCGCTTCCACGACACCACAGAGACTGGGGCTGCGGTCTCACCTGTGCTACCTATGCCCCGACGTACGAGGCACGCTCGGCAGCGTTTTTTGCCCGAACCTGGCTCGGGGCTTGCGAACGTCCGGGGATTTCTCCGACGCCAAAGATCCCACCCCCCAAAACTATAGGCAGCCCTGTGCACCCACTGCCGCCGCTTCCACGGCACCACAGAGACTGGGGCTGCGGTCTCACCTGTGCTACCTATTCCCCGACGTACGAGGCACGCTCGGCGGCGTTTTTTGCCCGAACCCGGCACGGGGCTTGCGAACGTCCGGGGATTTCTCCCACGCCAAAGAGCCAAGCCCACAAAGCTGTGGCCAGCCCTGTGCCCCCACTGCCGCCGCTTCCACGGCACCACAGAGACTGGGGCTGCGGTCGCACCTGTGCTGCCTATGCCCCGACGTACGAGGCACGCTCGGTGGCGTTTTTTGCCCGAACCCGGCACGGGGCTTGCGAACGTCCGGGGATTTCTCCCACGCCAAAGATCCCACCGCCCAAAACTATACCCAGCCCTGTGCACCCACTGCCGCCGCTTCCACGGCACCACAGAGACTGGGGCTGCGGTCTCACCTGTGCTACCTATGCCCCGACGTACGAGGCACGCTCGGCGGCGTTTTTTGCCCGAACCCGGCTCGGGGCTTGCGAACGTCCGGGGATTTCTCCCACGCCAAAGAGCCCAGACCCCAAAACTATATCCAGCCCTGTGCCCCCACTGCCGCCGCTTCCACGGCACCACAGAGACTGGGGCTGCGGTCTCACCAGTGCTACCTATGCCCCGACGTACGAGGCACGCTCGGCGGCGTTTCTTGCCCGAACCCGGCTCAGGGCTTGCGAACGTCCGGGGATTTCTCCCACGCCAACGAGGCCACCCCCCAAAACTATATCCAGCCCTGTGCCCCCACTGCCGCCGCTTCCACGGCACCACAGAGACTGGGGCTGCGGTCTCACCTGTGCTACCTATGCCCCGACGTATGAGGCACGCTCGGCGGCGTTTTTTGCCCGAACCCGGCACAGGGCTTGCGAACGTCCGGGGATTTCTCCCACGCCAAAGATCCCACCCCCCAAAACTATAGCCAGCCCTGTGCACCCACTGCCGCCGCTTCCACGGCACCACAGAGACTGGGGCTGCGGTCTCACCTGTGCTGCCTATGCCCCGACGTACGAGGCACGCTCGGCGGCGTTTTTTGCCCGAACCCGGCACGGGGCTTGCGAACGTCCGGGGATTTCTCCCACACCAACGAGGCCACCCCCCAAAGCTGTGGCCAGCCCTCGGCCCCCACTGCCGCCGCTTCCACGGCACCACAGAGACTGGGGCTGCGGTCTCACCTGTGCTACCTATGCCCCGACGTACGAGGCACGCTCGGCAGCGTTTTTTGCCCGAACCTGGCTCGGGGCTTGCGAACGTCCGGGGATTTCTCCGACGCCAAAGATCCCACCCCCCAAAACTATATCCAGCCCTGTGCACCCACTGCCGCCGCTTCCACGGCACCACAGAGACTGGGGCTGCGGTCTCACCTGTGCTACCTATGCCCCGACGTACGAGGCACGCTCGGCGGCGTTTTTTGCCCGAACCCGGCACGGGGCTTGCGAACGTCCGGGGATTTCTCCCACGCCAAAGAGCCCAGCCCCCAAAGCTGTGGCCAGCCCTCGGCCCCCACTGCCGCCGCTTCCACGGCACCACAGAGACTGGGGCTGCGGTCTCACCTGTGCTGCCTATGCCCCGACGTACGAGGCACGCTCGGTGGCGTTTTTTGCCCGAACCCGGCACGGGGCTTGCGAACGTCCGGGGATTTCTCCCACACCAAAGAGCCCAGCCCCCAAAGCTATGGCCAGCCCTGTGTACCCACTGCCGCCGCTTCCACGGCACCACAGAGACTGGGGCTGCGGTCGCACCTGTGCTGCCTATGCCCCGACGTACGAGGCACGCTCGGCGGCGTTTTTTGCCCGAACCTGGCTCGGGGCTTGCGAACGTCCGGGGATTTCTCCCACACCAAAGAGGCCACCCCCCAAAGCTGTGGCCAGCCCTGTGCACCCACTGCCGCCGCTTCCACGGCACCACAGAGACTGGGGCTGCGGTCTCACCTGTGCTACCTATGCCCCGACGTACGAGGCACGCTCGGCGGCGTTTTTTGCCCGAACCCGGCACGGGCCTTGCGAACGTCCGGGGATTTCTCCCACGCCAAAGAGCCCAGCCCCCAAAACTATATCCAGCCCTCGGCCCCCACTGCCGCCGCTTCCACGGCACCACAGAGACTGGGGCTGCGGTCTCACCTGTGCTGCCTATGCCCCGACGTACGAGGCACGCTCGGCGGCGTTTTTTGCCCGAACCTGGCTCGGGGCTTGCGAACGTCCGGGGATTTCTCCCACGCCAAAGAGGCCACCCCCCAAAACTATACGCAGCCCTGTGCCCACACTGCCGCCGCTTCCACGGCACCACAGAGACTGGGGCTGCGGTCTCACCTGTGCTACCTATGCCCCGACGTATGAGGCACGCTCGGCGGCGTTTTTTGCCCGAACCCGGCACAGGGCTTGCGAACGTCCGGGGATTTCTCCCACGCCAAAGATCCCAGCCCCCAAAGCTGTGGCCAGCCCTCGGCCCCCACTGCCGCCGCTTCCACGGCACCACAGAGACTGGGGCTGCGGTCTCACCTGTGCTACCTATGCCCCGACGTACGAGGCACGCTCAGCGGCGGTTTTTGCCCGAACCCGGCTCGGGGCTTGCGAACGTCCGGGGATTTCTCCACGCCAAAGATCCCACCCCCCAAAACTATAGCCAGCCCTGTGCACCCACTGCCGCCGCTTCCACGGCACCACAGAGACTGGGGCTGCGGTCTCACCTGTGCTACCTATGCCCCGACGTATGAGGCACGCTCGGCGGCGTTTTTTGCCCGAACCCGGCACGGGGCTTGCGAACGTCCGGGGATTTCTCCCACGCCAAAGAGCCCACCCCCCAAAACTATAGCCAGCCCTCGGCCCCCACTGCCGCCGCTTCCACGGCACCACAGAGACTGGGGCTGCGGTCTCACCTGTGCTACCTATGCCCCGACGTATGAGGCACGCTCGGCGGCGTTTTTTGCCCGAACCCGGCACGGGGCTTGCGAACGTCCGGGGATTTCTCCCACGCCAAAGAGCCCAGCCCCCAAAGCTGTGGCCAGCCCTCGGCCCCCACTGCCGCCGCTTCCACGGCACCACAGAGACTGGGGCTGCGGTCTCACCTGTGCTACCTATGCCCCGACGTATGAGGCACGCTCGGCAGTGTTTTTTGCCCGAACCCGGCTCGGGGCTTGCGAACGTCCGGGGATTTCTCCACGCCAAAGAGGCCACCCACCAAAACTATAGCCAGCCCTGTGCACCCACTGCCGCCGCTTCTACGGCACCACAGAGACTGGGGCTGCGGTCTCACCTGTGCTACCTATGCCCCGACGTACGAGGCACGCTCGGCGGCGTTTTTTGCCCGAACCCGGCTCGGGGCTTGCGAACGTCCGGGGATTTCTCCCACGCCAAAGAGCCCAGCCCCCAAAACTATATCCAGCCCTCGGCCCCCACTGCCGCCGCTTCCACGGCACCACAGAGACTGGGGCTGCGGTCTCACCTGTGCTACCTATGCCCCGACGTACGAGGCACGCTCGGCGGCGTTTTTTGCCCGAACCCGGCTCGGGGCTTGCGAACGTCCGGGGATTTCTCCCACGCCAAAGAGCCCAGCCCCCAAAACTATATCCAGCCCTCGGCCCCCACTGCCGCCGCTTCCACGGCACCACAGAGACTGGGGCTGCGGTCTCACCTGTGCTACCTATGCCCCGACGTACGAGGCACGCTCGGCAGCGTTTTTTGCCCGAACCTGGCTCGGGGCTTGCGAACGTCCGGGGATTTCTCCCACGCCAAAGATCCCACCCCCCAAAACTATAGGCAGCCCTGTGCACCCACTGCTGCCGCTTCCACGGCACCACAGAGACTGGGGCTGCGGTCTCACCTGTGCTACCTATTCCCCGACGTACGAGGCACGCTCGGCGGCGTTTTTTACCCGAACCCGGCACGGGGCTTGCGAACGTCCGGGGATTTCTCCCACACCAAAGAGCCCAGCCCCCAAAGCTGTGGCCAGCCCTGTGCACCCACTGCCGCCGCTTCCACGGCACCACAGAGACTGGGGCTGCGGTCGCACCTGTGCTGCCTATGCCCCGACGTACGAGGCACGCTCGGCGGCGTTTTTTGCCCGAACCCGGCACGGGGCTTGCGAACGTCCGGGGATTTCTCCCACACCAAAGAGGCCACCCCCCAAAGCTGTGGCCAGCCCTCGGCCCCCACTGCCGCCGCTTCCACGGCACCACAGAGACTGGGGCTGCGGTCTCACCTGTGCTACCTATGCCCCGACGTACGAGGCACGCTCAGCGGCGGTTTTTGCCCGAACCCGGCTCGGGGCTTGCGAACGTCCGGGGATTTCTCCACGCCAAAGATCCCACCCCCCAAAACTATAGCCAGCCCTGTGCACCCACTGCCGCCGCTTCCACGGCACCACAGAGACTGGGGCTGCGGTCTCACCTGTGCTACCTATGCCCCGACGTATGAGGCACGCTCGGCGGCGTTTTTTGCCCGAACCCGGCACGGGGCTTGCGAACGTCCGGGGATTTCTCCCACGCCAAAGAGCCCAGCCCCCAAAACTGTGGCCAGCCCTGTGCCCCCACTGCCGCCGCTTCCACGGCACCACAGAGACTGGGGCTGCGGACTCACCTGTGCTACCTATGCCCCGACGTACGAGGCACGCTCGGCGGCGTTTTTTGCCCGAACCCGGCACGGGGCTTGCGAACGTCCGGGGATTTCTCCCACGCCAAAGAGGCCACCCCCCAAAACTATATCCAGCCCTCGGCCCCCACTGCCGCCACTTCCACGGCACCACAGAGACTGGGGCTGCGGTCTCACCTGTGCTACCTATGCCCCGACGTATGACGCACGCTCGGCGGCGTTTTTTGCCCGAACCCGGCACGGGGCTTGCGAACGTCCGGGGATTTCTCCCACGCCAAAGAGCCCAGACCCCAAAACTATAGGCAGGCCTGTGCACCCACTGCCGCCGCTTCCACGGCACCACAGAGACTGGGGCTGCGGTCTCACCTGTGCTGCCTATGCCCCGACGTACAAGGCACGCTCGGTGGCGTTTTTTGCCCGAACCCGGCACGGGGCTTGCGAACATCCGGGGATTTCTCCCACGCCAAAGAGGCCACCCCCCAAAACTATAGCCAGCCCTCGGCCCCCACTGCCGCCGCTTCCACGGCACCACAGAGACTGGGGCTGCGGTCTCACCTGTGCTGCCTATGCCCCGACGTACGAGGCACGCTCGGTGGCGTTTTTTGCCCGAACCCGGCACGGGGCTTGCGAACGTCCGGGGATTTCTCCCACGCCAAAGATCCCACCCCCCAAAACTATAGGCAGCCCTGTGCCCCCACTGCCGCCGCTTCCACGGCACCACAGAGACTGGGGCTGCGGTTGCACCTGTGCTGCCTATGCCCCGACGTACGAGGCACGCTCGGCGGCGTTTTTTGCCCGAACCCGGCACGGGGCTTGCGAACGTCCGGGGATTTCTCCCACGCCAAAGAGCCCACCCCCCAAAACTATAGCCAGCCCTCGGCCCCCACTGCCGCCGCTTCCACGGCACCACAGAGACTGGGGCTGCGGTCTCACCTGTGCTACCTATGCCCCGACGTATGAGGCACGCTCGGCGGCGTTTTTTGCCCGAACCCGGCACGGGGCTTGCGAACGTCCGGGGATTTCTCCCACGCCAAAGAGCCCAGCCCCCAAAGCTGTGGCCAGCCCTCGGCCCCCACTGCCGCCGCTTCCACGGCACCACAGAGACTGGGGCTGCGGTCTCACCTGTGCTACCTATGCCCCGACGTATGAGGCACGCTCGGCAGTGTTTTTTGCCCGAACCCGGCTCGGGGCTTGCGAACGTCCTGGGATTTCTCCACGCCAAAGAGGCCACCCCCCAAAACTATAGCCAGCCCTGTGCACCCACTGCCGCCGCTTCTACGGCACCACAGAGACTGGGGCTGCGGTCTCACCTGTGCTACCTATGCCCCGACGTACGAGGCACGCTCGGCGGCGTTTTTTGCCCGAACCCGGCTCGGGGCTTGCGAACGTCCGGGGATTTCTCCCACGCCAAAGAGCCCAGCCCCCAAAACTATATCCAGCCCTCGGCCCCCACTGCCGCCGCTTCCACGGCACCACAGAGACTGGGGCTGCGGTCTCACCTGTGCTACCTATGCCCCGACGTACGAGGCACGCTCGGCGGCGTTTTTTGCCCGAACCCGGCTCGGGGCTTGCGAACGTCCGGGGATTTCTCCCACGCCAAAGAGCCCAGCCCCCAAAACTATATCCAGCCCTCGGCCCCCACTGCCGCCGCTTCCACGGCACCACAGAGACTGGGGCTGCGGTCTCACCTGTGCTACCTATGCCCCGACGTACGAGGCACGCTCGGCAGCGTTTTTTGCCCGAACCTGGCTCGGGGCTTGCGAACGTCCGGGGATTTCTCCCACGCCAAAGATCCCACCCCCCAAAACTATAGGCAGCCCTGTGCACCCACTGCTGCCGCTTCCACGGCACCACAGAGACTGGGGCTGCGGTCTCACCTGTGCTACCTATTCCCCGACGTACGAGGCACGCTCGGCGGCGTTTTTTACCCGAACCCGGCACGGGGCTTGCGAACGTCCGGGGATTTCTCCCACGCCAAAGAGCCCCGCCCACAAAGCTGTGGCCAGCCCTGTGCCCCCACTGCCGCCGCTTCCACGGCACCACAGAGACTGGGGCTGCGGTCGCACCTGTGCTGCCTATGCCCCGACGTACGAGGCACGCTCGGTGGCGTTTTTTGCCCGAACCCGGCACGGGGCTTGCGAACGTCCGGGGATTTCTCCCACACCAAAGAGCCCAGCCCCCAAAGCTGTGGCCAGCCCTGTGCACCCACTGCCGCCGCTTCCACGGCACCACAGAGACTGGGGCTGCGGTCGCACCTGTGCTGCCTATGCCCCGACGTACGAGGCACGCTCGGCGGCGTTTTTTGCCCGAACCCGGCACGGGGCTTGCGAACGTCCGGGGATTTCTCCCACACCAAAGAGGCCACCCCCCAAAGCTGTGGCCAGCCCTGTGCACCCACTGCCGCCGCTTCCACGGCACCACAGAGACTGGGGCTGCGGTCTCACCTGTGCTACCTATGCCCCGACGTACGAGGCACGCTCGGCGGCGTTTTTTGCCCGAACCCGGCACGGGGCTTGCGAACGTCCGGGGATTTCTCCCACGCCAAAGAGCCCAGCCCCCAAAACTATATCCAGCCCTGTGCCCCCACTGCCGCCGCTTCCACGGCACCACAGAGACTGGGGCTGCGGTCGCACCTGTGCTGCCTATGCCCCGACGTACGAGGCACGCTCGGCGGCGTTTTTTGCCCGAACCTGGCTCGGGGCTTGCGAACGTCCGGGGATTTCTCCCACGCCAAAGAGGCCACCCCCCAAAACTATAGGCAGCCCTGTGCCCACACTGCCGCCGCTTCCACGGCACCACAGAGACTGGGGCTGCGGTCTCACCTGTGCTACCTATGCCCCGACGTATGAGGCACGCTCGGCGGCGTTTTTTGCCCGAACCCGGCACAGGGCTTGCGAACGTCCGGGGATTTCTCCCACGCCAAAGAGCCCAGCCCCCAAAGCTGTGGCCAGCCCTGTGCCCCCACTGCCGCCGCTTCCACGGCACCACAGAGACTGGGGCTGCGGTCTCACCTGTGCTACCTATGCCCCGACGTACGAGGCACGCTCGGCGGCGTTTTTTGCCCGAACCCGGCACGGGGCTTGCGAACGTCCGGGGATTTCTCCCACGCCAAAGAGGCCACCCCCCAAAACTATATCCAGCCCTTGGCCCCCACTGCCGCCGCTTCCACGGCACCACAGAGACTGGGGCTGCGGTCTCACCTGTGCTACCTATGCCCCGACGTATGACGCACGCTCGGCGGCGTTTTTTGCCCGAACCCGGCACGGGGCTTGCGAACGTCCGGGGATTTCTCCCACGCCAAAGAGCCCAGACCCCAAAACTATAGGCAGCCCTGTGCACCCACTGCCGCCGCTTCCACGGCACCACAGAGACTGGGGCTGCGGTCTCACCTGTGCTGCCTATGCCCCGACGTACAAGGCACGCTCGGTGGCGTTTTTTGCCCGAACCCGGCACGGGGCTTGCGAACGTCCGGGGATTTCTCCCACGCCAAAGAGGCCACCCCCCAAAACTATAGCCAGCCCTCGGCCCCCACTGCCGCCGCTTCCACGACACCACAGAGACTGGGGCTGCGGTCTCACCTGTGCTACCTATGCCCCGACGTACGAGGCACGCTCGGCAGCGTTTTTTGCCCGAACCTGGCTCGGGGCTTGCGAACGTCCGGGGATTTCTCCGACGCCAAAGATCCCACCCCCCAAAACTATAGGCAGCCCTGTGCACCCACTGCCGCCGCTTCCACGGCACCACAGAGACTGGGGCTGCGGTCTCACCTGTGCTACCTATTCCCCGACGTACGAGGCACGCTCGGCGGCGTTTTTTGCCCGAACCCGGCACGGGGCTTGCGAACGTCCGGGGATTTCTCCCACGCCAAAGAGCCAAGCCCACAAAGCTGTGGCCAGCCCTGTGCCCCCACTGCCGCCGCTTCCACGGCACCACAGAGACTGGGGCTGCGGTCGCACCTGTGCTGCCTATGCCCCGACGTACGAGGCACGCTCGGTGGCGTTTTTTGCCCGAACCCGGCACGGGGCTTGCGAACGTCCGGGGATTTCTCCCACGCCAAAGATCCCACCGCCCAAAACTATACCCAGCCCTGTGCACCCACTGCCGCCGCTTCCACGGCACCACAGAGACTGGGGCTGCGGTCTCACCTGTGCTACCTATGCCCCGACGTACGAGGCACGCTCGGCGGCGTTTTTTGCCCGAACCCGGCTCGGGGCTTGCGAACGTCCGGGGATTTCTCCCACGCCAAAGAGCCCAGACCCCAAAACTATATCCAGCCCTGTGCCCCCACTGCCGCCGCTTCCACGGCACCACAGAGACTGGGGCTGCGGTCTCACCAGTGCTACCTATGCCCCGACGTACGAGGCACGCTCGGCGGCGTTTCTTGCCCGAACCCGGCTCAGGGCTTGCGAACGTCCGGGGATTTCTCCCACGCCAACGAGGCCACCCCCCAAAACTATATCCAGCCCTGTGCCCCCACTGCCGCCGCTTCCACGGCACCACAGAAACTGGGGCTGCGGTCTCACCTGTGCTACCTATGCCCCGACGTATGAGGCACGCTCGGCGGCGTTTTTTGCCCGAACCCGGCACAGGGCTTGCGAACGTCCGGGGATTTCTCCCACGCCAAAGATCCCACCCCCCAAAACTATAGCCAGCCCTGTGCACCCACTGCCGCCGCTTCCACGGCACCACAGAGACTGGGGCTGCGGTCTCACCTGTGCTGCCTATGCCCCGACGTACGAGGCACGCTCGGCGGCGTTTTTTGCCCGAACCCGGCACGGGGCTTGCGAACGTCCGGGGATTTCTCCCACACCAACGAGGCCACCCCCCAAAGCTGTGGCCAGCCCTCGGCCCCCACTGCCGCCGCTTCCACGGCACCACAGAGACTGGGGCTGCGGTCTCACCTGTGCTACCTATGCCCCGACGTACGAGGCACGCTCGGCAGCGTTTTTTGCCCGAACCTGGCTCGGGGCTTGCGAACGTCCGGGGATTTCTCCGACGCCAAAGATCCCACCCCCCAAAACTATATCCAGCCCTGTGCACCCACTGCCGCCGCTTCCACGGCACCACAGAGACTGGGGCTGCGGTCTCACCTGTGCTACCTATGCCCCGACGTACGAGGCACGCTCGGCGGCGTTTTTTGCCCGAACCCGGCACGGGGCTTGCGAACGTCCGGGGATTTCTCCCACGCCAAAGAGCCCAGCCCCCAAAGCTGTGGCCAGCCCTCGGCCCCCACTGCCGCCGCTTCCACGGCACCACAGAGACTGGGGCTGCGGTCTCACCTGTGCTGCCTATGCCCCGACGTACGAGGCACGCTCGGTGGCGTTTTTTGCCCGAACCCGGCACGGGGCTTGCGAACGTCCGGGGATTTCTCCCACACCAAAGAGCCCAGCCCCCAAAGCTATGGCCAGCCCTGTGTACCCACTGCCGCCGCTTCCACGGCACCACAGAGACTGGGGCTGCGGTCGCACCTGTGCTGCCTATGCCCCGACGTACGAGGCACGCTCGGCGGCGTTTTTTGCCCGAACCTGGCTCGGGGCTTGCGAACGTCCGGGGATTTCTCCCACACCAAAGAGGCCACCCCCCAAAGCTGTGGCCAGCCCTGTGCACCCACTGCCGCCGCTTCCACGGCACCACAGAGACTGGGGCTGCGGTCTCACCTGTGCTACCTATGCCCCGACGTACGAGGCACGCTCGGCGGCGTTTTTTGCCCGAACCCGGCACGGGCCTTGCGAACGTCCGGGGATTTCTCCCACGCCAAAGAGCCCAGCCCCCAAAACTATATCCAGCCCTCGGCCCCCACTGCCGCCGCTTCCACGGCACCACAGAGACTGGGGCTGCGGTCTCACCTGTGCTGCCTATGCCCCGACGTACGAGGCACGCTCGGCGGCGTTTTTTGCCCGAACCTGGCTCGGGGCTTGCGAACGTCCGGGGAGTTCTCCCACGCCAAAGAGGCCACCCCCCAAAACTATACGCAGCCCTGTGCCCACACTGCCGCCGCTTCCACGGCACCACAGAGACTGGGGCTGCGGTCTCACCTGTGCTACCTATGCCCCGACGTATGAGGCACGCTCGGCGGCGTTTTTTGCCCGAACCCGGCACAGGGCTTGCGAACGTCCGGGGATTTCTCCCACGCCAAAGATCCCAGCCCCCAAAGCTGTGGCCAGCCCTCGGCCCCCACTGCCGCCGCTTCCACGGCACCACAGAGACTGGGGCTGCGGTCTCACCTGTGCTACCTATGCCCCGACGTACGAGGCACGCTCAGCGGCGGTTTTTGCCCGAACCCGGCTCGGGGCTTGCGAACGTCCGGGGATTTCTCCACGCCAAAGATCCCACCCCCCAAAACTATAGCCAGCCCTGTGCACCCACTGCCGCCGCTTCCACGGCACCACAGAGACTGGGGCTGCGGTCTCACCTGTGCTACCTATGCCCCGACGTATGAGGCACGCTCGGCGGCGTTTTTTGCCCGAACCCGGCACGGGGCTTGCGAACGTCCGGGGATTTCTCCCACGCCAAAGAGCCCACCCCCCAAAACTATAGCCAGCCCTCGGCCCCCACTGCCGCCGCTTCCACGGCACCACAGAGACTGGGGCTGCGGTCTCACCTGTGCTACCTATGCCCCGACGTATGAGGCACGCTCGGCGGCGTTTTTTGCCCGAACCCGGCACGGGGCTTGCGAACGTCCGGGGATTTCTCCCACGCCAAAGAGCCCAGCCCCCAAAGCTGTGGCCAGCCCTCGGCCCCCACTGCCGCCGCTTCCACGGCACCACAGAGACTGGGGCTGCGGTCTCACCTGTGCTACCTATGCCCCGACGTATGAGGCACGCTCGGCAGTGTTTTTTGCCCGAACCCGGCTCGGGGCTTGCGAACGTCCGGGGATTTCTCCCACGCCAAAGAGCCCAGCCCCCAAAACTATATCCAGCCCTCGGCCCCCACTGCCGCCGCTTCCACGGCACCACAGAGACTGGGGCTGCGGTCTCACCTGTGCTACCTATGCCCCGACGTATGAGGCACGCTCGGCGGCGTTTTTTGCCCGAACCCGGCACGGGGCTTGCGAACGTCCGGGGATTTCTCCCACGCCAAAGAGCCCAGCCCCCAAAGCTGTGGCCAGCCCTGTGCACCCACTGCCGCCGCTTCTACGGCACCACAGAGACTGGGGCTGCGGTCTCACCTGTGCTACCTATGCCCCGACGTACGAGGCACGCTCGGCGGCGTTTTTTGCCCGAACCCGGCTCGGGGCTTGCGAACGTCCGGGGATTTCTCCCACGCCAAAGAGCCCAGCCCCCAAAACTATATCCAGCCCTCGGCCCCCACTGCCGCCGCTTCCACGGCACCACAGAGACTGGGGCTGCGGTCTCACCTGTGCTACCTATGCCCCGACGTACGAGGCACGCTCGGCGGCGTTTTTTGCCCGAACCCGGCTCGGGGCTTGCGAACGTCCGGGGATTTCTCCCACGCCAAAGAGCCCAGCCCCCAAAACTATATCCAGCCCTCGGCCCCCACTGCCGCCGCTTCCACGGCACCACAGAGACTGGGGCTGCGGTCTCACCTGTGCTACCTATGCCCCGACGTACGAGGCACGCTCGGCAGCGTTTTTTGCCCGAACCTGGCTCGGGGCTTGCGAACGTCCGGGGATTTCTCCCACGCCAAAGATCCCACCCCCCAAAACTATAGGCAGCCCTGTGCACCCACTGCTGCCGCTTCCACGGCACCACAGAGACTGGGGCTGCGGTCTCACCTGTGCTACCTATTCCCCGACGTACGAGGCACGCTCGGCGGCGTTTTTTACCCGAACCCGGCACGGGGCTTGCGAACGTCCGGGGATTTCTCCCACGCCAAAGAGCCCCGCCCACAAAGCTGTGGCCAGCCCTGTGCCCCCACTGCCGCCGCTTCCACGGCACCACAGAGACTGGGGCTGCGGTCGCACCTGTGCTGCCTATGCCCCGACGTACGAGGCACGCTCGGTGGCGTTTTTTGCCCGAACCCGGCACGGGGCTTGCGAACGTCCGGGGATTTCTCCCACGCCAAAGATCCCACCCCCCAAAACTATAGGCAGCCCTGTGCCCCCACTGCCGCCGCTTCCACGGCACCACAGAGACTGGGGCTGCGGTTGCACCTGTGCTGCCTATGCCCCGACGTACGAGGCACGCTCGGCGGCGTTTTTTGCCCGAACCCGGCACGGGGCTTGCGAACGTCCGGGGATTTCTCCCACGCCAAAGAGCCCACCCCCCAAAACTATAGCCAGCCCTCGGCCCCCACTGCCGCCGCTTCCACGGCACCACAGAGACTGGGGCTGCGGTCTCACCTGTGCTACCTATGCCCCGACGTATGAGGCACGCTCGGCGGCGTTTTTTGCCCGAACCCGGCACGGGGCTTGCGAACGTCCGGGGATTTCTCCCACGCCAAAGAGCCCAGCCCCCAAAGCTGTGGCCAGCCCTCGGCCCCCACTGCCGCCGCTTCCACGGCACCACAGAGACTGGGGCTGCGGTCTCACCTGTGCTACCTATGCCCCGACGTATGAGGCACGCTCGGCAGTGTTTTTTGCCCGAACCCGGCTCGGGGCTTGCGAACGTCCTGGGATTTCTCCACGCCAAAGAGGCCACCCCCCAAAACTATAGCCAGCCCTGTGCACCCACTGCCGCCGCTTCTACGGCACCACAGAGACTGGGGCTGCGGTCTCACCTGTGCTACCTATGCCCCGACGTACGAGGCACGCTCGGCGGCGTTTTTTGCCCGAACCCGGCTCGGGGCTTGCGAACGTCCGGGGATTTCTCCCACGCCAAAGAGCCCAGCCCCCAAAACTATATCCAGCCCTCGGCCCCCACTGCCGCCGCTTCCACGGCACCACAGAGACTGGGGCTGCGGTCTCACCTGTGCTACCTATGCCCCGACGTACGAGGCACGCTCGGCGGCGTTTTTTGCCCGAACCCGGCTCGGGGCTTGCGAACGTCCGGGGATTTCTCCCACGCCAAAGAGCCCAGCCCCCAAAACTATATCCAGCCCTCGGCCCCCACTGCCGCCGCTTCCACGGCACCACAGAGACTGGGGCTGCGGTCTCACCTGTGCTACCTATGCCCCGACGTACGAGGCACGCTCGGCAGCGTTTTTTGCCCGAACCTGGCTCGGGGCTTGCGAACGTCCGGGGATTTCTCCCACGCCAAAGATCCCACCCCCCAAAACTATAGGCAGCCCTGTGCACCCACTGCTGCCGCTTCCACGGCACCACAGAGACTGGGGCTGCGGTCTCACCTGTGCTACCTATTCCCCGACGTACGAGGCACGCTCGGCGGCGTTTTTTACCCGAACCCGGCACGGGGCTTGCGAACGTCCGGGGATTTCTCCCACGCCAAAGAGCCCCGCCCACAAAGCTGTGGCCAGCCCTGTGCCCCCACTGCCGCCGCTTCCACGGCACCACAGAGACTGGGGCTGCGGTCGCACCTGTGCTGCCTATGCCCCGACGTACGAGGCACGCTCGGTGGCGTTTTTTGCCCGAACCCGGCACGGGGCTTGCGAACGTCCGGGGATTTCTCCCACACCAAAGAGCCCAGCCCCCAAAGCTGTGGCCAGCCCTGTGCACCCACTGCCGCCGCTTCCACGGCACCACAGAGACTGGGGCTGCGGTCGCACCTGTGCTGCCTATGCCCCGACGTACGAGGCACGCTCGGCGGCGTTTTTTGCCCGAACCCGGCACGGGGCTTGCGAACGTCCGGGGATTTCTCCCACACCAAAGAGGCCACCCCCCAAAGCTGTGGCCAGCCCTGTGCACCCACTGCCGCCGCTTCCACGGCACCACAGAGACTGGGGCTGCGGTCTCACCTGTGCTACCTATGCCCCGACGTACGAGGCACGCTCGGCGGCGTTTTTTGCCCGAACCCGGCACGGGGCTTGCGAACGTCCGGGGATTTCTCCCACGCCAAAGAGCCCAGCCCCCAAAACTATATCCAGCCCTGTGCCCCCACTGCCGCCGCTTCCACGGCACCACAGAGACTGGGGCTGCGGTCGCACCTGTGCTGCCTATGCCCCGACGTACGAGGCACGCTCGGCGGCGTTTTTTGCCCGAACCTGGCTCGGGGCTTGCGAACGTCCGGGGATTTCTCCCACGCCAAAGAGGCCACCCCCCAAAACTATAGGCAGCCCTGTGCCCACACTGCCGCCGCTTCCACGGCACCACAGAGACTGGGGCTGCGGTCTCACCTGTGCTACCTATGCCCCGACGTATGAGGCACGCTCGGCGGCGTTTTTTGCCCGAACCCGGCACAGGGCTTGCGAACGTCCGGGGATTTCTCCCACGCCAAAGAGCCCAGCCCCCAAAGCTGTGGCCAGCCCTGTGCCCCCACTGCCGCCGCTTCCACGGCACCACAGAGACTGGGGCTGCGGTCTCACCTGTGCTACCTATGCCCCGACGTACGAGGCACGCTCGGCGGCGTTTTTTGCCCGAACCCGGCACGGGGCTTGCGAACGTCCGGGGATTTCTCCCACGCCAAAGAGGCCACCCCCCAAAACTATATCCAGCCCTTGGCCCCCACTGCCGCCGCTTCCACGGCACCACAGAGACTGGGGCTGCGGTCTCACCTGTGCTACCTATGCCCCGACGTATGACGCACGCTCGGCGGCGTTTTTTGCCCGAACCCGGCACGGGGCTTGCGAACGTCCGGGGATTTCTCCCACGCCAAAGAGCCCAGACCCCAAAACTATAGGCAGCCCTGTGCACCCACTGCCGCCGCTTCCACGGCACCACAGAGACTGGGGCTGCGGTCTCACCTGTGCTGCCTATGCCCCGACGTACAAGGCACGCTCGGTGGCGTTTTTTGCCCGAACCCGGCACGGGGCTTGCGAACGTCCGGGGATTTCTCCCACGCCAAAGAGGCCACCCCCCAAAACTATAGCCAGCCCTCGGCCCCCACTGCCGCCGCTTCCACGACACCACAGAGACTGGGGCTGCGGTCTCACCTGTGCTACCTATGCCCCGACGTACGAGGCACGCTCGGCAGCGTTTTTTGCCCGAACCTGGCTCGGGGCTTGCGAACGTCCGGGGATTTCTCCGACGCCAAAGATCCCACCCCCCAAAACTATAGGCAGCCCTGTGCACCCACTGCCGCCGCTTCCACGGCACCACAGAGACTGGGGCTGCGGTCTCACCTGTGCTACCTATTCCCCGACGTACGAGGCACGCTCGGCGGCGTTTTTTGCCCGAACCCGGCACGGGGCTTGCGAACGTCCGGGGATTTCTCCCACGCCAAAGAGCCAAGCCCACAAAGCTGTGGCCAGCCCTGTGCCCCCACTGCCGCCGCTTCCACGGCACCACAGAGACTGGGGCTGCGGTCGCACCTGTGCTGCCTATGCCCCGACGTACGAGGCACGCTCGGTGGCGTTTTTTGCCCGAACCCGGCACGGGGCTTGCGAACGTCCGGGGATTTCTCCCACGCCAAAGATCCCACCGCCCAAAACTATACCCAGCCCTGTGCACCCACTGCCGCCGCTTCCACGGCACCACAGAGACTGGGGCTGCGGTCTCACCTGTGCTACCTATGCCCCGACGTACGAGGCACGCTCGGCGGCGTTTTTTGCCCGAACCCGGCTCGGGGCTTGCGAACGTCCGGGGATTTCTCCCACGCCAAAGAGCCCAGACCCCAAAACTATATCCAGCCCTGTGCCCCCACTGCCGCCGCTTCCACGGCACCACAGAGACTGGGGCTGCGGTCTCACCAGTGCTACCTATGCCCCGACGTACGAGGCACGCTCGGCGGCGTTTCTTGCCCGAACCCGGCTCAGGGCTTGCGAACGTCCGGGGATTTCTCCCACGCCAACGAGGCCACCCCCCAAAACTATATCCAGCCCTGTGCCCCCACTGCCGCCGCTTCCACGGCACCACAGAGACTGGGGCTGCGGTCTCACCTGTGCTACCTATGCCCCGACGTATGAGGCACGCTCGGCGGCGTTTTTTGCCCGAACCCGGCACAGGGCTTGCGAACGTCCGGGGATTTCTCCCACGCCAAAGATCCCACCCCCCAAAACTATAGCCAGCCCTGTGCACCCACTGCCGCCGCTTCCACGGCACCACAGAGACTGGGGCTGCGGTCTCACCTGTGCTGCCTATGCCCCGACGTACGAGGCACGCTCGGCGGCGTTTTTTGCCCGAACCCGGCACGGGGCTTGCGAACGTCCGGGGATTTCTCCCACACCAACGAGGCCACCCCCCAAAGCTGTGGCCAGCCCTCGGCCCCCACTGCCGCCGCTTCCACGGCACCACAGAGACTGGGGCTGCGGTCTCACCTGTGCTACCTATGCCCCGACGTACGAGGCACGCTCGGCAGCGTTTTTTGCCCGAACCTGGCTCGGGGCTTGCGAACGTCCGGGGATTTCTCCGACGCCAAAGATCCCACCCCCCAAAACTATATCCAGCCCTGTGCACCCACTGCCGCCGCTTCCACGGCACCACAGAGACTGGGGCTGCGGTCTCACCTGTGCTACCTATGCCCCGACGTACGAGGCACGCTCGGCGGCGTTTTTTGCCCGAACCCGGCACGGGGCTTGCGAACGTCCGGGGATTTCTCCCACGCCAAAGAGCCCAGCCCCCAAAGCTGTGGCCAGCCCTCGGCCCCCACTGCCGCCGCTTCCACGGCACCACAGAGACTGGGGCTGCGGTCTCACCTGTGCTGCCTATGCCCCGACGTACGAGGCACGCTCGGTGGCGTTTTTTGCCCGAACCCGGCACGGGGCTTGCGAACGTCCGGGGATTTCTCCCACACCAAAGAGCCCAGCCCCCAAAGCTATGGCCAGCCCTGTGTACCCACTGCCGCCGCTTCCACGGCACCACAGAGACTGGGGCTGCGGTCGCACCTGTGCTGCCTATGCCCCGACGTACGAGGCACGCTCGGCGGCGTTTTTTGCCCGAACCTGGCTCGGGGCTTGCGAACGTCCGGGGATTTCTCCCACACCAAAGAGGCCACCCCCCAAAGCTGTGGCCAGCCCTGTGCACCCACTGCCGCCGCTTCCACGGCACCACAGAGACTGGGGCTGCGGTCTCACCTGTGCTACCTATGCCCCGACGTACGAGGCACGCTCGGCGGCGTTTTTTGCCCGAACCCGGCACGGGGCTTGCGAACGTCCGGGGATTTCTCCCACGCCAAAGAGCCCAGCCCCCAAAACTATATCCAGCCCTCGGCCCCCACTGCCGCCGCTTCCACGGCACCACAGAGACTGGGGCTGCGGTCTCACCTGTGCTGCCTATGCCCCGACGTACGAGGCACGCTCGGCGGCGTTTTTTGCCCGAACCTGGCTCAGGGCTTGCGAACGTCCGGGGAGTTCTCCCACGCCAAAGAGGCCACCCCCCAAAACTATACGCAGCCCTGTGCCCACACTGCCGCCGCTTCCACGGCACCACAGAGACTGGGGCTGCGGTCTCACCTGTGCTACCTATGCCCCGACGTATGAGGCACGCTCGGCGGCGTTTTTTGCCCGAACCCGGCACAGGGCTTGCGAACGTCCGGGGATTTCTCCCACGCCAAAGATCCCAGCCCCCAAAGCTGTGGCCAGCCCTCGGCCCCCACTGCCGCCGCTTCCACGGCACCACAGAGACTGGGGCTGCGGTCTCACCTGTGCTACCTATGCCCCGACGTACGAGGCACGCTCAGCGGCGGTTTTTGCCCGAACCCGGCTCGGGGCTTGCGAACGTCCGGGGATTTCTCCACGCCAAAGATCCCACCCCCCAAAACTATAGCCAGCCCTGTGCACCCACTGCCGCCGCTTCCACGGCACCACAGAGACTGGGGCTGCGGTCTCACCTGTGCTACCTATGCCCCGACGTATGAGGCACGCTCGGCGGCGTTTTTTGCCCGAACCCGGCACGGGGCTTGCGAACGTCCGGGGATTTCTCCCACGCCAAAGAGCCCACCCCCCAAAACTATAGCCAGCCCTCGGCCCCCACTGCCGCCGCTTCCACGGCACCACAGAGACTGGGGCTGCGGTCTCACCTGTGCTACCTATGCCCCGACGTATGAGGCACGCTCGGCGGCGTTTTTTGCCCGAACCCGGCACGGGGCTTGCGAACGTCCGGGGATTTCTCCCACGCCAAAGAGCCCAGCCCCCAAAGCTGTGGCCAGCCCTCAGCCCCCACTGCCGCCGCTTCCACGGCACCACAGAGACTGGGGCTGCGGTCTCACCTGTGCTACCTATGCCCCGACGTATGAGGCACGCTCGGCAGTGTTTTTTGCCCGAACCCGGCTCGGGGCTTGCGAACGTCCGGGGATTTCTCCACGCCAAAGAGGCCACCCCCCAAAACTATAGCCAGCCCTGTGCACCCACTGCCGCCGCTTCTACGGCACCACAGAGACTGGGGCTGCGGTCTCACCTGTGCTACCTATGCCCCGACGTACGAGGCACGCTCGGCGGCGTTTTTTGCCCGAACCCGGCTCGGGGCTTGCGAACGTCCGGGGATTTCTCCCACGCCAAAGAGCCCAGCCCCCAAAACTATATCCAGCCCTCGGCCCCCACTGCCGCCGCTTCCACGGCACCACAGAGACTGGGGCTGCGGTCTCACCTGTGCTACCTATGCCCCGACGTACGAGGCACGCTCGGCGGCGTTTTTTGCCCGAACCCGGCTCGGGGCTTGCGAACGTCCGGGGATTTCTCCCACGCCAAAGAGCCCAGCCCCCAAAACTATATCCAGCCCTCGGCCCCCACTGCCGCCGCTTCCACGGCACCACAGAGACTGGGGCTGCGGTCTCACCTGTGCTACCTATGCCCCGACGTACGAGGCACGCTCGGCAGCGTTTTTTGCCCGAACCTGGCTCGGGGCTTGCGAACGTCCGGGGATTTCTCCCACGCCAAAGATCCCACCCCCCAAAACTATAGGCAGCCCTGTGCACCCACTGCTGCCGCTTCCACGGCACCACAGAGACTGGGGCTGCGGTCTCACCTGTGCTACCTATTCCCCGACGTACGAGGCACGCTCGGCGGCGTTTTTTACCCGAACCCGGCACGGGGCTTGCGAACGTCCGGGGATTTCTCCCACGCCAAAGAGCCCCGCCCACAAAGCTGTGGCCAGCCCTGTGCCCCCACTGCCGCCGCTTCCACGGCACCACAGAGACTGGGGCTGCGGTCGCACCTGTGCTGCCTATGCCCCGACGTACGAGGCACGCTCGGTGGCGTTTTTTGCCCGAACCCGGCACGGGGCTTGCGAACGTCCGGGGATTTCTCCCACACCAAAGAGCCCAGCCCCCAAAGCTATGGCCAGCCCTGTGCACCCACTGCCACCGCTTCCACGGCACCACAGAGACTGGGGCTGCGGTCGCACCTGTGCTGCCTATGCCCCAACGTACGAGGCACGCTCGGCGGCGTTTTTTGCCCGAACCCGGCACGGGGCTTGCGAACGTCCGGGGATTTCTCCCACGCCAAAGAGCCCAGCCCCCAAAGCTTTGGCCAGCCCTCGGCCCCCACTGCCGCCGCTTCCACGGCACCACTAAGACTGGGGCTGCGGTCTCACCTGTGCTACCTATGCCCCGACGTATGAGGCACGCTCGGCGGCGTTTTTTGCCCGAACCCGGCACGGGGCTTGCGAACGTCCGGGGATTTCTCCCACGCCAAAGAGCCCACCCCCCAAAACTATAGCCAGCCCTCGGCCCCCACTGCCGCCGCTTCCACGGCACCACAGAGACTGGGGCTGCGGTCTCACCTGTGCTACCTATGCCCCGACGTATGAGGCACGCTCGGCGGCGTTTTTTGCCCGAACCCGGCACGGGGCTTGCGAACGTCCGGGGATTTCTCCCACGCCAAAGAGCCCACCCCCCAAAACTATAGCCAGCCCTCGGCCCCCACTGCCGCCGCTTCCACGGCACCACAGAGACTGGGGCTGCGGTCTCACCTGTGCTACCTATGCCCCGACGTATGAGGCACGCTCGGCGGCGTTTTTTGCCCGAACCCGGCACGGGGCTTGCGAACGTCCGGGGATTTCTCCCACGCCAAAGAGCCCAGCCCCCAAAGCTGTGGCCAGCCCTCGGCCCCCACTGCCGCCGCTTCCACGGCACCACAGAGACTGGGGCTGCGGTCTCACCTGTGCTACCTATGCCCCGACGTATGAGGCACGCTCGGCAGTGTTTTTTGCCCGAACCCGGCTCGGGGCTTGCGAACGTCCGGGGATTTCTCCACGCCAAAGAGGCCACCCCCCAAAACTATAGCCAGCCCTGTGCACCCACTGCCGCCGCTTCTACGGCACCACAGAGACTGGGGCTGCGGTCTCACCTGTGCTACCTATGCCCCGACGTACGAGGCACGCTCGGCGGCGTTTTTTGCCCGAACCCGGCTCGGGGCTTGCGAACGTCCGGGGATTTCTCCCACGCCAAAGAGCCCAGCCCCCAAAACTATATCCAGCCCTCGGCCCCCACTGCCGCCGCTTCCACGGCACCACAGAGACTGGGGCTGCGGTCTCACCTGTGCTACCTATGCCCCGACGTACGAGGCACGCTCGGCGGCGTTTTTTGCCCGAACCCGGCTCGGGGCTTGCGAACGTCCGGGGATTTCTCCCACGCCAAAGAGCCCAGCCCCCAAAACTATATCCAGCCCTCGGCCCCCACTGCCGCCGCTTCCACGGCACCACAGAGACTGGGGCTGCGGTCTCACCTGTGCTACCTATGCCCCGACGTACGAGGCACGCTCGGCAGCGTTTTTTGCCCGAACCTGGCTCGGGGCTTGCGAACGTCCGGGGATTTCTCCCACGCCAAAGATCCCACCCCCCAAAACTATAGGCAGCCCTGTGCACCCACTGCTGCCGCTTCCACGGCACCACAGAGACTGGGGCTGCGGTCTCACCTGTGCTACCTATTCCCCGACGTACGAGGCACGCTCGGCGGCGTTTTTTACCCGAACCCGGCACGGGGCTTGCGAACGTCCGGGGATTTCTCCCACGCCAAAGAGCCCCGCCCACAAAGCTGTGGCCAGCCCTGTGCCCCCACTGCCGCCGCTTCCACGGCACCACAGAGACTGGGGCTGCGGTCGCACCTGTGCTGCCTATGCCCCGACGTACGAGGCACGCTCGGTGGCGTTTTTTGCCCGAACCCGGCACGGGGCTTGCGAACGTCCGGGGATTTCTCCCACACCAAAGAGCCCAGCCCCCAAAGCTGTGGCCAGCCCTGTGCACCCCACTGCCGCCGCTTCCACGGCACCACAGAGACTGGGGCTGCGGTCGCACCTGTGCTGCCTATGCCCCGACGTACGAGGCACGCTCGGCGGCGTTTTTTGCCCGAACCCGGCACGGGGCTTGCGAACGTCCGGGGATTTCTCCCACACCAAAGAGGCCACCCCCCCAAAGCTGTGGCCAGCCCTGTGCACCCACTGCCGCCGCTTCCACGGCACCACAGAGACTGGGGCTGCGGTCTCACCTGTGCTGCCTATGCCCCGACGTACGAGGCACGCTCGGCGGCGTTTTTTGCCCGAACCCGGCACGGGGCTTGCGAACGTCCGGGGATTTCTCCAACGCCAAAGAGGCCACCCCCCAAAACTATAGGCAGCCCTGTGCCCCCACTGCCGCCGCTTCCACGGCACCACAGAGACTGGGGCTGCGGTCTCACCTGTGCTACCTATGCCCCGACGTACGAGGCACGCTCGGCGGCGTTTTTTGCCCGAACCCGGCACGGGGCTTGCGAACGTCCGGGGATTTCTCCCACGCCAAAGAGCCCAGCCCCCAAAACTATAGCCAGCCCTCGGCCCCCACTGCCGCCGCTTCCACGGCACCACAGAGACTGGGGCTGCGGTCTCACCTGTGCTGCCTATGCCCCGACGTACGAGGCACGCTCGGCGGCGTTTTTTGCCCGAACCCGGCACGGGGCTTGCGAACGTCCGGGGATTTCTCCCACGCCAAAGAGGCCACCCCACAAAGCTGTGGCCAGCCCCTGTGCATCCACTGCCGCCGCTTCCATGGCACCACAGAGACTGGGGCTGCGGTCTCACCTGTGCTACCCTATGCCCCGACGTACGAGGCACGCTCGGCGGCGTTTTTTGCCCGAACCCGGCTCGGGGCTTGCGTACGTCCGGGGATTTCTCCCACGCCAAAGAGGCCACCCCCCAAAGCTGTGGCCAGCCCTGTGCACCCACTGCCGCCGCTTCCACGGCACCACAGAGACTGGGGCTGCGGTCTCACCTGTGCTACCTATGCCCCGACGTACGAGGCACGCTCGGCAGGGTTTTTTGCCCGAACCCGGCACGGGGCTTGCGAACGTCCAGGGATTTCTCCCACGCCAAAGAGCCCAGACCCCAAAGCTGTGGCCAGCCCTGTGCCCCCACTGCCGCCGCTTCCACGGCACCACAGAGACTGGGGCTGCGGTCTCACCTGTGCTACCTATGCCCCGACGTACGAGGCACGCTCGGCGGCGTTTTTTGCCCGAACCCGGCTCGGGGCTTGCGAACGTCCGGGGATTTCTCCCACGCCAAAGAGCCCAGACCCCAAAACTATATCCAGACCTCGGCCCCCACTGCCGCCACTTCCACGGCACCACAGAGACTGGGGCTGCGGTCTCACCTGTGCTGCCTATGCCCCGACGTACGAGGCACGCTCGGCGGCGTTTCTTGCCCGAATCCGGCTCGGGGCTTGCGAACGTCCGGGGATTTCTCCCACGCCAAAGAGCCCAGACCCCAAAACGATATCCAGCCCTCGGCCCCCACTGCCGCCACTTCCACGGCACTACAGAGACTGGGGCTGCGGTCTCACCTGTGCTACCTATGCCCCGACGTACGAGGCACGCTCGGCGGCGTTTCTTGCCCGAATCCGGCTCGGGGCTTGCGAACGTCCGGGGATTTCTCCCACGCCAAAGAGCCCAGCCCCCAAAACGATATCCAGCCCTCGGCCCCCACTGCCGCCGCTTCCACGGCACCACAGAGACTGGGGCTGCGGTTGCACCTGTGCTGCCTATGCCCCGACGTACAAGGCACGCTCGGCGGCGTTTTTTGCCCGAACCCGGCTCGGGGCTTGCGAACGTCCGGCCATTTCTCCCACACCAACGAGGCCACCCCCCAAAGCTGTGGCCAGCCCTCGGCCCCCACTGCCGCCGCTTCCACGGCACCACAGAGACTGGGGCTGCGGTCGCACCTGTGCTGCCTATGCCCCGACGTACGAGGCACGCTCGGCGGCGTTTTTTGCCCGAACCCGGCTCGGGGCTTGCGAACGTCCGGGGATTTCTCCCACGCCAAAGAGGCCACCCCTCAAAACTATAGCCAGCCCTCGGCCCCCACTGCCGCCGCTTCCACGGCACCACAGAGACTGGGGCTGCGGTCGCACCTGTGCTGCCTATGCCCCGACATACGAGGCACGCTCGGCGGCGTTTTTTGCCCGAACCCGGCTCGGGGCTTGCGAACGTCCGGGGATTTCTCCCACGCCAAAGAGCCCACCCCCCAAAACTATAGGCAGCCCTGTGCACCCACTGCCGCCGCTTCCACGGCACCACAGAGACTGGGGCTGCGGTCGCACCTGTGCTGCCTATGCCCCGACGTACGAGGCACGCTCGGCGGCGTTTTTTGCCCGAACCCGGCTCGGGGCTTGCGAACGTCCGGGGATTTCTCCCACGCCAAAGAGGCCACCCCTCAAAACTATAGCCAGCCCTCGGCCCCCACTGCCGCCGCTTCCACGGCACCACAGAGACTGGGGCTGCGGTCTCACCTGTGCTGCCTATGCCCCGACGTACGAGGCACGCTCGGTGGCGTTTTTTGCCCGAACCCGGAACGGGGCTTGCGAACGTCCGGGGATTTCTCCCACGCCAAAGAGCCCAGCCCCCAAAACTATATCCAGCCCTCGGCCCCCACTGCCGCCGCTTCCACGGCACCACAGAGACTGGGGCTGCGGTCTCACCTGTGCTACCTATGCCCCGACGTACGAGGCACGCTCGGCAGCGTTTCTTGCCCGAAACTGGCTCGGGGCTTGCGAACGTCCGGGGATTTCTCCCACGCCAAAGAGGTCACCCCTCAAAACTATAGCCAGCCCTCGGCCCCCACTGCCGCCGCTTCCACGGCACCACAGAGACTGGGGCTGCGGTCTCACCTGTGCTGCCTATGCCCCGACGTACGAGGCACGCTCGGCAGCGGTTCTTGCCCGAACCTGGCTCGGGGCTTGCGAACGTCCGGGGATTTCTCCCACGCCAAAGATCCCACCCCCCAAAGCTGTGGCCAGCCCTGTGCACCCACTGCCGCCGCTTCCACGGCACCACAGAGACTGGGGCTGCGGTCACACCTGTGCTGCCTATGCCCCGACGTACGAGGCACGCTCGGCGGCGTTTTTTGCCCGAACCCGGCACGGGGCTTGCGAACGTCCGGGGATTTCTCCCACGCCAAATAGGCCACCCCTCAAAACTATAGCCAGCCCTCGGCCCCCACTGCTGCCGCTTCCACGGCACCACAGAGACTGGGGCTGCGGTCGCACCTGTGCTGCCTATGCCCCGACGTACGAGGCACGCTCGGCGGCGTTTTTTGCCCGAACCTGGCTCGGGGCTTACGAACGTCCGGGGATTTCTCCACGCCAAAGATCCCAGCCCCCAAAACTATATCCAGCCCTGTGCCCCCACTGCCGCCGCTTCCACGGCACCACAGAGACTGGGGCTGCGGTCTCACCTGTGCTACCTATGCCCCGACGTACGAGGCACGCTCGGCGGCGTTTTTTGCCCGAACCCGGCTCGGGGCTTGCGAACGTCCGGGGATTTCTCCCACGCCAAAGAGCCCAGCCCCCAAAACTATAGCCAGCCCTCGGCCCCCACTGCCGCCGCTTCCACGGCACCACAGAGACTGGGGCTGTGGTCTCACCTGTGCTGCCTATGCCCCGACGTATGAGGCACGCTCGGCGGCGTTTTTTGCCCGAACCCGGCACGGGGCTTGCGAACGTCCGGGGATTTCTCCCACGCCAAAGAGGCCACCCCCCAAAACTATAGCCAGCCCTCGGCCCCCACTGCCGCCGCTTCCACGGCACCACAGAGACTGGGGCTGCGGTCTCACCTGTGCTGCCTATGCCCCGACGTACGAGGCACGCTCGGCGGCGTTTTTTGCCCGAACCCGGCACGGGGCTTGCGAACGTCTGGGGATTTCTCCCACGCCAAAGAGCCCACCCCCCAAAACGATATCCAGCCCTGTGCCCCCACTGCCGCTGCTTCCACGGCACCACAGAGACTGGGGCTGCAGTCTCACCTGTGCTACCTATGCCCCGACGTACGAGGCACGCTCGGCGGCGTTTTTTGCCCGAACCCGGCACGGGGCTTGCGAACGTCCGGGGATTTCTCCCACGCCAAAGAGGCCACCCCCCCAAAACTATAGGCAGCCCTGTGCCCCCACTGCCGCCGCTTCCACGGCACCACAGAGACTGGGGCTGCGGTCTCACCTGTGCTACCTATGCCCCGACGTACGAGGCACGCTCGGCGGCGTTTTTTGCCCGAACCCGGCACGGGGCTTGCGAACGTCCGGGGATTTCTCCCACACCAAAGAGGCCACCCCCCAAAACTATAGGCAGCCCTCGGCCCCCACTGACGCCGCTTCCACGGCACCACAGAGACTGGGGCTGCGGTCTCACCTGTGCTGCCTATGCCCCGACGTACGAGGCACGCTCGGCGGCGTTTTTTGCCCGAACCCGGCACGGGGCTTGCGAACGTCCGGGGATTTCTCCACGCCAAAGAACCCAGCCCCCAAAGCTGTGGCCAGCCCTGTGCACCGACTGCCGCCGCTTCCACGGCACCACAGAGACTGGGGCTGCGGTCTCACCTGTGCTACCTATGCCCCGACGTACGAGGCACGCTCGGCGGCGTTTTTTTGCCCGAACCCGGCACGGGGCTTGCGAACGTCCGGGGATTTCTCCCACGCCAAAGAGGCCACCCCCCAAAACTATATCCAGCCCTGTGCCCCCACTGCCGCCGCTTCCACGGCACCACAGAGACTGGGGCTGCGGTCTCACCTGTGCTACCTATGCCCCGACGTACGACGCACGCTCGGCGGCGTTTCTTGCCCGAACCCGGCACGGGGCTTGCGAACGTCCGGGGATTTCTCCCACGCCAAAGATCCCACCCCCCAAAACTATAGCCAGCCCTCGGCCCCCACTGCCGCCGCTTCCACGGCACCACAGAGACTGGGGCTGCGGTCTCACCTGTGCTACCTATGCCCCGACGTACGAGGCACGCTCGGCGGCGTTTTTTGCCCGAACCCGGCACGGGGCTTGCGAACGTCCGGGGATTTCTCCCACACCAAAGAGGCCACCCCCGAAAGCTGTGGCCAGCCCTGTGCACCCACTGCCGCCGCTTCCACGGCACCACAGAGACTGGGGCTGCGGTCTCACCTGTGCTGCCTATGCCCCGACGTACGAGGCACGCTCGGCGGCGTTTTTTGCCCGAACCCGGCACGGGGCTTGCGAACGTCCGGGGATTTCTCCCACGCCAAAGAACCCAGCCCCCAAAGCTGTGGCCAGCCCTGTGCACCCACTGCCGCCGCTTCCACGGCACCACAGAGACTGGGGCTGCGGTCTCACCTGTGCTACCTATGCCCCGACGTACGAGGCACGCTCGGCGGCGTTTTTTGCCCGAACCCGGCACGGGGCTTGCGAACGTCCGGGGATTTCTCCCACGCCAAAGAGGCCACCCCCCAAAACTATAGCCAGCCCTCGGCCCCCACTGCCGCCGCTTCCACGGCACCACAGAGACTGGGGCTGCGGTCGCACCTGTGCTGCCTATGCCCCGACGTACGAGGCATGCTCGGCGGCGTTTTTTGCCCGAACCCGGCTCGGGGCTTGCGAACGTCCGGGGATTTCTCCCACGCCAAAGAGCCCACCCCCCAAAACTATAGCCAGCCCTCGGCCCCCACTGCCGCCGCTTCCACGGCACCACAGAGACTGGGGCTGTGGTCTCACCTGTGCTGCCTATGCCCCGACGTATGAGGCACGCTCGGCGGCGTTTTTTGCCCGAACCCGGCACGGGGCTTGCGAACGTCCGGGGATTTCTCCCACGCCAAAGAGGCCACCCCCCAAAACTATAGCCAGCCCTCGGCCCCCACTGCCGCCGCTTCCATGGCACCACAGAGACTGGGGCTGCGGTCTCACCTGTGCTGCCTATGCCCCGACGTACGAGGCACGCTCGGCGGCGTTTTTTGCCCGAACCCGGCACGGGGCTTGCGAACGTCCGGGGATTTCTCCCACGCCAAAGAGGCCACCCCCCCAAAACTATAGGCAGCCCTCGGCCCCCACTGCCGCCGCTTCCACGGCACCACAGAGACTGGGGCTGCGGTCTCACCTGTGCTACCTATGCCCCGACGTACGAGGCACGCTCGGCGGCGTTTTTTTGCCCGAACCCGGCACGGGGCTTGCGAACGTCCGGGGATTTCTCCCACACCAAAGAGGCCACCCCCGAAAGCTGTGGCCAGCCCTGTGCACCCACTGCCGCCGCTTCCACGGCACCACAGAGACTGGGGCTGCGGTCTCACCTGTGCTACCTATGCCCCGACGTACGAGGCACGCTCGGCGGCGTTTTTTGCCCGAACCCGGCACGGGGCTTGCGAACGTCCGGGGATTTCTCCCACGCCAAAGAACCCAGCCCCCAAAGCTGTGGCCAGCCCTGTGCACCGACTGCCGCCGTTTCCACGGCACCACAGAGACTGGGGCTGCGGTCTCACCTGTGCTACCTATGCCCCGACGTACGAGGCACGCTCGGCGGCGTTTTTTGCCCGAACCCGGCACGGGGCTTGCGAACGTCCGGGGATTTCTCCCACGCCAAAGAGGCCACCCCCCAAAACTGTGGCCAGCCCTGTGCACCCACTGCCGCCGCTTCCATGGCACCACAGAGACTGGGGCTGCGGTCTCACCTGTGCTACCTATGCCCCGACGTACGAGGCACGCTCGGCAGCGTTTTTTTGCCCGAACCCGGCACGGGGCTTGCGAACGTCCGGGGATTTCTCCCACGCCAAAGAGCCCAGACCCCAAAGCTGTGGCCAGCCCTCGGCCCCCACTGCCGCCGCTTCCACGGCACCACAGAGACTGGGGCTGCGGTCTCACCTGTGCTACCTATGCCCCGACGTACGAGGCACGCTCGGCGGCGTTTTTTGCCCGAACCCGGCTCGGGGCTTGCGAACGTCCGGGGATTTCTCCACGCCAAAGATCCCAGCCCCCAAAACTATATCCAGCCCTGTGCCCCCACTGCCGCCGCTTCCACGGCACCACAGAGACTGGGGCTGCGGTCTCACCTGTGCTACCTATGCCCCGACGTACGAGGCACGCTCGGCGGCGTTTTTTGCCCGAACCCGGCTCGGGGCTTGCGAACGTCCGGGGATTTCTCCCACGCCAAAGAGCCCAGCCCCCAAAACTATATCCAGCCCTCGGCCCCCACTGCCGCCGCTTCCACGGCACCACAGAGACTGGGGCTGCGGTCTCACCTGTGCTACCTATGCCCCGACGTACGAGGCACGCTCGGCGGCGTTTCTTGCCCGAACCTGGCTCGGGGCTTGCGAACGTCCGGGGATTTCTCCCACGCCAAAGAGGCCACCCCCCAAATCTATAGGCAGCCCTGTACACCCACTGCCGCCGCTTCCACGGCACCACAGAGACTGGGGCTGCGGTCGCACCTGTGCTGCCTATGCCCCGACGTACGAGGCACGCTCGGCGGCGTTTTTTGCCCGAACCCGGCTCGGGGCTTGCGAACGTCCGGGGATTTCTCCCACGCCAAAGAGGCCACCCCTCAAAACTATAGCCAGCCCTCGGCCCCCACTGCCGCCGCTTCCACGGCACCACAGAGACTGGGGCTGCGGTCGCACCTGTGCTGCCTATGCCCCGACGTACGAGGCACGCTCGGTGGCGTTTTTTGCCCGAACCCGGCACGGGGCTTGCGAACGTCCGGGGATTTCTCCCACGCCAAAGAGCCCAGCCCCCAAAACTATATCCAGCCCTCGGCCCGCACTGCCGCCGCTTCCACGGCACCACAGAGACTGGGGCTGCGGTCTCACCTGTGCTACCTATGCCCCCGACGTACGAGGCACGCTCGGCAGCGTTTCTTGCCCGAACCTGGCTCGGGGCTTGCGAACGTCTGGGGATTTCTCCCACGCCAAAGATCCCACCCCCCAAAACTATAGGCAGCCCTGTGCACCCACTGCCGCCGCTTCCACGGCACCACAGAGACTGGGGCTGCGGTCGCACCTGTGCTACCTATGCCCCGACGTACGAGGCACGCTCGGCGGCGTTTCTTGCCCAAACCCGGCACGGGGCTTGCGAACGTCCGGGGATTTCTCCCACGCCAAAGATCCCACCCCCCAAAACTATAGGCAGCCCTGTGCACCCACTGCCGCCGCTTCCACGGCACCACAGAGACTGGGGCTGCGGTCTCACCTGTGCTGCCTATGCCCCGACGTACGAGGCACGCTCGGCAGCGTTTCTTGCCCGAACCTGGCTCGGGGCTTGCGAACGTCCGGGGATTTCTCCCACGCCAAAGAGGCCACCCCTCAAAACTATAGCCAGCCCTCGGCCCCCACTGCCGCCGCTTCCACGGCACCACAGAGACTGGGGCTGCGGTCGCACCTGTGCTGCCTATGCCCCGACGTACGAGGCACGCTCGGCAGCGTTTCTTGCCCGAACCTGGCTCGGGGCTTGCGAACGTCTGGGGATTTCTCCCACGCCAAAGATGCCACCCCCCAAAACTATAGGCAGCCCTGTGCACCCACTGCCGCCGCTTCCACGGCACCACAGAGACTGGGGCTGCGGTCGCACCTGTGCTGCCTATGCCCCGACGTACGAGGCACGCTCGGCGGCGTTTTTTGCCCGAACCTGGCTCGGGGCTTGCGAACGTCCGGGGATTTCTCCCACGCCAAAGAGGCCACCCCTCAAAACTATAGCCAGCCCTGTGCCCCCACTGCCGCCGCTTCCACGGCACCACAGAGACTGGGGCTGCGGTCGCACCTGTGCTGCCTATGCCCCGACGTACGAGGCACGCTCGGCGGCGTTTTTTGCCCGAACCCGGCTCGGGGCTTGCGAACGTCCGGGGATTTCTCCCACGCCAAAGAGGCCACCCCTCAAAACTATAGCCAGCCCTCGGCCCCCACTGCCGCCGCTTCCACGGCACCACAGAGACTGGGGCTGCGGTCGCACCTGTGCTGCCTATGCCCCGACGTACGAGGCACGCTCGGCGGCGTTTTTTGCCCGAACCTGGCTCGGGGCTTACGAACGTCCGGGGATTTCTCCCACGCCAAAGAGGCCACCCCTCAAAACTATAGGCAGCCCTGTGCCCCCACTGCCGCCGCTTCCACGGCACCACAGAGACTGGGGCTGCGGTCGCACCTGTGCTGCCTATGCCCCGACGTACGAGGCACGCTCGGCGGCGTTTTTTGCCCGAACCCGGCTCGGGGCTTGCGAACGTCCGGGGATTTCTCCCACGCCAAAGAGCCCACCCCCCAAAACTATATCCAGCCCTCGGCCCCCACTGCCGCCGCTTCCACGGCACCACAGAGACTGGGGCTGCGGTCTCACCTGTGCTACCTATGCCCCGACGTATGAGGCACGCTCGGCGGCGTTTTTTGCCCGAACCCGGCACGGGGCTTGCGAACGTCCGGGGATTTCTCCCACGCCAAAGAGGCCACCCCCCAAAACTATAGCCAGCCCTCGGCCCCCACTGCCGCCGCTTCCACGGCACCACAGAGACTGGGGCTGCGGTCTCACCTGTGCTGCCTATGCCCCGACGTACGAGGCACGCTCGGCGGCGTTTTTTGCCCGAACCCGGCACGGGGCTTGCAAACGTCCGGGGATTTCTCCCACGCCAAAGAGGCCACCCCTCAAAACTATAGCCAGCCCTCGGCCCCCACTGCCGCCGCTTCCACGGCACCACAGAGACTGGGGCTGCGGTCTCACCTGTGCTACCTATGCCCCGACGTACGAGGCACGCTCGGTGGCGTTTTTTGCCCGAACCCGGCACGGGGCTTGCGAACGTCCGGGGATTTCTCCCACGCCAAAGAGCCCAGCCCACAAAGCTGTGGCCAGCCCTGTGCCCCCACTGCCGCCGCTTCCACGGCACCACTAAGACTGGGGCTGCGGTCTCACCTGTGCTGCCTATGCCCCGACGTACGAGGCACGCTCGGTGGCGTTTTTTGCCCGAACCCGGCACGGGGCTTGCGAACGTCCGGGGATTTCTCCCACACCAAAGAGCCCAGCCCCCAAAGCTATGGCCAGCCCTGTGCCCCCACTGCCGCCGCTTCCACGGCACCACAGAGACTGGGGCTGCGGTCGCACCTGTGCTGCCTATGCCCCGACGTACGAGGCACGCTCGGCGGCGTTTTTTGCCCGAACCTGGCTCAGGGCTTGCGAACGTCCGGGGATTTCTCCCACACCAAAGAGGCCACCCCCCAAAGCTGTGGCCAGCCCTGTGCACCCACTGCCGCCGCTTCCACGGCACCACAGAGACTGGGGCTGCGGTCGCACCTGTGCTGCCTATGCCCCGACGTACGAGGCACGCTCGGCGGCGTTTTTTGCCCGAACCCGGCACGGGGCTTGCGAACGTCCGGGGATTTCTCCCACACCAAAGAGGCCACCCCCCAAAGCTGTGGCCAGCCCTGTGCACCCACTGCCGCCGCTTCCACGGCACCACAGAGACTGGGGCTGCGGTCTCACCTGTGCTGCCTATGCCCCGACGTACGAGGCACGCTCGGCGGCGTTTTTTGCCCGAACCCGGCACGGGGCTTGCGAACGTCCGGGGATTTCTGCCACGCCAAAGAGCCCACCCCCCAAAACTATAGGCAGCCCTGTGCCCCCACTGCCGCCGCTTCCACGGCACCACAGAGACTGGGGCTGCAGTCTCACCTGTGCTACCTATGCCCCGACGTACGAGGCACGCTCGGCGGCGTTTTTTGCCCGAACCCGGCACGGGGCTTGCGAACGTCCGGGGATTTCTCCCACACCAAAGAGGCCACCCCCCAAAGCTGTGGCCAGCCCTCGGCCCCCACTGCCGCCGCTTCCACGGCACCACAGAGACTGGGGCTGCGGTCTCACCTGTGCTGCCTATGCCCCGACGTACGAGGCACGCTCGGCGGCGTTTTTTGCCCGAACCCGGCACGGGGCTTGCGAACGACCGGGGATTTCTCCCACACCAAAGAGGCCACCCCCCAAAACTATAGCCAGCCCTCGGCCCCCACTGCCGCCGCTTCCACGGCACCACTAAGACTGGGGCTGCGGTCTCACCTGTGCTACCTATGCCCCGACGTACGAGGCACGCTCGGCAGCGTTTTTTGCCCGAACCCGGCACGGGGCTTGCGAACGTCCGGGGATTTCTCCCACGCCAAAGAGGCCACCCCCCAAAGCTGTGGCCAGCCCTGTGCCCCCACTGCCGCCGCTTCCACGGCACCACTAAGACTGGGGCTGCGGTCTCACCTGTGCTACCTATGCCCCGACGTACGAGGCACGCTCGGCGGCGTTTTTTTGCCCGAACCCGGCACGGGGCTTGCGAACGTCCGGGGATTTCTCCCACACCAAAGAGGCCACCCCCCAAAACTATAGCCAGCCCTCGGCCCCCACTGCCGCCGCTTCCACGGCACCACAGAGACTGGGGCTGCGGTCTCACCTGTGCTGCCTATGCCCCGACGTACGAGGCACGCTCGGCGGCGTTTTTTGCCCGAACCCGGCACGGGGCTTGCGAACGTCCGGGGATTTCTCCCACACCAAAGAGGCCACCCCCCAAAACTATAGCCAGCCCTCGGCCCCCACTGCCGCCGCTTCCACGGCACCACTAAGACTGGGGCTGCGGTCTCACCTGTGCTACCTATGCCCCGACGTACGAGGCACGCTCGGCAGCGTTTTTTGCCCGAACCCGGCACGGGGCTTGCGAACGTCCGGGGATTTCTCCCACGCCAAAGAGGCCACCCCCCAAAGCTGTGGCCAGCCCTGTGCACCCACTGCCGCCGCTTCCATGGCACCACAGAGACTGGGGCTGCGGTCTCACCTGTGCTACCTATGCCCCGACGTACGAGGCACGCTCGGCGGCGTTTTTTGCCCGAACCCGGCACGGGGCTTGCGAACGTCCGGGGATTTCTCCCACATCAAAGAGGCCACCCCCCAAAACTATAGCCAGCCCTCGGCCCCCACTGCCGCCGCTTCCACGGCACCACAGAGACTGGGGCTGCGGTCTCACCTGTGCTGCCTATGCCCCGACGTACAAGGCACGCTCGGCGGCGTTTTTTGCCCGAACCCGGCACGGGGCTTGCGAACGTCCGGGGATTTCTCCCACACCAAAGAGGCCACCCCCCAAAACTATAGCCAGCCCTCGGCCCCCACTGCCGCCGCTTCCACGGCACCACAGAGACTGGGGCTGCGGTCTCACCTGTGCTGCCTATGCCCCGACGTACGAGGCACGCTCGGCGGCGTTTTTTGCCCGAACCCGGCACGGGGCTTGCGAACGTCCGGGGATTTCTCCCACGCCAAAGAGGCCACCCCCCAAAGCTGTGGCCAGCCCTGTGCCCCCACTGCCGCCGCTTCCACGGCACCACTAAGACTGGGGCTGCGGTCTCACCTGTGCTACCTATGCCCCGACGTACGAGGCACGCTCGGCAGCGTTTTTTGTCCGAACCCGGCACGGGGCTTGCGAACGTCCGGGGATTTCTCCCACGCCAAAGAGCAAAGACCCCAAAGCTGTGGCCAGCCCTCGGCCCCCACTGCCGCCGCTTCCACGGCACCACAGAGACTGGGGCTGCGGTCTCACCTGTGCTACCTATGCCCCGACGTATGAGGCACGCTCGGCGGCGTTTTTTGCCCGAACCCGGCTCGGGGCTTGCGAACGTCCGGGGATTTCTCCCACGCCAAAGAGCCCAGACCCCAAAACTATATCCAGACCTCGGCCCCCACTGCCGCCACTTCCACGGCACGACAGAGACTGGGGCTGCGGTCGCACCTGTGCTGCCTATGCCCCGACGTACGAGGCACGCTCGGCGGCGTTTCTTGCCCGAATCCGGCTCGGGGCTTGCGAACGTCCGGGGATTTCTCCCACGCCAAAGAGCCCAGACCCCAAAACTATAGGCAGCCCTCGGCCCCCACTGCCGCCACTTCCACGGCACTACAGAGACTGGGGCTGCGGTCTCACCTGTGCTACCTATGCCCCGACGTACGAGGCACGCTCGGCGGCGTTTCTTGCCCGAATCCGGCTCGGGGCTTGCGAACGTCCGGGGATTTCTCCCACGCCAAAGAGCCCAGACCCCAAAACTATAGCCAGCCCTGTGCCCCCACTGCCGCCGCTTCCACGGCACCACAGAGACTGGGGCTGCGGTTGCACCTGTGCTGCCTATGCCCCGACGTATGAGGCACGCTCGGCGGCGTTTTTTGCCCGAACCCGGCACGGGGCTTGCGAACGTCCGGGGATTTCTCCCACACCAACGAGGCCACCCCCCAAAGCTGTGGCCAGCCCTCGGCCCCCACTGCCGCCGCTTCCACGGCACCACAGAGACTGGGGCTGCGGTCTCACCTGTGCTGCCTATGCCCCGACGTACAAGGCACGCTCGGCGGCGTTTTTTGCCCGAACCCGGCACGGGGCTTGCGAACGTCCGGGGATTTCTCCCACGCCAAAGAGGCCACTCCCCAAAACTATATCCAGCCCTCGGCCCCCACTGCCGCCGCTTCCACGGCACCACAGAGACTGGGGCTGCGGTCTCACCTGTGCTACCTATGCCCCGACGTACGAGGCACGCTCGGCAGCGTTTCTTGCCCGAACCTGGCTCGGGGCTTGCGAACGTCCGGGGATTTCTCCCACGCCAAAGATCCCACCCCCCAAAACTATAGGCAGCCCTGTGCACCCACTGCCGCCGCTTCCACGGCACCACAGAGACTGGGGCTGCGGTCGCACCTGTGCTGCCTATGCCCCGACGTACGAGGCACGCTCGGCGGCGTTTTTTGCCCGAACCCGGCTCGGGGCTTGCGAACGTCCGGGGATTTCTCCCACGCCAAAGAGGCCACCCCTCAAAACTATAGCCAGCCCTCGGCCCCCACTGCCGCCGCTTCCACGGCACCACAGAGACTGGGGCTGCGGTCGCACCTGTGCTACCTATGCCCCGACGTACGAGGCACGCTCGGTGGCGTTTTTTGCCCGAACTCGGAACGGGGCTTGCGAACGTCCGGGGATTTCTCCCACGCCAAAGAGCCCAGCCCCCAAAACTATATCCAGCCCTCGGCCCCCACTGCCGCCGCTTCCACGGCACCACAGAGACTGGGGCTGCGGTCTCACCTGTGCTACCTATGCCCCGACGTACGAGGCACGCTCGGCAGCGTTTCTTGCCCGAACCTGGCTCGGTGCTTGCGAACGTCCGGGGATTTCTCCCACGCCAAAGAGGCCACCCCCCAAAACTATAGCCAGCCCTGTGCACCCACTGCCGCCGCTTCCACGGCACCACAGAGACTGGGGCTGCGGTCTCACCTGTGCTGCCTATGCCCCAACGTACGAGGCACGCTCGGCAGCGTTTTTTGCCCGAACCCGGCTCGGGGCTTGCGAACGTCCGGGGATTTCTCCCACGCCAAAGAGGCCACCCCCCAAAACTATAGCCAGCCCTGTGCACCCACTGCCGCCGCTTCCACGGCACCACAGAGACTGGGGCTGCGGTCGCACCTGTGCTGCCTATGCCCCGACGTACGAGGCACGCTCGGCGGCGTTTTTTGCCCGAACCCGGCTCGGGGCTTGCGAACGTCCGGGGATTTCTCCCACGCCAAAGAGGCCACCCCCCAAAACTATAGCCAGCCCTCGGCCCCCACTGCCGCCGCTTCCACGGCACCACAGAGACTGGGGCTGCGGTCTCACCTGTGCTGCCTATGCCCCGACGTACGAGGCACGCTCGGCAGCGTTTCTTGCCCGAACCCGGCTCGGGGCTTGCGAACGTCCGGGGATTTCTCCCACGCCAAAGAGCCCACCCCCCAAAACTATAGGCAGCCCTGTGCACACACTGCCGCCGCTTCCACGGCACCACAGAGACTGGGGCTGCGGTCTCACCTGTGCTGCCTATGCCCCGACGTACGAGGCACGCTCGGCAGCGTTTCTTGCCCGAACCTGGCTCGGGGCTTGCAAACGTCCGGGGATTTCTCCCACGCCAAAGAGGTCACCCCTCAAAACTATAGCCAGCCCTCGGCCCCCACTGCCGCCGCTTCCACGGCACCACAGAGACTGGGGCTGCGGTCGCACCTGTGCTGCCTATGCCCCGACGTACGAGGCACGCTCAGCGGCGTTTTTTGCCCGAACCCGGCTCGGGGCTTGCGAACGTCCGGGGATTTCTCCCACGCCAAAGAGGCCACCCCTCAAAACTATAGCCAGCCCTCGGCCCCCACTGCCGCCGCTTCCACGGCACCACAGAGACTGGGGCTGCGGTCGCACCTGTGCTGCCTATGCCCCGACGTACGAGGCACGCTCGGCGGCGTTTTTTGCCCGAACCCGGCACGGGGCTTGCGAACGTCCGGGGATTTCTCCCACGCCAAAGAGCCCAGCCCCCAAAACTATATCCAGCCCTCGGCACCCACTGCCGCCGCTTCCACGGCACCACAGAGACTGGGGCTGCGGTCTCACCTGTGCTACCTATGCCCCGACGTACGAGGCACGCTCGGCAGCGTTTCTTGCCCGAACCTGGCTCGGGGCTTGCGAACGTCCGGGGATTTCTCCCACGCCAAAGAGGCCACCCCCCAAAACTATAGGCAGCCCTGTGCCCCCACTGCCGCCGCTTCCACGGCACCACAGAGACTGGGGCTGCGGTCGCACCTGTGCTGCCTATGCCCCGACGTACGAGGCACGCTCGGCGGCGTTTTTTGCCCGAACCCGGCTCGGGGCTTGCGAACGTCCGGGGATTTCTCCCACGCCAAAGAGGCCACCCCCCAAAACTATAGCCAGCCCTGTGCACCCACTGCCGCCGCTTCCACGGCACCACAGAGACTGGGGCTGCGGTCGCACCTGTGCTGCCTATGCCCCGACGTACGAGGCACGCTCGGCGGCGTTTTTTGCCCGAACCCGGCTCGGGGCTTGCGAACGTCCGGGGATTTCTCCCACGCCAAAGAGGCCACCCCCCAAAACTATAGCCAGCCCTCGGCCCCCACTGCCGCCGCTTCCACGGCACCACAGAGACTGGGGCTGCGGTCTCACCTGTGCTGCCTGTGCCCCGACGTACGAGGCACGCTCGGCGGCGTTTCTTGCCCGAACCTGGCTCGGGGCTTGCGAACGTCCGGGGATTTCTCCCACGCCAAAGATCCCACCCCCCAAAACTATAGGCAGCCCTGTGCACACACTGCCGCCGCTTCCACGGCACCACAGAGACTGGGGCTGCGGTCTCACCTGTGCTGCCTATGCCCCGACGTACGAGGCACGCTCGGCAGCGTTTCTTGCCCGAACCTGGCTCGGGGCTTGCAAACGTCCGGGGATTTCTCCCACGCCAAAGAGGTCACCCCTCAAAACTATAGCCAGCCCTCGGCGCCCACTGCCGCCGCTTCCACGGCACCACAGAGACTGGGGCTGCGGTCGCACCTGTGCTGCCTATGCCCCGACGTACGAGGCACGCTCGGCAGCGGTTCTTGCCCGAACCTGGCTCGGGGCTTGCGAACGTCCGGGGATTTCTCCCACGCCAAAGATCCCACCCCCCAAAACTATAGGCAGCCCTGTGCACCCACTGCCGCCGCTTCCACGGCACCACAGAGACTGGGGCTGCGGTCGCACCTGTGCTGCCTATGCCCCGACGTACGAGGCACGCTCGGCGGCGTTTTTTGCCCGAACGCGGCTCGGGGCTTGCGAACGTCCGGGGATTTCTCCCACGCCAAAGATCCCACCCCCCAAAACTATAGGCAGCCCTGTGCCCCCACTGCCGCCGCTTCCACGGCACCACAGAGACTGGGGCTGCGGTCGCACCTGTGCTGCCTATGCCCCGACGTACGAGGCACGCTCGGCGGCGTTTTTTGCCCGAACCCGGCTCGGGGCTTGCGAACGTCCGGGGATTTCTCCCACGCCAAAGAGCCCACCCCCCAAAACTATAGCCAGCCCTCGGCCCCCACTGCCGCCGCTTCCACGGCACCACAGAGACTGGGGCTGTGGTCTCACCTGTGCTGCCTATGCCCCGACGTATGAGGCACGCTCGGCGGCGTTTTTTGCCCGAACCCGGCACGGGGCTTGCGAACGTCCGGGGATTTCTCCCACGCCAAAGAGGCCACCCCCCAAAACTATAGCCAGCCCTCGGCCCCCACTGCCGCCGCTTCCACGGCACCACAGAGGCTGGGGCTGCGGTCTCACCTGTGCTGCCTATGCCCCGACGTACGAGGCACGCTCGGCGGCGTTTTTTGCCCGAACCCGGCACGGGGCTTGCGAACGTCCGGGGATTTCTCCCACGCCAAAGAGCCCAGCCCCCAAAACGATATCCAGCCCTCGGCCCCCACTGCCGCCGCTTCCACGGCACCACAGAGACTGGGGCTGCGGTCGCACCTGTGCTGCCTATGCCCCGACATACGAGGCACGCTCGGCAGCGTTTTTTGCTCGAACCTGGCTTGGGGCTTGCGAACGTCCGGGGATTTCTCCCACGCCAAAGAGGCCACCCCCCAAAACTATAGGCAGCCCTCGGCCCCCACTGCCGCCGCTTCCACGGCACCACAGAGCCTGGGGCTGCGGTCTCACCTGTGCTACCTATGCCCCGACGTACGAGGCACGCTCGGCAGCGTTTTTTGCCCGAACCCGGCTCGGGGCTTGCGAACGTCCGGGGATTTCTCCCACGCCAAAGAGGCCACCCCCCAAAACTATAGCCAGCCCTCGGCCCCCACTGCCGCTGCTTCCACGGCACCACAGAGACTGGGGCTGCGGTCTCACCTGTGCTACCTATGCCCCGACGTACGAGGCACGCTCGGCGGCGTTTTTTGCCCGAACCCGGCACGGGGCTTGCGAACGTCCGGGGATTTCTCCCACGCCAAAGAGGCCACCACCCAAAACTATAGGCAGCCCTGTGCCCCCACTGCCGCCGCTTCCACGGCACCACAGAGACTGGGGCTGCGGTCTCACCTGTGCTACCTATGCCCCGACGTACGAGGCACGCTCGGCGGCGTTTTTTGCCCGAACCCGGCACGGGGCTTGCGAACGTCCGGGGATTTCTCCCACACCAAAGAGGCCACCCCCGAAAGCTGTGGCCAGCCCTGTGCCCCCACTGCCGCCGCTTCCACGGCACCACAGAGACTGGGGCTGCGGTCTCACCTGTGCTGCCTATGCCCCGACGTACGAGGCACGCTCGGCGGCGTTTTTTGCCCGAACCCGGCACGGGGCTTGCGAACGTCCGGGGATTTCTCCCACGCCAAAGAACCCAGCCCACAAAGCTGTGGCCAGCCCTGTGCACCGACTGCCGCCGTTTCCACGGCACCACAGAGACTGGGGCTGCGGTCTCACCTGTGCTACCTATGCCCCGACGTACGAGGCACGCTCGGCGGCGTTTTTTGCCCGAACCCGGCACGGGGCTTGCGAACGTCCGGGGATTTCTCCCACGCCAAAGAGGCCACCCCCCAAAACTATAGGCAGCCCTGTGCCCCCACTGCCGCCGCTTCCACGGCACCACAGAGACTGGGGCTGCGGTCTCACCTGTGCTGCCTATGCCCCGACGTACGAGGCACGCTCGGCGGCGTTTTTTGCCCGAACCCGGCACGGGGCTTGCGAACGTCCGGGGATTTCTCCCACGCCAAAGAGGCCACCCCCCAAAGCTGTGGCCAGCCCTGTGCCCCCACTGCCGCCGCTTCCACGGCACCACTAAGACTGGGGCTGCGGTCTCACCTGTGCTACCTATGCCCCGACGTACGAGGCACGCTCGGCAGCGTTTTTTGTCCGAACCCGGCACGGGGCTTGCGAACGTCCGGGGATTTCTCCCACGCCAAAGAGCAAAGACCCCAAAGCTGTGGCCAGCCCTCGGCCCCCACTGCCGCCGCTTCCACGGCACCACAGAGACTGGGGCTGCGGTCTCACCTGTGCTACCTATGCCCCGACGTATGAGGCACGCTCGGCGGCGTTTTTTGCCCGAACCCGGCTCGGGGCTTGCGAACGTCCGGGGATTTCTCCCACGCCAAAGAGCCCAGACCCCAAAACTATATCCAGACCTCGGCCCCCACTGCCGCCACTTCCACGGCACGACAGAGACTGGGGCTGCGGTCGCACCTGTGCTGCCTATGCCCCGACGTACGAGGCACGCTCGGCGGCGTTTCTTGCCCGAATCCGGCTCGGGGCTTGCGAACGTCCGGGGATTTCTCCCACGCCAAAGAGCCCAGACCCCAAAACTATAGGCAGCCCTCGGCCCCCACTGCCGCCACTTCCACGGCACTACAGAGACTGGGGCTGCGGTCTCACCTGTGCTACCTATGCCCCGACGTACGAGGCACGCTCGGCGGCGTTTCTTGCCCGAATCCGGCTCGGGGCTTGCGAACGTCCGGGGATTTCTCCCACGCCAAAGAGCCCAGACCCCAAAACTATAGCCAGCCCTCGGCCCCCACTGCCGCCGCTTCCACGGCACCACAGAGACTGGGGCTGCGGTTGCACCTGTGCTGCCTATGCCCCGACGTATGAGGCACGCTCGGCGGCGTTTTTTGCCCGAACCCGGCACGGGGCTTGCGAACGTCCGGGGATTTCTCCCACACCAACGAGGCCACCCCCCAAAGCTGTGGCCAGCCCTCGGCCCCCACTGCCGCCGCTTCCACGGCACCACAGAGACTGGGGCTGCGGTCTCACCTGTGCTGCCTATGCCCCGACGTACAAGGCACGCTCGGCGGCGTTTTTTGCCCGAACCCGGCACGGGGCTTGCGAACGTCCGGGGATTTCTCCCACGCCAAAGAGGCCACTCCCCAAAACTATATCCAGCCCTCGGCCCCCACTGCCGCCGCTTCCACGGCACCACAGAGACTGGGGCTGCGGTCTCACCTGTGCTACCTATGCCCCGACGTACGAGGCACGCTCGGCAGCGTTTCTTGCCCGAACCTGGCTCGGGGCTTGCGAACGTCCGGGGATTTCTCCCACGCCAAAGATCCCACCCCCCAAAACTATAGGCAGCCCTGTGCACCCACTGCCGCCGCTTCCACGGCACCACAGAGACTGGGGCTGCGGTCGCACCTGTGCTGCCTATGCCCCGACGTACGAGGCACGCTCGGCGGCGTTTTTTGCCCGAACCCGGCTCGGGGCTTGCGAACGTCCGGGGATTTCTCCCACGCCAAAGAGGCCACCCCTCAAAACTATAGCCAGCCCTCGGCCCCCACTGCCGCCGCTTCCACGGCACCACAGAGACTGGGGCTGCGGTCGCACCTGTGCTGCCTATGCCCCGACGTACGAGGCACGCTCGGTGGCGTTTTTTGCCCGAACTCGGAACGGGGCTTGCGAACGTCCGGGGATTTCTCCCACGCCAAAGAGCCCAGCCCCCAAAACTATATCCAGCCCTCGGCCCCCACTGCCGCCGCTTCCACGGCACCACAGAGACTGGGGCTGCGGTCTCACCTGTGCTACCTATGCCCCGACGTACGAGGCACGCTCGGCAGCGTTTCTTGCCCGAACCTGGCTCGGGGCTTGCGAACGTCCGGGGATTTCTCCCACGCCAAAGAGGCCACCCCCCAAAACTATAGCCAGCCCTCGGCCCCCACTGCCGCCGCTTCCACGGCACCACAGAGACTGGGGCTGCGGTCGCACCTGTGCTGCCTATGCCCCGACGTACGAGGCACGCTCGGCGGCGTTTTTTGCCCGAACCCGGCTCGGGGCTTGCGAACGTCCGGGGATTTCTCCCACGCCAAAGAGGCCACCCCCCAAAACTATAGGCAGCCCTGTGCCCCCACTGCCGCCGCTTCCACGGCACCACAGAGACTGGGGCTGCGGTCGCACCTGTGCTGCCTATGCCCCGACGTACGAGGCACGCTCGGCGGCGTTTTTTGCCCGAACCCGGCTCGGGGCTTGCGAACGTCCGGGGATTTCTCCCACGCCAAAGAGGCCACCCCCCAAAACTATAGCCAGCCCTCGGCCCCCACTGCCGCCGCTTCCACGGCACCACAGAGACTGGGGCTGCGGTCTCACCTGTGCTGCCTGTGCCCCGACGTACGAGGCACGCTCGGCGGCATTTCTTGCCCGAACCTGGCTCGGGGCTTGCGAACGTCCGGGGATTTCTCCCACGCCAAAGATCCCACCCCCCAAAACTATAGGCATCCCTGTGCACACACTGCCGCCGCTTCCACGGCACCACAGAGACTGGGGCTGCGGTCTCACCTGTGCTGCCTATGCCCCGACGTACGAGGCACGCTCGGCAGCGTTTCTTGCCCGAACCTGGCTCGGGGCTTGCAAACGTCCGGGGATTTCTCCCACGCCAAAGAGGTCACCCCTCAAAACTATAGCCAGCCCTCGGCGCCCACTGCCGCCGCTTCCACGGCACCACAGAGACTGGGGCTGCGGTCGCACCTGTGCTGCCTATGCCCCGACGTACGAGGCACGCTCGGCAGCGGTTCTTGCCCGAACCTGGCTCGGGGCTTGCGAACGTCCGGGGATTTCTCCCACGCCAAAGATCCCACCCCCCAAAACTATAGGCAGCCCTGTGCACCCACTGCCGCCGCTTCCACGGCACCACAGAGACTGGGGCTGCGGTCGCACCTGTGCTGCCTATGCCCCGACGTACGAGGCACGCTCGGCGGCGTTTTTTGCCCGAACGCGGCTCGGGGCTTGCGAACGTCCGGGGATTTCTCCCACGCCAAAGAGGCCACCCCCCAAAACTATAGGCAGCCCTGTGCCCCCACTGCCGCCGCTTCCACGGCACCACAGAGACTGGGGCTGCGGTCGCACCTGTGCTGCCTATGCCCCGACGTACGAGGCACGCTCGGCGGCGTTTTTTGCCCGAACCCGGCTCGGGGCTTGCGAACGTCCGGGGATTTCTCCCACGCCAAAGAGCCCACCCCCCAAAACTATAGCCAGCCCTCGGCCCCCACTGCCGCCGCTTCCACGGCACCACAGAGACTGGGGCTGTGGTCTCACCTGTGCTGCCTATGCCCCGACGTATGAGGCACGCTCGGCGGCGTTTTTTGCCCGAACCCGGCACGGGGCTTGCGAACGTCCGGGGATTTCTCCCACGCCAAAGAGGCCACCCCCCAAAACTATAGCCAGCCCTCGGCCCCCACTGCCGCCGCTTCCACGGCACCACAGAGGCTGGGGCTGCGGTCTCACCTGTGCTGCCTATGCCCCGACGTACGAGGCCACGCTCGGCGGCGTTTTTTGCCCGAACCCGGCACGGGGCTTGCGAACGTCCGGGGATTTCTCCCACGCCAAAGAGCCCAGCCCCCAAAACGATATCCAGCCCTCGGCCCCCACTGCCGCCGCTTCCACGGCACCACAGAGACTGGGGCTGCGGTCGCACCTGTGCTGCCTATGCCCCGACATACGAGGCACGCTCGGCAGCGTTTTTTGCTCGAACCTGGCTTGGGGCTTGCGAACGTCCGGGGATTTCTCCCACGCCAAAGAGGCCACCCCCCAAAACTATAGGCAGCCCTCGACCCCACTGCCGCCGCTTCCACGGCACCACAGAGCCTGGGGCTGCGGTCTCACCTGTGCTACCTATGCCCCGACGTACGAGGCACGCTCGGCAGCGTTTTTTGCCCGAACCCGGCTCGGGGCTTGCGAACGTCCGGGGATTTCTCCCACGCCAAAGAGGCCACCCCCCAAAACTATAGCCAGCCCTCGGCCCCCACTGCCGCTGCTTCCACGGCACCACAGAGACTGGGGCTGCGGTCTCACCTGTGCTACCTATGCCCCGACGTACGAGGCACGCTCGGCGGCGTTTTTTGCCCGAACCCGGCACGGGGCTTGCGAACGTCCGGGGATTTCTCCCACGCCAAAGAGGCCACCACCCAAAACTATAGGCAGCCCTGTGCCCCCACTGCCGCCGCTTCCACGGCACCACAGAGACTGGGGCTGCGGTCTCACCTGTGCTACCTATGCCCCGACGTACGAGGGCACGCTCGGCGGCGTTTTTTGCCCGAACCCGGCACGGGGCTTGCGAACGTCCGGGGATTTCTCCCACACCAAAGAGGCCACCCCCGAAAGCTGTGGCCAGCCCTGTGCCCCCACTGCCGCCGCTTCCACGGCACCACAGAGACTGGGGCTGCGGTCTCACCTGTGCTGCCTATGCCCCGACGTACGAGGCACGCTCGGCGGCGTTTTTTGCCCGAACCCGGCACGGGGCTTGCGAACGTCCGGGGATTTCTCCCACGCCAAAGAGGCCACCCCCCAAAACTGTGGCCAGCCCTGTGCACCCACTGCCGCCGCTTCCATGGCACCACAGAGACTGGGGCTGCGGTCTCACCTGTGCTACCTATGCCCCGACGTACGAGGCACGCTCGGCAGCGTTTTTTGCCCGAACCCGGCACGGGGCTTGCGAACGTCCGGGGATTTCTCCCACGCCAAAGAGCCCAGACCCCAAAGCTGTGGCCAGCCCTCGGCCGCCACTGCCGCCGCTTCCACGGCACCACAGAGACTGGGGCTGCGGTCTCACCTGTGCTACCTATGCCCCGACGTACGAGGCACGCTCGGCGGCGTTTTTTGCCCGAACCCGGCTCGGGGCTTGCGAACGTCCGGGGATTTCTCCACGCCAAAGATCCCAGCCCCCAAAACTATATCCAGCCCTGTGCCCCCACTGCCGCCGCTTCCACGGCACCACAGAGACTGGGGCTGCGGTCTCACCTGTGCTACCTATGCCCCGACGTACGAGGCACGCTCGGCGGCGTTTCTTGCCCGAACCCGGCTCGGGGCTTGCGAACGTCCGGGGATTTCTCCCACGCCAAAGAGCCCAGACCCCAAAACTATATCCAGCCCTGTGCCCCCACTGCCGCCGCTTCCACGGCACCACAGAGACTGGGGCTGCGGTCTCACCTGTGCTACCTATGCCCCGACGTACGAGGCACGCTCGGCGGCGTTTCTTGCCCGAACCCGGCACGGGGCTTGCGAACGTCCGGGGATTTCTCCCACGCCAAAGATCCCACCCCCCAAAACTATAGCCAGCCCTGTGCCCCCACTGCCGCCGCTTCCACGGCACCACAGAGACTGGGGCTGCGGTCTCACCTGTGCTACCTATGCCCCGACGTACGAGGCACGCTCGGCGGCGTTTTTTGCCCGAACCCGGCACGGGGCTTGCGAACGTCCGGGGATTTCTCCCACACCAAAGAGGCCACCCCCGAAAGCTGTGGCCAGCCCTGTGCACCCACTGCCGCCGCTTCCACGGCACCACAGAGACTGGGGCTGCGGTCTCACCTGTGCTGCCTATGCCCCGACGTACGAGGCACGCTCGGCGGCGTTTTTTGCCCGAACCCGGCACGGGGCTTGCGAACGTCCGGGGATTTCTCCCACGCCAAAGAACCCAGCCCCCAAAGCTGTGGCCAGCCCTGTGCACCCACTGCCGCCGCTTCCACGGCACCACAGAGACTGGGGCTGCGGTCTCACCTGTGCTACCTATGCCCCGACGTACGAGGCACGCTCGGCGGCGTTTTTTGCCCGAACCCGGCACGGGGCTTGCGTACGTCCGGGGATTTCTCCCACGCCAAAGAGGCCACCCCTCAAAACTATAGCCAGCCCTGTGCCCCCACTGCCGCCACTTCCACGGCACCACAGAGACTGGGGCTGCGGTCTCACCTGTGCTGCCTATACCCCGACGTACGAGGCACGCTCGGCGGCGTTTTTTGCCCGAACCCGGCACGGGGCTTGCGAACGTCCGGGGATTTCTCCCACGCCAAAGAGCCCACCCCCCAAAGCTGTGGCTAGCCCTGTGCCCCCACTGCCGCCGCTTCCACGGCACCACAGAGACTGGGGCTGCGGTCTCACCTGTGCTACCTATGCCCCGACGTACGAGGCACGCTCGGCGGCGTTTTTTGCCCGAACCGGGCACGGGGCTTGCGAACGTCCGGGGATTTCTCCCACGCCAAAGAGGCCACCCCCCAAAACTATAGGCAGCCCTGTGCACCCACTGCCGCCGCTTCCACGGCACCACAGAGACTGGGGCTGCGGTCGCACGTGTGCTGCCTATGCCCCGACGTACGAGGCACGCTCGGCGGCGTTTTTTGCCCGAACCCGGCACGGGGCTTGCGAACGTCCGGGGATTTCTCCCACGCCAAAGAGGCCACCCCCCAAAACTATAGGCAGCCCTGTGCCCCCACTGCCGCCGCTTCCACGGCACCACAGAGACTGGGGCTGCGGTCTCACCTGTGCTACCTATGCCCCGACGTACGAGGCACGCTCGGCGGCGTTTTTTGCCCGAACCCGGCACGGAGCTTGCGAACGTCCGGGGATTTCTCCCACACCAAAGAGCCCAGCCCCCAAAACTATAGCCATCCCTGTGCACCCACTGCCGCCGCTTCCACGGCACCACAGAGACTGGGGCTGCGGTCTCACCTGTGCTGCCTATGCCCCGACGTACGAGGCACGCTCGGCGGCGTTTTTTGCCCGAACCCGGCACGGGGCTTGCGAACGTCCGGGGATTTCTCCCACGCCAAAGAGGCCACCCCCCAAAACTATATCCAGCCCTCGGCCCCCACTGCCGCCGCTTCCACGGCATCACAGAGACTGTGGCTGCGGTCTCACCTGTGCTACCTATGCCCCGACGTACGAGGCACGCTCGGCAGCGTTTCTTGCCCGAACCTGGCTCGGGGCTTGCGAACGTCCGGGGATTTCTCCCACGCCAAAGATCCCACCCCCCAAAACTATAGGCAGCCCTGTGCACCCACTGCCGCCGCTTCCACGGCACCACAGAGACTGGGGCTGCGGTCGCACCTGTGCTGCCTATGCCCCGACGTACGAGGCACGCTCGCGGCGTTTTTTGCCCGAACCCGGCACCGGGCTTGCGAACGTCCGGGGATTTCTCCCACGCCAAAGAGGCCACCCCCCAAAACTATATCCAGCCCTCGGCCCCCACTGCCGCCGCTTCCACGGCACCACAGAGACTGGGGCTGCGGTCTCACCTGTGCTACCTATGCCCCGACGTACGAGGCACGCTCGGCAGCGTTTCTTGCCCGAACCTGGCTCGGGGCTTGCGAACGTCCGGGGATTTCTCCCACGCCAAAGATCCCACCCCCCAAAACTATAGGCAGCCCTGTGCACCCACTGCCGCCGCTTCCACGGCACCACAGAGACTGGGGCTGCGGTCGCACCTGTGCTGCCTATGCCCCGACGTACGAGGCATGCTCGGCGGCGTTTTTTGCCCGAACCCGGAACGGGGCTTGCGAACGTCCGGGGATTTCTCCCACGCCAAATAGCCCAGCCCCCAAAACTATATCCAGCCCTCGGCCCCCACTGCCGCCGCTTCCACGGCACCACAGAGACTGGGGCTGCGGTCTCACCTGTGCTACCTATGCCCCGACGTACGAGGCACGCTCGGCAGCGTTTCTTGCCCGAACCTGGCTCGGGGCTTGCGAACGTCCGGGGATTTCTCCCACGCCAAAGATCCCACCCCCCAAAACTATAGCCAGCCCTCGGCCCCCACTGCCGCCGCTTCCACGGCACCACAGAGACTGGGGCTGCGGTCGCACCTGTGCTACCTATGCCCCGACGTATGAGGCACGCTCGGCGGCGTTTTTTGCCCGAACCCGGCACAGGGATTGCGAACGTCCGGGGATTTTTCCCACGCCAAAGATCCCACCCCCCAAAACTATATCCAGCCCTGTGCACCCACTGCCGCCGCTTCCACGGCACCACAGAGACTGGGGCTGCGGTCTCACCTGTGCTACCTATGCCCCGACGTACGAGGCACGCTCGGCGGCGTTTTTTGCCCGAACCCGGCTCGGGGCTTGCGAACGTCCGGGATTTCTCCCACGCCAAAGAGCCCAGCCCCCAAAACTATATCCAGCCCTCGGCCCCCACTGCCACCGCTTCCACGGCACCACAGAGACTGGGGCTGCGGTCTCACCTGTGCTACCTATGCCCCGACGTACGAGGCACGCTCGGCGGCGTTTCTTGCCCCAACCTGGCTCGGGGCTTGCGAACGTCCGGGGATTTCTCCCACGCCAAAGATCCCACCCCCAAAACTATAGGCAGCCCTGTGCACCCACTGCCGCCGCTTCCACGGCACCACAGAGACTGGGGCTGCGGTCGCACCTGTGCTGCCTATGCCCCGACGTACGAGGCACGCTCGGCGGCGTTTTTTGCCCGAACCCGGCTCGGGGCTTGCGAACGTCCGGGGATTTCTCCCACGCCAAAGAGGCCACCCCTCAAAACTATAGCCAGCCCTCGGCCCCCACTGCCGCCGCTTCCACGGCACCACAGAGACTGGGGCTGCGGTCGCACCTGTGCTGCCTATGCCCCGACGTACGAGGCACGCTCGGCGGCGTTTCTTGCCCGAACCCGGCACGGGGCTTGCGAACGTCCGGGGATTTCTCCCACGCCAAAGAGGCCACCCCCCAAAACTATAGGCAGCCCTGTGCACCCACTGCCGCCGCTTCCACGGCACCACAGAGACTGGGGGTGCGGTCGCACCTGTGCTGCCTATGCCCCGACGTACGAGGCACGCTCGGCGGCGTTTTTTGCCCGAACCCGGCTCGGGGCTTGCGAACGTCCGGGGATTTCTCCCACGCCAAAGAGGCCACCCCTCAAAACTATAGCCAGCCCTCGGCCCCCACTGCCGCCGCTTCCACGGCACCACAGAGACTGGGGCTGCGGTCGCACCTGTGCTGCCTATGCCCCGACGTACGAGGCACGCTCAGTGGCGTTTTTTGCCCGAACCCGGAACGGGGCTTGCGAACGTCCGGGGATTTCTCCCACGCCAAAGAGCCCAGCCCCCAAAACTATATCCAGCCCTCGGCCCCCACTGCCGCCGCTTCCACGGCACCACAGAGACTGGGGCTGCGGTCTCACCTGTGCTGCCTATGCCCCGACGTACGAGGCACGCTCGGCAGCGTTTCTTGCCCGAACCTGGCTCGGGGCTTGCGAACGTCCGGGGATTTCTCCCACGCCAAAGATCCCACCCCCCAAAAGTATAGCCAGCCCTGTGCCCCCACTGCCGCCGCTTCCACGGCACCACAGAGACTGGGGCTGCGGTCTCACCTGTGCTACCTATGCCCCGACGTACGAGGCACGCTCGGCGGCGTTTTTTGCCCGAACCCGGCACAGGGCTTGCGAACGTCCGGGGATTTCTCCCACGCCAAAGATCCCACCCCCCAAAACTATAGCCAGCCCTCGGCCCCCACTGCCGCCGCTTCCACGGCACCACAGAGACTGGGGCTGCGGTCTCACCTGTGCTGCCTATGCCCCAACGTACGAGGCACGCTCGGCGGCGTTTTTTGCCCGAACCCGGCACGGGGCTTGCGAACGTCCGGGGATTTCTCCCACGCCAAAGAGGCCACCCCCCAAAACTATAGCCAGCCCTCGGCCCCCACTGCCGCCGCTTCCACGGCACCACAGAGACTGGGGCTGCGGTCTCACCTGTGCTGCCTATGCCCCGACATACGAGGCACGCTCGGCAGCGTTTTTTGCTCGAACCCGGCTCGGGGCTTGCGAACGTCCGGGGATTTCTCCCACGCCAAAGAGCCCACCCCCCAAAGCTGTGGCCAGCCCTCGGCGCCCACTGCCGCCGCTTCCACGGCACCACAGAGCCTGGGGCTGCGGTCTCACCTGTGCTACCTATGCCCCGACGTACGAGGCACGCTCGGCAGCGTTTTTTGCCCGAACCCGGCTCGGGGCTTGCGAACGTCCGGGGATTTCTCCCACGCCAAAGAGGCCACACCCCAAAACTATAGGCAGCCCTGTGCACCCACTGCCGCTGCTTCCACGGCACCACAGAGACTGGGGCTGCGGTCTCACCTGTGCTACCTATGCCCCGACGTACGAGGCACGCTCGGGTGCGTTTTTTGCCCGAACCCGGCACGGGGCTTGCGAACGTCCGGGGATTTCTCCCACACCAAAGAGGCCACCCCCGAAAGCTGTGGCCAGCCCTCGGCCCCCACTGCCGCCGCTTCCACGGCACCACAGAGCCTGGGGCTGCGGTCTCACCTGTGCTACCTATGCCCCGACGTACGAGGCACGCTCGGCGGCGTTTTTTGCCCGAACCCGGCTCGGGGCTTGCGAACGTCCGGGGATTTCTCCCATGCCAAAGAGGCCACCCCCCAAAACTATAGGCAGCACTGTGCACCCACTGCCGCCGCTTCCACGGCACCACAGAGCCTGGGGCTGCGGTCTCACCTGTGCTACCTATGCCCCGACGTACGAGGCACGCTCGGCAGCATTTTTTGCCCGAACCCGGCTCGGGGCTTGCGAACGTCCGGGGATTTCTCCCACGCCAAAGAGGCCACCCCCCAAAACTATAGGCAGCCCTGTGCACCCACTGCCGCCGCTTCCACGGCACCACAGAGACTGGGGCTGCGGTCTCACCTGTGCTACCTATGCCCCGACGTACGAGGCACGCTCGGCGGCGTTTTTTGCCCGAACCCGGCACGGGGCTTGCGAACGTCCGGGGATTTCTCCCACGCCAAAGATCCCACCCCCCAAAACTATATCCAGCCCTCGGCCCCCACTGCCGCCGCTTCCACGGCACCACAGAGACTGGGGCTGCGGTCTCACCTGTGCTGCCTATGCCCCGACGTACGAGGCACGCTCGGCGGCGTTTTTTGCCCGAACCCGGCACGGGGCTTGCGAACGTCCGGGGATTTCTCCCACGCCAAAGATCCCACCCCCCAAAACTATAGGCAGCCCTGTGCCCCCACTGCCGCCGCTTCCACGGCACCACTAAGACTGGGGCTGCGGTCTCACCTGTGCTGCCTATGCCCCGACGTACAAGGCACGCTCGGCGGCGTTTTTTGCCCGAACCCGGCACGGGGCTTGCGAACGTCCGGGGATTTCTCCCACGCCAAAGAGGCCACCCCCCAAAACTATAGGCAGCCCTGTGCACCCACTGCCGCCGCTTCCACGGCACCACAGAGACTGGGGCTGCGGTCTCACCTGTGCTACCTATGCCCCGACGTACGAGGCACGCTCGGGTGCGTTTTTTGCCCGAACCCGGCACGGGGCTTGCGAACGTCCGGGGATTTCTCCCACACCAAAGAGGCCACCCCCGAAAGCTGTGGCCAGCCCTCGGCCCCCACTGCCGCCGCTTCCACGGCACCACAGAGACTGGGGCTGCGGTCTCACCTGTGCTACCTATGCCCCGACGTACGAGGCACGCTCAGCGGCGTTTTTTGCCCGAACCCGGCTCGGGGCTTGCGAACGTCCGGGGATTTCTCCCATGCCAAAGAGGCCACCCCCCAAAACTATAGCCAGCCCTGTGCCCCCACTGCCGCCGCTTCCACGGCACCACAGAGACTGGGGCTGCGGTCTCACCTGTGCTACCTATGCCCCGACGTACGAGGCACGCTCGGCGGCGTTTTTTGCCCGAACCCGGCACGGGGCTTGCGAACGTCCGGGGATTTCTCCCACGCCAAAGAGGCCACCACCCAAAACTATAGGCAGCCCTGTGCCCCCACTGCCGCCGCTTCCACGGCACCACAGAGACTGGGGCTGCGGTCTCACCTGTGCTACCTATGCCCCGACGTACGAGGCACGCTCGGCGGCGTTTTTTGCCCGAACCCGGCACGGGGCTTGCGAACGTCCGGGGATTTCTCCCACACCAAAGAGGCCACCCCCGAAAGCTGTGGCCAGCCCTGTGCCCCCACTGCCGCCGCTTCCACGGCACCACAGAGACTGGGGCTGCGGTCTCACCTGTGCTGCCTATGCCCCGACGTACGAGGCACGCTCGGCGGCGTTTTTTGCCCGAACCCGGCACGGGGCTTGCGAACGTCCGGGGATTTCTCCCACGCCAAAGAACCCAGCCCACAAAGCTGTGGCCAGCCCTGTGCACCGACTGCCGCCGTTTCCACGGCACCACAGAGACTGGGGCTGCGGTCTCACCTGTGCTACCTATGCCCCGACGTACGAGGCACGCTCGGCGGCGTTTTTTGCCCGAACCCGGCACGGGGCTTGCGAACGTCCGGGGATTTCTCCCACGCCAAAGAGGCCACCCCCCAAAACTATAGGCAGCCCTGTGCCCCCACTGCCGCCGCTTCCACGGCACCACAGAGACTGGGGCTGCGGTCTCACCTGTGCTGCCTATGCCCCGACGTACGAGGCACGCTCGGCGGCGTTTTTTGCCCGAACCCGGCACGGGGCTTGCGAACGTCCGGGGATTTCTCCCACGACAAAGAGGCCACCCCCCAAAGCTGTGGCTAGCCCTCGGTCACCACTGCCGCCGCTTCCACGGCACCACAGAGACTGGGGCTGCGGTCTCACCTGTGCTACCTATGCCCCGACGTACGAGGCACGCTCGGCGGCGTTTTTTGCCCAAACCCGGCACGGGGCTTGCGAACGTCCGGGGATTTCTCCCACGCCAAAGAGGCCACCCCCCAAAACTATAGGCAGCCCTGTGCACCCACTGCCGCCGCTTCCACGGCACCACAGAGACTGGGGCTGCGGTCTCACCTGTGCTGCCTATGCCCCGACGTACGAGGCACGCTCGGCGGCGTTTTTTGCCCGAACCCGGCACGGGGCTTGCGAACGTCCGGGGATTTCTCCCACGCCAAAGAGGCCACCCCCCAAAACTGTGGCCAGCCCTGTGCACCCACTGCCGCCGCTTCCATGGCACCACAGAGACTGGGGCTGCGGTCTCACCTGTGCTACCTATGCCCCGACGTACGAGGCACGCTCGGCAGCGTTTTTTGCCCGAACCCGGCACGGGGCTTGCGAACGTCCGGGGATTTCTCCCACGCCAAAGAGCCCAGACCCCAAAGCTGTGGCCAGCCCTCGGCCGCCACTGCCGCCGCTTCCACGGCACCACAGAGACTGGGGCTGCGGTCTCACCTGTGCTACCTATGCCCCGACGTACGAGGCACGCTCGGCGGCGTTTTTTGCCCGAACCCGGCTCGGGGCTTGCGAACGTCCGGGGATTTCTCCACGCCAAAGATCCCAGCCCCCAAAACTATATCCAGCCCTGTGCCCCCACTGCCGCCGCTTCCACGGCACCACAGAGACTGGGGCTGCGGTCTCACCTGTGCTACCTATGCCCCGACGTACGAGGCACGCTCGGCGGCGTTTCTTGCCCGAACCCGGCTCGGGGCTTGCGAACGTCCGGGGATTTCTCCCACGCCAAAGAGCCCAGACCCCAAAACTATATCCAGCCCTGTGCCCCCACTGCCGCCGCTTCCACGGCACCACAGAGACTGGGGCTGCGGTCTCACCTGTGCTACCTATGCCCCGACGTACGAGGCACGCTCGGCGGCGTTTCTTGCCCGAACCCGGCACGGGGCTTGCGAACGTCCGGGGATTTCTCCCACGCCAAAGATCCCACCCCCCAAAACTATAGCCAGCCCTCGGCCCCCACTGCCGCCGCTTCCACGGCACCACAGAGACTGGGGCTGCGGTCTCACCTGTGCTACCTATGCCCCGACGTACGAGGCACGCTCGGCGGCGTTTTTTGCCCGAACCCGGCACGGGGCTTGCGAACGTCCGGGGATTTCTCCCACACCAAAGAGGCCACCCCCGAAAGCTGTGGCCAGCCCTGTGCACCCACTGCCGCCGCTTCCACGGCACCACAGAGACTGGGGCTGCGGTCTCACCTGTGCTGCCTATGCCCCGACGTACGAGGCACGCTCGGCGGCGTTTTTTGCCCGAACCCGGCACGGGGCTTGCGAACATCCGGGGATTTCTCCCACGCCAAAGAACCCAGCCCCCAAAGCTGTGGCCAGCCCTGTGCACCCACTGCCGCCGCTTCCACGGCACCACAGAGACTGGGGCTGCGGTCTCACCTGTGCTACCTATGCCCCGACGTACGAGGCACGCTCGGCGGCGTTTTTTGCCCGAACCCGGCACGGGGCTTGCGTACGTCCGGGGATTTCTCCCACGCCAAAGAGGCCACCCCTCAAAACTATAGCCAGCCCTGTGCCCCCACTGCCGCCACTTCCACGGCACCACAGAGACTGGGGCTGCGGTCTCACCTGTGCTGCCTATACCCCGACGTACGAGGCACGCTCGGCGGCGTTTTTTGCCCGAACCCGGCACGGGGCTTGCGAACGTCCGGGGATTTCTCCCACGCCAAAGAGCCCACCCCCCAAAGCTGTGGCTAGCCCTGTGCCCCCACTGCCGCCGCTTCCACGGCACCACAGAGACTGGGGCTGCGGTCTCACCTGTGCTACCTATGCCCCGACGTACGAGGCACGCTCGGCGGCGTTTTTTGCCCGAACCGGGCACGGGGCTTGCGAACGTCCGGGGATTTCTCCCACGCCAAAGAGGCCACCCCCCAAAACTATAGGCAGCCCTGTGCACCCACTGCCGCCGCTTCCACGGCACCACAGAGACTGGGGCTGCGGTCGCACCTGTGCTGCCTATGCCCCGACGTACGAGGCACGCTCGGCGGCGTTTTTTGCCCGAACCCGGCACGGGGCTTGCGAACGTCCGGGGATTTCTCCCACGCCAAAGAGGCCACCCCCCAAAACTATAGGCAGCCCTGTGCCCCCACTGCCGCCGCTTCCACGGCACCACAGAGACTGGGGCTGCGGTCTCACCTGTGCTACCTATGCCCCGACGTACGAGGCACGCTCGGCGGCGTTTTTTGCCCGAACCCGGCACGGAGCTTGCGAACGTCCGGGGATTTCTCCCACGCCAAAGAGCCCAGCCCCCAAAACTATAGCCAGCCCTGTGCACCCACTGCCGCCGCTTCCACGGCACCACAGAGACTGGGGCTGCGGTCTCACCTGTGCTGCCTATGCCCCGACGTACGAGGCACGCTCGGCGGCGTTTTTTGCCCGAACCCGGCACGGGGCTTGCGAACGTCCGGGGATTTCTCCCACGCCAAAGAGGCCACCCCCCAAAACTGTGGCCAGCCCTGTGCACCCACTGCCGCCGCTTCCATGGCACCACAGAGACTGGGGCTGCGGTCTCACCTGTGCTACCTATGCCCCGACGTACGAGGCACGCTCGGCAGCGTTTTTTGCCCGAACCCGGCACGGGGCTTGCGAACGTCCGGGGATTTCTCCCACGCCAAAGAGCCCAGGCCCCAAAGCTGTGGCCAGCCCTCGGCCGCCACTGCCGCCGCTTCCACGGCACCACAGAGACTGGGGCTGCGGTCTCACCTGTGCTACCTATGCCCCGACGTACGAGGCACGCTCGGCGGCGTTTTTTGCCCGAACCCGGCTCGGGGCTTGCGAACGTCCGGGGATTTCTCCACGCCAAAGATCCCAGCCCCCAAAACTATATCCAGCCCTGTGCCCCCACTGCCGCCGCTTC